>NC_079884.1:31736498-32043467 GCF_029227915.1 Hydractinia symbiolongicarpus
TAATCGCCGGCAAACGAAAACCAGCGATTTCCCCTAAATCCCGGGCTTGGCCCGTGTAGTCGAATGTATACAAAAAAAGTACCAAGGGAGTAAACTCATTTCCCGAACGATTTTTTAATTTTTTTTTTCAACACTAAAGCCCATGAGACTTGTAGTTTTTAAAAATGTTTTCATTTTTGATGAGCGCTGAATAAAAGAAGTTTAATCGCCGGCAAACGAAAACCCGCGATTTCCCCTGATTCCCGGGCTTGGCCCGTGTAGTCGAATGTATACAAAAAAAGTACCCAGGGAGTAAACTCATTTCCCGAACGATTTTTTAATTTTTTTTTTCACCACTAAAGCCCATGAGACTTGTAGTTTTTAAAAATGTTTTCATTTTTGATGAGCGCTGAATAAAAGAAGTTTAATCGCCGGCAAACGAAAACCCGCCATTTCCTGTAAACCCCGGGCTTGGCCCGTATAGTCAAAAGTATACAAGGAAAGTACCCGGAGTGTAAACTCATTTCCCGAACGATTTTTTAAATTATTATTTCACCACTACAGCCCATGAGACTTGTAGTTTTCAAAAATGTTTTCATTTTTGATGAGACGCTAAATGAAAGAGGTTTAATCGCCGGCAAACGAAAACCAGCGATTTCCCCTAAATCCCGGGCTTGGCCCGTGTAGTCGAATGTATACAAAAAAAGTACCAAGGGAGTAAACTCATTTCCCGAACGATTTTTTAATTTTTTTTTTCAACACTAAAGCCCATGAGACTTGTAGTTTTTAAAAATGTTTTCATTTTTGATGAGCGCTGAATAAAAGAAGTTTAATCGCCGGCAAACGAAAACCCGCGATTTCCCCTGATTCCCGGGCTTGGCCCGTGTAGTCGAATGTATACAAAAAAAGTACCCAGGGAGTAAACTCATTTCCCGAACGATTTTTTAATTTTTTTTTTCACCACTAAAGCCCATGAGACTTGTAGTTTTTAAAAATGTTTTCATTTTTGATGAGCGCTGAATAAAAGAAGTTTAATCGCCGGCAAACGAAAACCCGCGATTTCCCCTAAATCCCGGGCTTGGCCCGTGTAGTTGAATGTATACAAAAAAAGTACCCAGGGAGTAAACTCATTTCCCGAACGATTTTTTATATTATTTTTTCACCACTAAAACGCATGAGACTTGTAGTTTTCAAAAATTTTTCATTTTTGATGGGACTCTGAATAAAAGAAGTTTAATCGCCGGCAAACGAAAACCCGCCATTCCCTGTAAACCCCGGGCTTGGCCCGTATAGTCAAAAGTATACAAGGAAAGTACCCGGAGTGTAAACTCATTTCCCGAACGATTTTTTAAATTATTATTTCACCACTACAGCCCATGAGACTTGTAGTTTTCAAAAATGTTTTCATTTTTGATGAGACGCCTAATGAAAAAGGTTTAATCGCCGGCAAACGAAAACCAGCGATTTCCCCTAAATCCCGGCTTGGCCCTTGTAGTCGAATGTATACAAAGAAAGTACCCAGGGAGTAAACTCATTTCCCGAACGACTTTTTAAATTTTTTTTTTCACCACTAAAGCCCATGAGACTTGTAGTTTTTAAAAATGTCTTCATTTTTGATGAGCGCTGAATAAAAGAAGTTTACTCGCTGGCAAACGAAAACCCGCGATTTCCCGTAAATCCCGGACTCGGCCCGTATAGTCAAAAGTATACAAAGAAAGTACCCAGGGATTAAACTCATTTTCCGAACGATTTTTTAAATTATTTTTTCACCACTAAGACGCATGAGACTTGTAGTTTTCGAAAATGTTTTCATTTTTGATGAGACGCTAAATGAAAGAGGTTTAATCGCCGGCAAACGAAAACCAGCGATTTCCCCTAAATCCCGGGCTTGGCCCGTGTAGTCGAATGTATACAAAAAAAGTACCAAGGGAGTAAACTCATTTCCCGAACGATTTTTTAATTTTTTTTTTCAACACTAAAGCCCATGAGACTTGTAGTTTTTAAAAATGTTTTCATTTTTGATGAGCGCTGAATAAAAGAAGTTTAATCGCCGGCAAACGAAAACCCGCGATTTCCCCTAAATCCCGGGCTTGGCTTGTGTAGTCGAATGTATACAAAAAAAGTACCCAGGGAGTAAACTCATTTCCCGAACGATTTTTTAAATTATTATTTTACCACTAAAGCCCATGAGATTTGTAGTTTTCAAAAATGTTTTCATTTTTGATGAGACGCTAAATGAAAGAGGTTTAATCGCCGGCAAACGAAAACCAGCGATTTCCCCTAATTCCCGGGCTTGGCCCGTGTAGTCGAATGTATACAAAAAAAGTACCCAGGGAGTAAACTCATTTCCCGAACGATTTTTTAATTTTTTTTTTCACCACTAAAGCCCATGAGACTTGTAGTTTTTAAAAATGTTTTCATTTTTGATGAGCGCTGAATAAAAGAGGTTTAATCGCCGGCAAACGAAAACCAGCGATTTCCCCTAATTCCCGGGCTTGGCCCGTGTAGTCGAATGTATACAAAAAAAGTACCCAGGGAGTAAACTCATTTCCCGAACGAGTTTTTAATTTTTTTTTTCACCACTAAAGCCCATGAGACTTGTAGTTTTCAAAAATGTTTTCATTTTTGATGAGCGCTGAATAAAAGAAGTTTAATCGCCGGCAAACGAAAACCCGCGATTTCCCCTAAATCCCGGGCTTGGCCCGTGTAGTTGAATGTATACAAAAAAAGTACCCAGGGAGTAAACTCATTTCCCGAACGATTTTTTATATTATTTTTTCACCACTAAAACGCATGAGACTTGTAGTTTTCAAAAATTTTTCATTTTTGATGGGACTCTGAATAAAAGAAGTTTAATCGCCGGCAAACGAAAACCCGCCATTTCCTGTAAACCCCGGGCTTGGCCCGTATAGTCAAAAGTATACAAGGAAAGTACCCGGGGTGTAAACTCATTTCCCGAACGATTTTTTAAATTATTATTTCAACACTACAGCCCATGAGACTTGTAGTTTTCAAAAATGTTTTCATTTTTGATGAGACGCCTAATGAAAAAGGTTTAATCGCCGGCAAACGAAAACCAGCGATTTCCCCTAAATCCCGGCTTGGCCCTTGTAGTCGAATGTATACAAAGAAAGTACCCAGGGAGTAAACTCATTTCCCGAACGACTTTTTAAATTTTTTTTTTCACCACTAAAGCCCATGAGACTTGTAGTTTTTAAAAATGTCTTCATTTTTGATGAGCGCTGAATAAAAGAAGTTTACTCGCTGGCAAACGAAAACCCGCGATTTCCCGTAAATCCCGGACTCGGCCCGTATAGTCAAAAGTATACAAAGAAAGTACCCAGGGATTAAACTCATTTTCCGAACGATTTTTTAAATTATTTTTTCACCACTAAGACGCATGAGACTTGTAGTTTTCGAAAATGTTTTCATTTTTGATGAGACGCTAAATGAAAGAGGTTTAATCGCCGGCAAACGAAAACCAGCGATTTCCCCTAAATCCCGGGCTTGGCCCGTGTAGTCGAATGTATACAAAAAAAGTACCAAGGGAGTAAACTCATTTCCCGAACGATTTTTTAATTTTTTTTTTCAACACTAAAGCCCATGAGACTTGTAGTTTTTAAAAATGTTTTCATTTTTGATGAGCGCTGAATAAAAGAAGTTTAATCGCCGGCAAACGAAAACCCGCGATTTCCCCTAAATCCCGGGCTTGGCTTGTGTAGTCGAATGTATACAAAAAAAGTACCCAGGGAGTAAACTCATTTCCCGAACGATTTTTTAAATTATTATTTTACCACTAAAGCCCATGAGATTTGTAGTTTTCAAAAATGTTTTCATTTTTGATGAGACGCTAAATGAAAGAGGTTTAATCGCCGGCAAACGAAAACCAGCGATTTCCCCTAATTCCCGGGCTTGGCCCGTGTAGTCGAATGTATACAAAAAAAGTACCCAGGGAGTAAACTCATTTCCCGAACGATTTTTTAATTTTTTTTTTCACCACTAAAGCCCATGAGACTTGTAGTTTTTAAAAATGTTTTCATTTTTGATGAGCGCTGAATAAAAGAGGTTTAATCGCCGGCAAACGAAAACCAGCGATTTCCCCTAATTCCCGGGCTTGGCCCGTGTAGTCGAATGTATACAAAAAAAGTACCCAGGGAGTAAACTCATTTCCCGAACGATTTTTTAATTTTTTTTTTCACCACTAAAGCCCATGAGACTTGTAGTTTTTAAAAATGTTTTCATTTTTGATGAGCGCTGAATAAAAGAAGTTTAATCGCCGGCAAACGAAAACCCGCGATTTCCCCTAAATCCCGGGCTTGGCCCGTGTAGTTGAATGTATACAAAAAAAGTACCCAGGGAGTAAACTCATTTCCCGAACGATTTTTTATATTATTTTTTCACCACTAAAACGCATGAGACTTGTAGTTTTCAAAAATTTTTCATTTTTGATGGGACTCTGAATAAAAGAAGTTTAATCGCCGGCAAACGAAAACCCGCCATTTCCTGTAAACCCCGGGCTTGGCCCGTATAGTCAAAAGTATACAAGGAAAGTACCCGGGGTGTAAACTCATTTCCCGAACGATTTTTTAAATTATTATTTCACCACTACAGCCCATGAGACTTGTAGTTTTCAAAAATGTTTTCATTTTTGATGAGACGCCTAATGAAAAAGGTTTAATCGCCGGCAAACGAAAACCAGCGATTTCCCCTAAATCCCGGCTTGGCCCGTGTAGTCGAATGTATACAAAGAAAGTACCCAGGGAGTAAACTCATTTCCCGAACGACTTTTTAAATTTTTTTTTTCACCACTAAAGCCCATGAGACTTGTAGTTTTTAAAAATGTCTTCATTTTTGATGAGCGCTGAATAAAAGAAGTTTACTCGCCGGCAAACGAAAACCCGCGATTTCCCCTAAATCCCGGGCTTGGCCCGTGTAGTTGAATGTATACAAAAAAAGTACCCAGGGAGTAAACTCATTTCCCGAACGATTTTTTATATTATTTTTTCACCACTAAAACGCATGAGACTTGTAGTTTTCAAAAATTTTTCATTTTTGATGGGACTCTGAATAAAAGAAGTTTAATCGCCGGCAAACGAAAACCCGCCATTTCCTGTAAACCCCGGGCTTGGCCCGTATAGTCAAAAGTATACAAGGAAAGTACCCGGGGTGTAAACTCATTTCCCGAACGATTTTTTAAATTATTATTTCACCACTACAGCCCATGAGACTTGTAGTTTTCAAAAATGTTTTCATTTTTGATGAGACGCCTAATGAAAAAGGTTTAATCGCCGGCAAACGAAAACCAGCGATTTCCCCTAAATCCCGGCTTGGCCCGTGTAGTCGAATGTATACAAAGAAAGTACCCAGGGATTAAACTCATTTTCCGAACGATTTTTTAAATTATTTTTTCACCACTAAGACGCATGAGACTTGTAGTTTTCAAAAATGTTTTCATTTTTGATGAGACGCTAAATGAAAGAGGTTTAATCGCCGGCAAACGAAAACCAGCGATTTCCCCTAAATCCCGGGCTTGGCCCGTGTAGTCGAATGTATACAAAAAAGTACCCAGGGAGTAAACTCATTTCCCGAACGATTTTTTATATTATTTTTTCACCACTAAAACGCATGAGACTTGTAGTTTTCAAAACTTTTTCATTTTTGATGGGACTCTGAATAAAAGAAGTTTAATCGCCGGCAAACGAAAACCCGCGATTTCCCGTAAATCCCGGACTCGGCCCGTATAGTCAAAAGTATACAAAGAAAGTACCCAGGGAGTAAACTCATTTCGCGAACGATTTTTTAATTTATTTTTTCACCACTAAAACGCATGAGACTTGTAGTTTTCAAAAATGTTTTCATTTTTGATGAGACGCTAAATAAAAGAAGTTTAATCGCCGGCAAACGAAAACCCGCCATTTCCTGTAAACCCCGGGCTTGGCCCGTATAGTCAAAAGTATACAAGGAAAGTACCCGGGGTGTAAACTCATTTCCCGAACGATTTTTTAAATTATTATTTCACCACTACAGCCCATGAGACTTGTAGTTTTCAAAAATGTTTTCATTTTTGATGAGACGCCTAATGAAAAAGGTTTAATCGCCGGCAAACGAAAACCAGCGATTTCCCCTAAATCCCGGCTTGGCCGGTGTAGTCGAATGTATACAAAGAAAGTACCCAGGGAGTAAACTCATTTCCCGAACGACTTTTTAAATTTTTTTTTTCACCACTAAAGCCCATGAGACTTGTAGTTTTTAAAAATGTCTTCATTTTTGATGAGCGCTGAATAAAAGACGTTTACTCGCCGGCAAACGAAAACCCGCGATTTCCCGTAAATCCCGGACTCGGCCCGTATAGTCAAAAGTATACAAAGAAAGTACCCAGGGATTAAACTCATTTTCCGAACGATTTTTTAAATTATTTTTTCACCACTAAAACGCATGAGACTTGTAGTTTTCAAAAATGTTTTCATTTTTGATGAGACGCTAAATGAAAGAGGTTTAATCGCCGGCAAACGAAAACCAGCGATTTCCCCTAAATCCGGGGCTTGGCCCGTGTAGTCGAATGTATACAAAAAAAGTACCCAGGGAGTAAACTCATTTCCCGAACGATTTTTTAAATTATTTTTTCACCACTAAAACGCATGAGACTTGTAGTTTTCAAAAATGTTTTCATTTTTGATGAGACGCTAAATGAAAGAGGTTTAATCGCCGGCAAACGAAAACCAGCGATTTCCCCTAATTCCCGGGCTTGGCCCGTGTAGTCGAATGTATACAAAAAAAGCACCCAGGGAGTAAACTCATTTCCCGAACGATTTTTTAATTTTTTTTTTCACCACTAAAGCCCATGAGACTTGCAGTTTTTAAAAATGTTTTCATTTTTGATGAGCGCTGAATAAAAGAGGTTTAATCGCCGGCAAACGAAAACCAGCGATTTCCCCTAATTCCCGGGCTTGGCCCGTGTAGTCGAATGTATACAAAAAAAGTACCCAGGGAGTAAACTCATTTCCCGAACGATTTTTTAATTTTTTTTTCACCACTAAAGCCCATGAAACTTGTAGTTTTTAAAAATGTTTTCATTTTTGATGAGCGCTGAATAAAAGAAGTTTAATCGCCGGCAAACGAAAACCCGCGATTTCCCCTAAATCCCGGGCTTGGCCCGTGTAGTTGAATGTATACAAAAAAGTACCCAGGGAGTAAACTCATTTCCCGAACGATTTTTTATATTATTTTTTCACCACTAAAACGCATGAGACTTGTAGTTTTCAAAAATTTTTCATTTTTGATGGGACTCTGAATAAAAGAAGTTTAATCGCCGGCAAACGAAAACCCGCCATTTCCTGTAAACCCCGGGCTTGGCCCGTATAGTCAAAAGTATACAAGGAAAGTACCCGGGGTGTAAACTCATTTCCCGAACGATTTTTTAAATTATTATTTCACCACTACAGCCCATGAGACTTGTAGTTTTCAAAAATGTTTTCATTTTTGATGAGACGCCTAATGAAAAAGGTTTAATCGCCGGCAAACGAAAACCAGCGATTTCCCCTAAATCCCGGCTTGGCCCGTGTAGTCGAATGTATACAAAGAAAGTACCCAGGGAGTAAACTCATTTCCCGAACGACTTTTTAAATTTTTTTTTTCACCACTAAAGCCCATGAGACTTGTAGTTTTTAAAGATGTCTTCATTTTTGATGAGCGCTGAATAAAAGAAGTTTACTCGCCGGCAAACGAAAACCCGCGATTTCCCCTAAATCCCGGGCTTGGCCCGTGTAGTTGAATGTATACAAAAAAAGTACCCAGGGAGTAAACTCATTTCCCGAACGATTTTTTATATTATTTTTTCACCACTAAAACGCATGAGACTTGTAGTTTTCAAAAATTTTTCATTTTTGATGGGACTCTGAATAAAAGAAGTTTAATCGCCGGCAAACGAAAACCCGCCATTTCCTGTAAACCCCGGGCTTGGCCCGTATAGTCAAAAGTATACAAGGAAAGTACCCGGGGTGTAAACTCATTTCCCGAACGATTTTTTAAATTATTATTTCACCACTACAGCCCATGAGACTTGTAGTTTTCAAAAATGTTTTCATTTTTGATGAGACGCCTAATGAAAAAGGTTTAATCGCCGGCAAACGAAAACCAGCGATTTCCCCTAAATCCCGGCTTGGCCCGTGTAGTCGAATGTATACAAAGAAAGTACCCAGGGAGTAAACTCATTTCCCGAACGACTTTTTAAATTTTTTTTTTCACCACTAAAGCCCATGAGACTTGTAGTTTTTAAAAATGTCTTCATTTTTGATGAGCGCTGAATAAAAGAAGTTTACTCGCCGGCAAACGAAAACCCGCGATTTCCCGTAAATCCCGGACTCGGCCCGTATAGTCAAAAGTATACAAAGAAAGTACCCAGGGATTAAACTCATTTTCCGAACGATTTTTTAAATTATTTTTTCACCACTAAGACGCATGAGACTTGTAGTTTTCACAAATGTTTTCATTTTTGATGAGACGCTAAATGAAAGAGGTTTAATCGCCGGCAAACGAAAACCAGCGATTTCCCCTAAATCCCGGGCTTGGCCCGTGTAGTCGAATGTATACAAAAAAGTACCCAGGGAGTAAACTCATTTCCCGAACGATTTTTTATATTATTTTTTCACCACTAAAACGCATGAGACTTGTAGTTTTCAAAACTTTTTCATTTTTGATGGGACTCTGAATAAAAGAAGTTTAATCGCCGGCAAACGAAAACCCGCGATTTCCCGTAAATCCCGGACTCGGCCCGTATAGTCAAAAGTATACAAAGAAAGTACCCAGGGAGTAAACTCATTTCGCGAACGATTTTTTAATTTATTTTTTCACCACTAAAACGCATGAGACTTGTAGTTTTCAAAAATGTTTTCATTTTTGATGAGACGCTAAATAAAAGAAGTTTAATCGCCGGCAAACGAAAACCCGCCATTTCCTGTAAACCCCGGGCTTGGCCCGTATAGTCAAAAGTATACAAGGAAAGTACCCGGGGTGTAAACTCATTTCCCGAACGATTTTTTAAATTATTATTTCACCACTACAGCCCATGAGACTTGTAGTTTTCAAAAATGTTTTCATTTTTGATGAGACGCCTAATGAAAAAGGTTTAATCGCCGGCAAACGAAAACCAGCGATTTCCCCTAAATCCCGGCTTGGCCGGTGTAGTTGAATGTATACAAAAAAGTACCCAGGGAGTAAACTCATTTCCCGAACGATTTTTTATATTATTTTTTCACCACTAAAACGCATGAGACTTGTAGTTTTCAAAAATTTTTCATTTTTGATGGGACTCTGAATAAAAGAAGTTTAATCGCCGGCAAACGAAAACCCGCCATTTCCTGTAAACCCCGGGCTTGGCCCGTATAGTCAAAAGTATACAAGGAAAGTACCCGGGGTGTAAACTCATTTCCCGAACGATTTTTTAAATTATTTTTTCACCACTAAGACGCATGAGACTTGTAGTTTTCAAAAATGTTTTCATTTTTGATGAGACGCCTAATGAAAAAGGTTTAATCGCCGGCAAACGAAAACCAGCGATTTCCCCTAAATCCCGGCTTGGCCCGTGTAGTCGAATGTATACAAAGAAAGTACCCAGGGAGTAAACTCATTTCCCAAACGACTTTTTAAATTTTTTTTTTCACCACTAAAGCCCATGAGACTTGTAGTTTTTAAAAATGTCTTCATTTTTGATGAGCGCTGAATAAAAGAAGTTTACTCGCCGGCAAACGAAAACCCGCGATTTCCCGTAAATCCCGGACTCGGCCCGTATAGTCAAAAGTATACAAAGAAAGTACCCAGGGATTAAACTCATTTTCCGAACGATTTTTTAAATTATTTTTTCACCACTAAGACGCATGAGACTTGTAGTTTTCAAAAATGTTTTCATTTTTGATGAGACCCTAAATGAAAGAGGTTTAATCGCCGGCAAACGAAAACCAGCGATTTCCCCTAAATCCCGGGCTTGGCCCGTGTAGTCGAATGTATACAAAAAAAGTACCAAGGGAGTAAACTCATTTCCCGAACGATTTTTTAATTTTTATTTTCAACACTAAAGCCCATGAGACTTGTAGTTTTTAAAAATGTTTTCATTTTTGATGAGCGCTGAATAAAAGAAGTTTAATCGCCGGCAAACGAAAACCCGCGATTTCCCCTAATTCCCGGGCTTGGCCCGTGTAGTCGAATGTATACAAAAAAAGTACCCAGGGAGTAAACTCATTTCCCGAACGATTTTTTAATTTTTTTTTTCACCACTAAAGCCCATGAGACTTGTAGTTTTTAAAAATGTTTTCATTTTTGATGAGCGCTGAATAAAAGAAGTTTAATCGCCGGCAAACGAAAACCAGCGATTTCCCCTAAATCCCGGCTTGGCCCGTGTAGTCGAATGTATACAAAGAAAGTACCCAGGGAGTAAACTCATTTCCCGAACGACTTTTTAAATTTTTTTTTTCACCACTAAAGCCCATGAGACTTGTAGTTTTTAAAAATGTCTTCATTTTTGATGAGCGCTGAATAAAAGAAGTTTACTCGCCGGCAAACGAAAACCCGCGATTTCCCGTAAATCCCGGACTCGGCCCGTATAGTCAAAAGTATACAAGGAAAGTACCCGGGGTGTAAACTCATTTCCCGAACGATTTTTTAAATTATTATTTCACCACTACAGCCCATGAGACTTGTAGTTTTCAAAAATGTTTTCATTTTTGATGAGACGCCTAATGAAAAAGGTTTAATCGCCGGCAAACGAAAACCAGCGATTTCCCCTAAATCCCGGCTTGGCCGGTGTAGTTGAATGTATACAAAAAAGTACCCAGGGAGTAAACTCATTTCCCGAACGATTTTTTATATTATTTTTTCACCACTAAAACGCATGAGACTTGTAGTTTTCAAAAATTTTTCATTTTTGATGGGACTCTGAATAAAAGAAGTTTAATCGCCGGCAAACGAAAACCCGCCATTTCCTGTAAACCCCGGGCTTGGCCCGTATAGTCAAAAGTATACAAGGAAAGTACCCGGGGTGTAAACTCATTTCCCGAACGATTTTTTAAATTATTTTTTCACCACTAAGACGCATGAGACTTGTAGTTTTCAAAAATGTTTTCATTTTTGATGAGACGCCTAATGAAAAAGGTTTAATCGCCGGCAAACGAAAACCAGCGATTTCCCCTAAATCCCGGCTTGGCCCGTGTAGTCGAATGTATACAAAGAAAGTACCCAGGGAGTAAACTCATTTCCCAAACGACTTTTTAAATTTTTTTTTTCACCACTAAAGCCCATGAGACTTGTAGTTTTTAAAAATGTCTTCATTTTTGATGAGCGCTGAATAAAAGAAGTTTACTCGCCGGCAAACGAAAACCCGCGATTTCCCGTAAATCCCGGACTCGGCCCGTATAGTCAAAAGTATACAAAGAAAGTACCCAGGGATTAAACTCATTTTCCGAACGATTTTTTAAATTATTTTTTCACCACTAAGACGCATGAGACTTGTAGTTTTCAAAAATGTTTTCATTTTTGATGAGACCCTAAATGAAAGAGGTTTAATCGCCGGCAAACGAAAACCAGCGATTTCCCCTAAATCCCGGGCTTGGCCCGTGTAGTCGAATGTATACAAAAAAAGTACCAAGGGAGTAAACTCATTTCCCGAACGATTTTTTAATTTTTATTTTCAACACTAAAGCCCATGAGACTTGTAGTTTTTAAAAATGTTTTCATTTTTGATGAGCGCTGAATAAAAGAAGTTTAATCGCCGGCAAACGAAAACCCGCGATTTCCCCTAATTCCCGGGCTTGGCCCGTGTAGTCGAATGTATACAAAAAAAGTACCCAGGGAGTAAACTCATTTCCCGAACGATTTTTTAATTTTTTTTTTCACCACTAAAGCCCATGAGACTTGTAGTTTTTAAAAATGTTTTCATTTTTGATGAGCGCTGAATAAAAGAAGTTTAATCGCCGGCAAACGAAAACCAGCGATTTCCCCTAAATCCCGGCTTGGCCCGTGTAGTCGAATGTATACAAAGAAAGTACCCAGGGAGTAAACTCATTTCCCGAACGACTTTTTAAATTTTTTTTTCACCACTAAAGCCCATGAGACTTGTAGTTTTTAAAAATGTCTTCATTTTTGATGAGCGCTGAATAAAAGAAGTTTACTCGCCGGCAAACGAAAACCCGCGATTTCCCGTAAATCCCGGACTCGGCCCGTATAGTCAAAAGTATACAAAGAAAGTACCCAGGGATTAAACTCATTTTCCGAACGATTTTTTAAATTATTTTTTCACCACTAAGACGCATGAGACTTGTAGTTTTCAAAAATGTTTTCATTTTTGATGAGACGCTAAATGAAAGAGGTTTAATCGCCGGCAAACGAAAACCAGCGATTTCCCCTAAATCCCGGGCTTGGCCCGTGTAGTCGAATGTATACAAAAAAAGTACCAAGGGAGTAAACTCATTTCCCGAACGATTTTTTAATTTTTTTTTTCAACACTAAAGCCCATGAGACTTGTAGTTTTTAAAAATGTTTTCATTTTTGATGAGCGCTGAATAAAAGAAGTTTAATCGCCGGCAAACGAAAACCCGCGATTTCCCCTGATTCCCGGGCTTGGCCCGTGTAGTCGAATGTATACAAAGAAAGTACCCAGGGAGTAAACTCATTTCCCGAACGACTTTTTAAATTTTTTTTTTCACCACTAAAGCCCATGAGACTTGTAGTTTTTAAAAATGTCTTCATTTTTGATGAGCGCTGAATAAAAGAAGTTTAATCGCCGGCAAACGAAAACCAGCGATTTCCCCTAAATCCCGGCTTGGCCCGTGTAGTCGAATGTATACAAAGAAAGTACCCAGGGAGTAAACTCATTTCCCGAACGACTTTTTAAATTTTTTTTTTCACCACTAAAGCCCATGAGACTTGTAGTTTTTAAAAATGTCTTCATTTTTGATGAGCGCTGAATAAAAGAAGTTTACTCGCCGGCAAACGAAAACCCGCGATTTCCCGTAAATCCCGGACTCGGCCCGTATAGTCAAAAGTATACAAAGAAAGTACCCAGGGATTAAACTCATTTTCCGAACGATTTTTTAAATTATTTTTTCACCACTAAGACGCATGAGACTTGTAGTTTTCAAAAATGTTTTCATTTTTGATGAGACGCTAAATGAAAGAGGTTTAATCGCCGGCAAACGAAAACCAGCGATTTCCCCTAAATCCCGGGCTTGGCCCGTGTAGTCGAATGTATACAAAAAAAGTACCAAGGGAGTAAACTCATTTCCCGAACGATTTTTTAATTTTTTTTTTCAACACTAAAGCCCATGAGACTTGTAGTTTTTAAAAATGTTTTCATTTTTGATGAGCGCTGAATAAAAGAAGTTTAATCGCCGGCAAACGAAAACCCGCGATTTCCCCTGATTCCCGGGCTTGGCCCGTGTAGTCGAATGTATACAAAGAAAGTACCCAGGGAGTAAACTCATTTCCCGAACGACTTTTTAAATTTTTTTTTTCACCACTAAAGCCCATGAGACTTGTAGTTTTTAAAAATGTCTTCATTTTTGATGAGCGCTGAATAAAAGACGTTTACTCGCCGGCAAACGAAAACCCGCGATTTCCCGTAAATCCCGGACTCGGCCCGTATAGTCAAAAGTATACAAAGAAAGTACCCAGGGATTAAACTCATTTTCCGAACGATTTTTTAAATTATTTTTTCACCACTAAAACGCATGAGACTTGTAGTTTTCAAAAATGTTTTCATTTTTGATGAGACGCTAAATGAAAGAGGTTTAATCGCCGGCAAACGAAAACCAGCGATTTCCCCTAAATCCGGGGCTTGGCCCGTGTAGTCGAATGTATACAAAAAAAGTACCCAGGGAGTAAACTCATTTCCCGAACGATTTTTTAATTTTTTTTTTCAACACTAAAGCCCATGAGACTTGTAGTTTTTAAAAATGTTTTCATTTTTGATGAGCGCTGAATAAAAGAAGTTTAATCGCCGGCAAACGAAAACCCGCGATTTCCCCTAAATCCCGGGAGTAAACCAGGGAGTAAACTCATATCCCGAACGATTTTTTAATTTTTTTTTTCACCACTAAAGCCCATGAGACTTGTAGTTTTTAAAAATGTTTTCATTTTTGATGAGCGCTGAATAAAAGAAGTTTAATCGCCGGCAAACGAAAACCCGCGATTTCCCGTAAATCCCGGACTCGGCCCGTATAGTCAAAAGTATACAAAGAAAGTACCCAGGGAGTAAACTCATTTTCCGAACGATTTTTTAAATTATTTTTTCACCACTAAAACGCATGAGACTTGTAGTTTTCAAAAATGTTTTCATTTTTGATGAGACCCTAAATGAAAGAGGTTTAATCGCCGGCAAACGAAAACCAGCGATTTC
Organism: Hydractinia symbiolongicarpus; assembly: GCF_029227915.1. Lineage (NCBI taxonomy): Eukaryota > Metazoa > Cnidaria > Hydrozoa > Anthoathecata > Hydractiniidae > Hydractinia > Hydractinia symbiolongicarpus. The sequence continues at coordinate 31,750,861 of NC_079884.1, forward strand.
CCCTAAATCCCGGGCTTGGCCCGTGTAGTCGAATGTATACAAAAAAAGTACCAAGGGAGTAAACTCATTTCCCGAACGATTTTTTAATTTTTATTTTCAACACTAAAGCCCATGAGACTTGTAGTTTTTAAAAATGTTTTCATTTTTGATGAGCGCTGAATAAAAGAGGTTTAATCGCCGGCAAACGAAAACCAGCGATTTCCCCTAAATCCGTGTAGTCGAATGTATACAAAAAAAGTACCCAGGGAGTAAACTCATTTCCCGAACGATTTTTTAATTTTTTTTTCACCACTAAAGCCCATGAAACTTGTAGTTTTTAAAAATGTTTTCATTTTTGATGAGCGCTGAATAAAAGACGTTTACTCGCCGGCAAACGAAAACCCGCGATTTCCCGTAAATCCCGGACTCGGCCCGTATAGTCAAAAGTATACAAAGAAAGTACCCAGGGATTAAACTCATTTTCCGAACGATTTTTTAAATTATTTTTTCACCACTAAAACGCATGAGACTTGTAGTTTTCAAAAATGTTTTCATTTTTGATGAGACGCTAAATGAAAGAGGTTTAATCGCCGGCAAACGAAAACCAGCGATTTCCCCTAAATCCGGGGCTTGGCCCGTGTAGTCGAATGTATACAAAAAAAGTACCCAGGGAGTAAACTCATTTCCCGAACGATTTTTTAATTTTTTTTTTCAACACTAAAGCCCATGAGACTTGTAGTTTTTAAAAATGTTTTCATTTTTGATGAGCGCTGAATAAAAGAAGTTTAATCGCCGGCAAACGAAAACCCGCGATTTCCCCTAAATCCCGGGAGTAAACCAGGGAGTAAACTCATATCCCGAACGATTTTTTAATTTTTTTTTTCACCACTAAAGCCCATGAGACTTGTAGTTTTTAAAAATGTTTTCATTTTTGATGAGCGCTGAATAAAAGAAGTTTAATCGCCGGCAAACGAAAACCCGCGATTTCCCGTAAATCCCGGACTCGGCCCGTATAGTCAAAAGTATACAAAGAAAGTACCCAGGGAGTAAACTCATTTTCCGAACGATTTTTTAAATTATTTTTTCACCACTAAAACGCATGAGACTTGTAGTTTTCAAAAATGTTTTCATTTTTGATGAGACGCTAAATGAAAGAGGTTTAATCGCCGGCAAACGAAAACCAGCGATTTCCCCTAATTCCCGGGCTTGGCCCGTGTAGTCGAATGTATACAAAAAAAGCACCCAGGGAGTAAACTCATTTCCCGAACGATTTTTTAAGTTTTTTTTTCACCACTAAAGCCCATGAGACTTGCAGTTTTTAAAAATGTTTTCATTTTTGATGAGCGCTGAATAAAAGAGGTTTAATCGCCGGCAAACGAAAACAAGCGATTTCCCCTAATTCCCGGGCTTGGCCCGTGTAGTCGAATGTATACAAAAAAAGTACCCAGGGAGTAAACTCATTTCCCGAACGATTTTTTAATTTTTTTTTCACCACTAAAGCCCATGAAACTTGTAGTTTTTAAAAATGTTTTCATTTTTGATGAGCGCTGAATAAAAGAAGTTTAATCGCCGGCAAACGAAAACCCGCGATTTCCCCTAAATCCCGGGCTTGGCCCGTGTAGTTGAATGTATACAAAAAAAGTACCCAGGGAGTAAACTCATTTCCCGAACGATTTTTTATATTATTTTTTCACCACTAAAACGCATGAGACTTGTAGTTTTCAAAAATTTTTCATTTTTGATGGGACTCTGAATAAAAGAAGTTTAATCGCCGGCAAACGAAAACCCGCCATTTCCTGTAAACCCCGGGCTTGGCCCGTATAGTCAAAAGTATACAAGGAAAGTACCCGGGGTGTAAACTCATTTCCCGAACGATTTTTTAAATTATTATTTCACCACTACAGCCCATGAGACTTGTAGTTTTCAAAAATGTTTTCATTTTTGATGAGACGCCTAATGAAAAAGGTTTAATCGCCGGCAAACGAAAACCAGCGATTTCCCCTAAATCCCAGCTTGGCCCGTGTAGTCGAATGTATACAAAGAAAGTACCCAGGGAGTAAACTCATTTCCCGAACGACTTTTTAATTTTTTTTTTTCACCACTAAAGCCCATGAGACTTGTAGTTTTTAAAAATGTCTTCATTTTTGATGAGCGCTGAATAAAAGAAGTTTACTCGCCGGCAAACGAAAACCCGCGATTTCCCGTAAATCCCGGACTCGGCCCGTATAGTCAAAAGTATACAAAGAAAGTACCCAGGGATTAAACTCATTTTCCGAACGATTTTTTAAATTATGTTTTCACCACTAAGACGCATGAGACTTGTAGTTTTCAAAAATGTTTTCATTTTTGATGAGACCCTAAATGAAAGAGGTTTAATCGCCGGCAAACGAAAACCAGCGATTTCCCCTAAATCCCGGGCTTGGCCCGTGTAGTCGAATGTATACAAAAAAAGTACCAAGGGAGTAAACTCATTTCCCGAACGATTTTTTAATTTTTTTTTTCAACACTAAAGCCCATGAGACTTGTAGTTTTTAAAAATGTTTTCATTTTTGATGAGCGCTGAATAAAAGAAGTTTAATCGCCGGCAAACGAAAACCCGCGATTTCCCCTAATTCCCGGGCTTGGCCCGTGTAGTCGAATGTATACAAAAAAAGTACCCAGGGAGTAAACTCATTTCCCGAACGATTTTTTAATTTTTTTTTTCACCACTAAAGCCCATGAGACTTGTAGTTTTTAAAAATGTTTTCATTTTTGATGAGCGCTGAATAAAAGAAGTTTAATCGCCGGCAAACGAAAACCAGCGATTTCCCCTAAATCCCGGCTTGGCCCGTGTAGTCGAATGTATACAAAGAAAGTACCCAGGGAGTAAACTCATTTCCCGAACGACTTTTTAAATTTTTTTTTTCACCACTAAAGCCCATGAGACTTGTAGTTTTTAAAAATGTCTTCATTTTTGATGAGCGCTGAATAAAAGAAGTTTACTCGCCGGCAAACGAAAACCCGCGATTTCCCGTAAATCCCGGACTCGGCCCGTATAGTCAAAAGTATACAAAGAAAGTACCCAGGGATTAAACTCATTTTCCGAACGATTTTTTAAATTATTTTTTCACCACTAAGACGCATGAGACTTGTAGTTTTCAAAAATGTTTTCATTTTTGATGAGACGCTAAATGAAAGAGGTTTAATCGCCGGCAAACGAAAACCAGCGATTTCCCCTAAATCCCGGGCTTGGCCCGTGTAGTCGAATGTATACAAAAAAAGTACCAAGGGAGTAAACTCATTTCCCGAACGATTTTTTAATTTTTTTTTTCAACACTAAAGCCCATGAGACTTGTAGTTTTTAAAAATGTTTTCATTTTTGATGAGCGCTGAATAAAAGAAGTTTAATCGCCGGCAAACGAAAACCCGCGATTTCCCCTGATTCCCGGGCTTGGCCCGTGTAGTCGAATGTATACAAAAAAAGTACCCAGGGAGTAAACTCATTTCCCGAACGATTTTTTAATTTTTTTTTTCACCACTAAAGCCCATGAGACTTGTAGTTTTTAAAAATGTTTTCATTTTTGATGAGCGCTGAATAAAAGAAGTTTAATCGCCGGCAAACGAAAACCCGCGATTTCCCCTAAATCCCGGGCTTGGCCCGTGTAGTTGAATGTATACAAAAAAAGTACCCAGGGAGTAAACTCATTTCCCGAACGATTTTTTATATTATTTTTTCACCACTAAAACGCATGAGACTTGTAGTTTTCAAAAATTTTTCATTTTTGATGGGACTCTGAATAAAAGAAGTTTAATCGCCGGCAAACGAAAACCCGCCATTTCCCGTAAACCCCGGGCTTGGCCCGTATAGTCAAAAGTATACAAGGAAAGTACCCGGAGTGTAAACTCATTTCCCGAACGATTTTTTAAATTATTATTTCACCACTACAGCCCATGAGACTTGTAGTTTTCAAAAATGTTTTCATTTTTGATGAGACGCCTAATGAAAAAGGTTTAATCGCCGGCAAACGAAAACCAGCGATTTCCCCTAAATCCCGGCTTGGCCCTTGTAGTCGAATGTATACAAAGAAAGTACCCAGGGAGTAAACTCATTTCCCGAACGACTTTTTAAATTTTTTTTTTCACCACTAAAGCCCATGAGACTTGTAGTTTTTAAAAATGTCTTCATTTTTGATGAGCGCTGAATAAAAGAAGTTTACTCGCCGGCAAACGAAAACCCGCGATTTCCCGTAAATCCCGGACTCGGCCCGTATAGTCAAAAGTATACAAAGAAAGTACCCAGGGATTAAACTCATTTTCCGAACGATTTTTTAAATTATTTTTTCACCACTAAGACGCATGAGACTTGTAGTTTTCAAAAATGTTTTCATTTTTGATGACACGCTAAATGAAAGAGGTTTAATCGCCGGCAAACAAAAACCAGCGATTTCCCCTAAATCTCGGGCTTGGCCCGTGTAGTCGAATGTATACAAAAAAAGTACCAAGGGAGTAAACTCATTTCCCGAACGATTTTTTAATTTTTTTTTTCAACACTAAAGCCCATGAGACTTGTAGTTTTTAAAAATGTTTTCATTTTTGATGAGCGCTGAATAAAAGAAGTTTAATCGCCGTCAAACGAAAACCCGCGATTTCCCCTAAATCCCGGGCTTGGCTTGTGTAGTCGAATGTATACAAAAAAAGTACCCAGGGAGTAAACTCATTTCCCGAACGATTTTTTAAATTATTATTTTACCACTAAAGCCCATGAGATTTGTAGTTTTCAAAAATGTTTTCATTTTTGATGAGACGCTAAATGAAAGAGGTTTAATCGCCGGCAAACGAAAACCAGCGATTTCCCCTAATTCCCGGGCTTGGCCCGTGTAGTCGAATGTATACAAAAAAAGTACCCAGGGAGTAAACTCATTTCCCGAACGATTTTTTAATTTTTTTTTTCACCACTAAAGCCCATGAGACTTGTAGTTTTTAAAAATGTTTTCATTTTTGATGAGCGCTGAATAAAAGAGGTTTAATCGCCGGCAAACGAAAACCAGCGATTTCCCCTAAATCCCGGCTTGGCCCTTGTAGTCGAATGTATACAAAGAAAGTACCCAGGGAGTAAACTCATTTCCCGAACGACTTTTTAAATTTTTTTTTTCACCACTAAAGCCCATGAGACTTGTAGTTTTTAAAAATGTCTTCATTTTTGATGAGCGCTGAATAAAAGAAGTTTACTCGCCGGCAAACGAAAACCCGCGATTTCCCGTAAATCCCGGACTCGGCCCGTATAGTCAAAAGTATACAAAGAAAGTACCCAGGGATTAAACTCATTTTCCGAACGATTTTTTAAATTATTTTTTCACCACTAAGACGCATGAGACTTGTAGTTTTCAAAAATGTTTTCATTTTTGATGACACGCTAAATGAAAGAGGTTTAATCGCCGGCAAACAAAAACCAGCGATTTCCCCTAAATCTCGGGCTTGGCCCGTGTAGTCGAATGTATACAAAAAAAGTACCAAGGGAGTAAACTCATTTCCCGAACGATTTTTTAATTTTTTTTTTCAACACTAAAGCCCATGAGACTTGTAGTTTTTAAAAATGTTTTCATTTTTGATGAGCGCTGAATAAAAGAAGTTTAATCGCCGTCAAACGAAAACCCGCGATTTCCCCTAAATCCCGGGCTTGGCTTGTGTAGTCGAATGTATACAAAAAAAGTACCCAGGGAGTAAACTCATTTCCCGAACGATTTTTTAAATTATTATTTTACCACTAAAGCCCATGAGATTTGTAGTTTTCAAAAATGTTTTCATTTTTGATGAGACGCTAAATGAAAGAGGTTTAATCGCCGGCAAACGAAAACCAGCGATTTCCCCTAATTCCCGGGCTTGGCCCGTGTAGTCGAATGTATACAAAAAAAGTACCCAGGGAGTAAACTCATTTCCCGAACGATTTTTTAATTTTTTTTTTCACCACTAAAGCCCATGAGACTTGTAGTTTTTAAAAATGTTTTCATTTTTGATGAGCGCTGAATAAAAGAGGTTTAATCGCCGGCAAACGAAAACCAGCGATTTCCCCTAATTCCCGGGCTTGGCCCGTGTAGTCGAATGTATACAAAAAAAGTACCCAGGGAGTAAACTCATTTCCCGAACGATTTTTTAATTTTTTTTTTCACCACTAAAGCCCATGAGACTTGTAGTTTTCAAAAATGTTTTCATTTTTGATGAGCGCTGAATAAAAGAAGTTTAATCGCCGGCAAACGAAAACCCGCGATTTCCCCTAAATCCCGGGCTTGGCCCGTGTAGTTGAATGTATACAAAAAAAGTACCCAGGGAGTAAACTCATTTCCCGAACGATTTTTTATATTATTTTTTCACCACTAAAACGCATGAGACTTGTAGTTTTCAAAAATTTTTCATTTTTGATGGGACTCTGAATAAAAGAAGTTTAATCGCCGGCAAACGAAAACCCGCCATTTCCTGTAAACCCCGGGCTTGGCCCGTATAGTCAAAAGTATACAAGGAAAGTACCCGGGGTGTAAACTCATTTCCCGAACGATTTTTTAAATTATTATTTCACCACTACAGCCCATGAGACTTGTAGTTTTCAAAAATGTTTTCATTTTTGATGAGACGCCTAATGAAAAAGGTTTAATCGCCGGCAAACGAAAACCAGCGATTTCCCCTAAATCCCGGCTTGGCCCGTGTAGTCGAATGTATACAAAGAAAGTACCCAGGGAGTAAACTCATTTCCCGAACGACTTTTTAAATTTTTTTTTTCACCACTAAAGCCCATGAGACTTGTAGTTTTTAAAAATGTCTTCATTTTTGATGAGCGCTGAATAAAAGAAGTTTACTCGCCGGCAAACGAAAACCCGCGATTTCCCGTAAATCCCGGACTCGGCCCGTATAGTCAAAAGTATACAAAGAAAGTACCCAGGGATTAAACTCATTTTCCGAACGATTTTTTAAATTATTTTTTCACCACTAAGACGCATGAGACTTGTAGTTTTCGAAAATGTTTTCATTTTTGATGAGACGCTAAATGAAAGAGGTTTAATCGCCGGCAAACGAAAACCAGCGATTTCCCCTAAATCCCGGGCTTGGCCCGTGTAGTCGAATGTATACAAAAAAAGTACCAAGGGAGTAAACTCATTTCCCGAACGATTTTTTAATTTTTTTTTTCAACACTAAAGCCCATGAGACTTGTAGTTTTTAAAAATGTTTTCATTTTTGATGAGCGCTGAATAAAAGAAGTTTAATCGCCGGCAAACGAAAACCCGCGATTTCCCCTAAATCCCGGGCTTGGCTTGTGTAGTCGAATGTATACAAAAAAAGTACCCAGGGAGTAAACTCATTTCCCGAACGATTTTTTAAATTATTATTTTACCACTAAAGCCCATGAAATTTGTAGTTTTCAAAAATGTTTTCATTTTTGATGAGACGCTAAATGAAAGAGGTTTAATCGCCGGCAAACGAAAACCAGCGATTTCCCCTAATTCCCGGGCTTGGCCCGTGTAGTCGAATGTATACAAAAAAAGTACCCAGGGAGTAAACTCATTTCCCGAACGATTTTTTAATTTTTTTTTTCACCACTAAAGCCCATGAGACTTGTAGTTTTTAAAAATGTTTTCATTTTTGATGAGCGCTGAATAAAAGAGGTTTAATCGCCGGCAAACGAAAACCAGCGATTTCCCCTAATTCCCGGGCTTGGCCCGTGTAGTCGAATGTATACAAAAAAAGTACCCAGGGAGTAAACTCATTTCCCGAACGATTTTTTAATTTTTTTTTTCACCACTAAAGCCCATGAGACTTGTAGTTTTTAAAAATGTTTTCATTTTTGATGAGCGCTGAATAAAAGAAGTTTAATCGCCGGCAAACGAAAACCCGCGATTTCCCCTAAATCCCGGGCTTGGCCCGTGTAGTTGAATGTATACAAAAAAAGTACCCAGGGAGTAAACTCATTTCCCGAACGATTTTTTATATTATTTTTTCACCACTAAAACGCATGAGACTTGTAGTTTTCAAAAATTTTTCATTTTTGATGGGACTCTGAATAAAAGAAGTTTAATCGCCGGCAAACGAAAACCCGCCATTTCCTGTAAACCCCGGGCTTGGCCCGTATAGTCAAAAGTATACAAGGAAAGTACCCGGGGTGTAAACTCATTTCCCGAACGATTTTTTAAATTATTATTTCACCACTACAGCCCATGAGACTTGTAGTTTTCAAAAATGTTTTCATTTTTGATGAGACGCCTAATGAAAAAGGTTTAATCGCCGGCAAACGAAAACCAGCGATTTCCCCTAAATCCCGGCTTGGCCCGTGTAGTCGAATGTATACAAAGAAAGTACCCAGGGAGTAAACTCATTTCCCGAACGACTTTTTAAATTTTTTTTTTCACCACTAAAGCCCATGAGACTTGTAGTTTTTAAAAATGTCTTCATTTTTGATGAGCGCTGAATAAAAGAAGTTTACTCGCCGGCAAACGAAAACCCGCGATTTCCCGTAAATCCCGGACTCGGCCCGTATAGTCAAAAGTATACAAAGAAAGTACCCAGGGATTAAACTCATTTTCCGAACGATTTTTTAAATTAATTTTTCACCACTAAGACGCATGAGACTTGTAGTTTTCAAAAATGTTTTCATTTTTGATGAGACGCTAAATGAAAGAGGTTTAATCGCCGGCAAACGAAAACCAGCGATTTCCCCTAAATCCCGGGCTTGGCCCGTGTAGTCGAATGTATACAAAAAAAGTACCAAGGGAGTAAACTCATTTCCCGAACGATTTTTTAATTTTTTTTTTCAACACTAAAGCCCATGAGACTTGTAGTTTTTAAAAATGTTTTCATTTTTGATGAGCGATGAATAAAAGAAGTTTAATCGCCGGCAAACGAAAACCCGCGATTTCCCCTAATTCCCGGGCTTGGCCCGTGTAGTCGAATGTATACAAAAAAAGTACCCATGGAGTAAACTCATTTCCCGAACGATTTTTTAATTTTTTTTTTCACCACTAAAGCCCATGAGACTTGTAGTTTTTAAAAATGTTTTCATTTTTGATGAGCGCTGAATAAAAGAAGTTTAATCGCCGGCAAACGAAAACCCGCGATTTCCCCTAAATCCCGGGCTTGGCCCGTGTAGTTGAATGTATACAAAAAAAGTACCCAGGGAGTAAACTCATTTCCCGAACGATTTTTTATATTATTTTTTCACCACTAAAACGCATGAGACTTGTAGTTTTCAAAAATTTTTCATTTTTGATGGGACTCTGAATAAAAGAAGTTTAATCGCCGGCAAACGAAAACCCGCCATTTCCTGTAAACCCCGGGCTTGGCCCGTATAGTCAAAAGTATACAAGGAAAGTACCCGGGGTGTAAACTCATTTCCCGAACGATTTTTTAAATTATTATTTCACCACTACAGCCCATGAGACTTGTAGTTTTCAAAAATGTTTTCATTTTTGATGAGACGCCTAATGAAAAAGGTTTAATCGCCGGCAAACGAAAACCAGCGATTTCCCCTAAATCCCGGCTTGGCCCGTGTAGTCGAATGTATACAAAGAAAGTACCCAGGGAGTAAAATCATTTCCCGAACGACTTTTTAAATTTTTTTTTTCACCACTAAAGCCCATGAGACTTGTAGTTTTTAAAAATGTCTTCATTTTTGATGAGCGCTGAATAAAAGAAGTTTACTCGCCGGCAAACGAAAACCCGCGATTTCCCGTAAATCCCGGACTCGGCCCGTATAGTCAAAAGTATACAAAGAAAGTACCCAGGGATTAAACTCATTTTCCGAACGATTTTTTAAATTATTTTTTCACCACTAAGACGCATGAGACTTGTAGTTTTCAAAAATGTTTTCATTTTTGATGAGACGCTAAATGAAAGAGGTTTAATCGCCGGCAAACGAAAACCAGCGATTTCCCCTAAATCCCGGGCTTGGCCCGTGTAGTCGAATGTATACAAAAAAAGTACCAAGGGAGTAAACTCATTTCCCGAACGATTTTTTAATTTTTTTTTTCAACACTAAAGCCCATGAGACTTGTAGTTTTTAAAAATGTTTTCATTTTTGATGAGCGCTGAATAAAAGAAGTTTAATCGCCGGCAAACGAAAACCCGCGATTTCCCCTAAATCCCGGGCTTGGCTTGTGTAGTCGAATGTATACAAAAAAAGTACCCAGGGAGTAAACTCATTTCCCGAACGATTTTTTAAATTATTATTTTACCACTAAAGCCCATGAGATTTGTAGTTTTCAAAAATGTTTTCATTTTTGATGAGACGCTTAATGAAAGAGGTTTAATCGCCGGTAAACGAAAACCAGCGATTTCCCCTAAATCCCGGGCTTGGCCCGTGTAGTCGAATGAATACAAAGAAAGTACCCAGGGAGTAAACTCATTTCCCGAACGACTTTTTAAATTTTTTTTTCACCACTAAAGCCCATGAGACTTGTAGTTTTTAAAAATGTCTTCATTTTTGATGAGCGCTGAATAAAAGAAGTTTAATCGCCGGCAAACGAAAACCCGCGATTTCCCGTAAATCCCGGACTCGGTCCGTATAGTCAAAAGTATACAAAGAAAGTACCCAGGGATTAAACTCATTTTCCGAACGATTTTTTAAATTATTTTTTCACCACTAAAACGTATGAGACTTGTAGTTTTTAAAAATGTATTCATTTTTGATGAGACGCTGAATAAAAGAAGTTTAATCGCCGGCAAACGAAAACCCGCCATTTCCTGTAAAACCCGGGCTTGGCCCGTATAGTCAAAAGTATACAAGGAAAGTACCCGGGGTGTAAACTCATTTCCCGAACGATTTTTTAAATTATTATTTCACCACTAAAGCCCATGAGACTTGTAGTTTTTAAAAATGTATTCATTTTTGATGAGACGCTGAATAAAAGAAGTTTAATCGCCGGCAAACGAAAACCCGCGACTTCCCGTAAATCCCGGACTCGGCCCCTATAGTCAAAAGTATACAAAGAAAGTACCCAGGGAGTAAACTGATTTCCCGAACGATTTTTTAAATTATATTTTCACCACTAAAACGCATGAGACTTGTAGTTTTCAAAAATGTTTTCATTTTTGATGAGACGCTGAATAAAAGAAGTTTAATCGCCGGCAAACGAAAACCCGACATTTCCTGTAAACCTCGGGCTTGGCCCGTATAGTCAAAAGTATACAAGGAAAGTACCCGGGGTGTAAACTCATTTCCCGAACGATTTTTTAAATTATTATTTCACCACTACAGCCCATGAGACTTGTAGTTTTCAAAAATGTTTTCATTTTTGATGAGACGCCTAATGAAAAAGGTTTAATCGCCGGCAAACGAAAACCAGCGATTTCCCCTAAATCCCGGCTTGGCCCGTGTAGTCGAATGTATACAAAGAAAGTACCCAGGGAGTAAACTCATTTCCCGAACGACTTTTTAAATTTTTTTTTTCACCACTAATGCCCATGAGACTTGTAGTTTTTAAAAATGTCTTCATTTTTGATGAGCGCTGAATAAAAGAAGTTTAATCGCCGGCAAACGAAAACCCGCCATTTCCTGTAAACCCCGGGCTTGGCCCGTATAGTCAAAAGTATACAAGGAAAGTACCCGGGGTGTAAACTCATTTCCCGAACGATTTTTTAAATTATTATTTCACCACTAAAGCCCATGAGACTTGTAGTTTTTAAAAATGTATTCATTTTTGATGAGACGCTGAATAAAAGAAGTTTAATCGCCGGCAAACGAAAACCCGCCATTTCCTGTAAACCCCGGGCTTGGCCCGTATAGTCAAAAGTATACAAGGAAAGTACCCGGGGTGTAAACTCATTTCCCGAACGATTTTTTAAATTATTATTTCACCACTAAAGCCCATGAGACTTGTAGTTCTTAAAAATGTATTCATTTTTGATGAGACGCTGAATAAAAGAAGTTTAATCGCCGGCAAACGAAAACCCGCGACTTCCCGTAAATCCCGGACTCGGCCCCTATAGTCAAAAGTATACAAAGAAAGTACCCAGGGAGTAAACTGATTTCCCGAACGATTTTTTAAATTATATTTTCACCACTAAAACGCATGAGACTTGTAGTTTTCAAAAATGTTTTCATTTTTGATGAGACGCTGAATAAAAGAAGTTTAATCGCCGGCAAACGAAAACCCGCCATTTCCTGTAAACCTCGGGCTTGGCCCGTATAGTCAAAAGTATACAAGGAAAGTACCCGGGGTGTAAACTCATTTCCCGAACGATTTTTTAAATTATTATTTCACCACTACAGCCCATGAGACTTGTAGTTTTCAAAAATGTTTTCATTTTTGATGAGACGCCTAATGAAAAAGGTTTAATCGCCGGCAAACGAAAACCAGCGATTTCCCCTAAATCCCGGCTTGGCCCGTGTAGTCGAATGTATACAAAGAAAGTACCCAGGGAGTAAACTCATTTCCCGAACGACTTTTTAAATTTTTTTTTTCACCACTAATGCCCATGAGACTTGTAGTTTTTAAAAATGTCTTCATTTTTGATGAGCGCTGAATAAAAGAAGTTTACTCGCCGGCAAACGAAAACCTGCGATTTCCCGTAAATCCCGGACTCGGCCCGTATAGTCAAAAGTATAAAAAGAAAGTACCCAGGGATTAAACTCATTTTCCGAACGATTTTTTAAATTATTTTTTCACCACTAAGACGCATGAGACTTGTAGTTTTCAAAAATGTTTTCATTTTTGATGAGACGCTAAATGAAAGAGGTTTAAACGCCGGCAAACAAAAACCAGCGATTTCCCCTAAATCCCGGGCTTGGCTTGTGTAGTCGAATGTATACAAAAAAAGTACCCAGGGGGTAAACTCATTTCCCGAACGATTTTTTAAATTATTATTTTACCACTAAAGCCCATGAGATTTGTAGTTTTCAAAAATGTTTTCATTTTTGATGAGACGCTTAATGAAAGAGGTTTAATCGCCGGTAAACGAAAACCAGCGATTTCCCCTAAATCCCGGGCTTGGCCCGTGTAGTCGAATGAATACAAAGAAAGTACCCAGGGAGTAAACTCATTTCCCGAACGACTTTTTAATTTTTTTTTTTCACCACTAAAGCCCATGAGACTTGTAGTTTTTAAAAATGTCTTCATTTTTGATGAGCGCTGAATAAAAGAAGTTTAATCGCCGGCAAACGAAAACCCGCGATTTCCCGTAAATCCCGGACTCGGTCCGTATAGTCAAAAGTATACAAAGAAAGTACCCAGGGATTAAACTCATTTTCCGAACGATTTTTTAAATTATTTTTTCACCACTAAAACGTATGAGACTTGTAGTTTTCAAAAATGTTTTCATTTTTGATGAGACGGTAAATGAAAGAGGTTTAATCGCCGGCAAACGAAAACCAGCGATTTCCCCTAAATCCCGGGCTTGGCCCGTGTAGTCGAATGTATACAAGGAAAGTACCCGGGGTGTAAACTCATTTCCCGAACGATTTTTTAAATTATTATTTCACCACTAAAACCCATGAGACTTGTGGTTTTTAAAAATGTATTCATATTTGATGAGACGCTGAATAAAAGAAGTTTAATCGCCGGCAAACGAAAACCCGCGACTTCCCGTAAATCCCGGACTCGGCCCCTATAGTCAAAAGTATACAAAGAAAGTACCCAGGGAGTAAACTGATTTCCCGAACGATTTTTTAAATTATATTTTCACCACTAAAACGCATGAGACTTGTAGTTTTCAGAAATGTTTTCATTTTTGATGAGACGCTTAATGAAAGTGGATTAATCGCCGGCAAACGAAAACCGGCGATTTCCCGTAAATCCCGGGCTTGGCCCGTATAGTCGAATGTATACAAAGAAAGTGCCCTGTGAGTAAACTCATTTCCAAAACGATTTTTTAAATTATCTTTTCACCACTAAAACGCATGAGACTTGTAGTTTTCAAAAATATTTTCATTTTTGACTAGACACTGAATAAAAGAAGTTTAATCACCGGCAAACGAAAAGCCGCCATTTTCCGTAAATCCCGGGCTTGGCCCGTATAGTCAAAAGTATACAAAGAAAGTACCCAGGGAGTAAACTCATTTCCCGAACGATTTTTTATATTATTTTTTCACCACTAAAACGCATGAGACTTGTAGTTTTCAAAAATTTTTCATTTTTGATGGGACTCTGAATAAAAGAAGTTTAATCGCCGGCAAACGAAAACCCGCGATTTCCCGTATATCCCGGACTCGGCCCGTATAGTCAAAAGTATACAAAGAAAGTACCCAGGGAGTAAACTCATTTCCCGAACGATTTTTTATATTATTTTTTCACCACTAAAACGCATGAGACTTGTAGTTTTCAAAAATGTTTTCATTTTTGATGAGACGCTGAATAAAAGAAGTTTAATCGCCGGCAAACGAAAACCCGCGATTTCCCGTAAATCCCGGACTCGGCCCGTATAGTCAAAAGTATACAAAGAAAGTACCCAGGGAGTAAACTCATTTCCCGAACGATTTTTTAATTTATTTTTTCACCACTAAAACGCATGAGACTTGTAGTTTTCAAAAATGTTTTCATTTTTGATGAGACGCTGAATAAAAGAAGTTTAATCGCCGGCAAACGAAAACCTGCGATTTTGCTTAAATCCCGGACTCGGCCCGTATAGTCAAAAGTATACAAACAAAGTACCCAGGGAGTAAACTCATTTCCCAAACGATTTTTTAAATTATTATTTCACCACTAAAGCCTATGAGACTTGTAGTTTTTAAAAATGTTTTCATTTTTGATGAGACGCTGAATAAAAGAAGTTTAATCGCCGGCAAACGAAAACCCGCGATTTCCCGTAAATCCCGACTCGGCCCGTATAGTCAAAAGTATACAAAGAAAGTACCCAGGGAGTAAACGCATTTCCCGAACGATTTTTTAAATTATTTTTTCACCACTAAAACGCATGAGACTTGTAGTTTTGAGAAATGTTTTCATTTTTGATGAGACGCTTAATGAAAGTGGTTTAATCGCCGGCAAAGGAAAACCCGCGATTTCCCGTAAATCCCGGGCTTGGCCCGTATATTCGAATGTATACAAGGAAAGTACCCAGTGAGTAAACTCATTTCCAAAACGATTTTTTAAATTATCTTTTCACCACTAAAACGCATGAGACTGGTAGTTTTCAAAAATGTTTTCATTTTTGATGAGACGCTGAATAAAAGAAGTTTAATCGCCGGCAAACGAAAACCCGCCATTTCCTGTAAACCCCGGGCTTGGCCCGTATAGTCAAAAGTATACAAACAAAGTACCCGGGGTGTAAACTCATTTCCCAAACGATTTTTTAAATTATTATTTCACCACTAAAGCCTATGAGACTTGTAGTTTTTAAAAATGTTTTCATTTTTGATGAGACGCTGAATAAAAGAAGTTTAATCGCCGGCAAACGAAAACCCGCCATTTCCTGTAAACCCCGGGTTTGGCCCGTATAGTCAAAAGTATACAAAGAAAGTACCCAGGGAGTAAACGCATTTCCCGAACGATTTTTTAAAATATTTTTTCACCACTAAAACGCATGAGACTTGTAGTTTTGAGAAATGTTTTCATTTTTGATGAGACGCTTAATGAAAGTGGTTTAATCGCCGGCAAAGGAAAACCCGCGATTTCCCGTAAATCCCGGGCTTGGACCGTATATTCGAATGTATACAAGGAAAGTACCCTGTGAGTAAACTCATTTCCCAAACGATTTTTTAAATTATTTTTTCACCACTAAAGCCTATGAGACTTGTAGTTTTTAAAAATGTTTTCATTTTTGATGAGACGCTGAATAAAAGAAGTTTAATCGCCGGCAAACGAAAACCCGCGATTTTCCGTAAATCCCGACTCGGCCGTATAGTCAAAAGTATACAAAGAAAGTACCCAGGGAGTAAACGCATTTCCCGAACGATTTTTTAAATTATTTTTTCACCACTAAAACGCATGAGACTTGTAGTTTTCAAAAATGTTTTCATTTTTGATGAGACGCTGAATAAAAGAAGTTTAATCGCCGCCAAACGAAAACCCGCGACTTCCCGTAATTTCCGGGCTTGGCCCGTATAGTCGAATGTATACAAAGAAAGTACCCTGTGAGTAAACTCATTTCCAAAACGATTTTTTAAATTATCTTTTCACCACTAAAACGCATGAGACTTGTAGTTTTCAAAAATGTTTTCATTTTTGATGAGACGCTTAATGAAAATGGTTTGATCGCCGGCAAAGGAAAACCCGCGAATTCCCGTAAATCCCGGCTTGGCCCGTATAGTCGAATGTATACAAAGAAAGTACCCTGTGAGTAAACTCATTACCAAAACGATTTTTTAAATTATCTTTTCACCGCTAAAACGCACGAGACTTGTAGTTTTCAAAAATGTTTTCATTTTTGATGAAACGTTGAATAAAAGAAGTTTAATCGCCGGCAAACGAAAACCCGCCATATACCTTAAACCCCGGGCTTGGCCCGTATACTCAAAAGTATACAAAGAAAGTACCCGGGGTGTAAACTCATTTCTCGAACGATTTTTTAAATTATTATTTCACCACTAAAACCCATGAGACTTGTAGTTTTTAAAAATGTTTTCATTTTTGATGAGACGCTGAATAAAAGAAGTTTAATCGCCGGCAAACGAAAACCCGCGACTTCCCGTAAATCCCGGACTCGGGCCGTATAGTCAAAAGTATACAAAGAAAGTACCCTGGGAGTAAACTCATTTTCCGAATGATTTTTTAAATTATTTTTTCACCACTAAAACGCATGAGACTTGTAGTTTTCAGAAGTCTTTTCATTTTTGATGAGACGCTTAATAAAAGTGGTTTAATCGCCGGCAAACGAAAACCCGCGATTTCCCGTAAATCCCGGACTCAGCCCGTATAGTCAAAAGTATACAAAAAAGTACCCAGGGAGTAAACTCATATTACGAACGATTTTTTAAAATATTTTTTCACCACTAAAACGCATGATACTTGTAGTTTTCAAAAATGTTTTCATTTTTGATGAGACGCTTAATGAAAGACGTTTAATCGCCGGCAAACGAAAACCCGCGATTTACCGTAAATCCCGGGCTTGGCCCGTATAGTCGAATGTATACAAAGAAAGTACCCAGGGAGTAAACTCATTTCCCGAACGATTTTTTAAATTTTTTTTCACCACTAAAACGCATGAGACTTGTAGTTTTTAAAAATGTTTTCATTTTTGATGAGACGCTGAATAAAAGAAGTTTAATCGCCGGCAAACGAAAACCTGTGACTACGATTTTTTAAATTATCTTTTCACCACTAAAACGCACGAGACTTGTACTTTTCAAAAATGTTTTCATTTTTGATAAGACGCTGAATAAAAGAAGTTTAATCGCCGGCAAACAAAAACCTGTGACTTCCCGTAAATCCCGGACTCGGCCCGTATAGTCAAAAGTATACAAAGAAAGTACCCAGAGTGTAAACTCATTTCCCGAACGATTTTTTAAAATTATTTTCCACCACTAAAACACATGAGACTTGTAGTTTTCAGAAATGTTGTCATTTTTGATAAGACGCTGAATAAAAGAAGTTTAATCGCCGGTAAACGAAAACCTGTGACTTCCCGTAAATCCCGGACTCGGCCCGTATAGTCAAAAGTATACAAAGAAAGTACCCAGGGAGTAAACTCATTTCCCGAACGATTTTTTAAAATTATTTTCCACCACTAAAACACATGAGACTTGTAGTTTTCAGAAATGTTGTCATTTTTGATGAGACGCTTAATGAAAGTGGTTTAATCGCCGGCAAACGAAAACCCGTGATTTCCCGTAAATCCCGGGCTTGGCCCGTATAGTCGAATGTATACAAAGAAAGTACCCTGTGAGTAAACTCATTTCCAAAATAATTTTTTAAATTATCTTTTCACCACTAAAACGCATGAGACTTGTAGTTTTAAAAAATGTTTTCATTTTTGATGAGACGCTTAATGAAAGAGGTTTAATCGCCGGCAAACGAAAACCTGTGACTTCCCGTAAATCCCGGACTCGGCCTGTAAAGTCAAAAGTATACAAAGAAAGTACCCAGAGTGTAAACTCATTTCCCGAACGATTTTTTAAATTATCTTTTCACCACTAAAACGCACGAGACTTGTACTTTTCAAAAATGTTTTCATTTTTGATAAGACGCTGAATAAAAGAAGTTTAATCGCCGGCAAACAAAAACCTGTGACTTCCCGTAAATCCCGGACTCGGCCCGTATAGTCAAAAGTATACAAAGAAAGTACCCAGAGTGTAAACTCATTTCCCGAACGATTTTTTAAAATTATTTTTTCACCACTAAAACGCATGAGACTTGTAGTCTTTAAACTTGTTTTCATTTTTGATGAGACGTTGAATAAAAGAAGTTTAAACGCCGGCAAACGAAAACCTGCGATTTCCCGTAAATCCCGGACTCGGCCTGTAAAGTCAAAAGTATACAAAGAAAGTACCCATAGAGTAAACTTACTTCCCGAACGATTTTTTAAATTATTTTTTCACCACTAAAACGCATGAGACTTGTAGTTTTCAAAAATGTTTTCATTTTTGATGAGACGCTGAATAAAAGAAGTTTAATCGCCGGCAAACGAAAACCTGTGACTTCCCGTAAATCCCGGACTCGGCCTGTAAAGTCAAAAGTATACAAAGAAAGTACCCAGAGTGTAAACTCATTTCCCGAACGATTTTTTAAATTATCTTTTCACCACTAAAACGCACGAGACTTGTACTTTTCAAAAATGTTTTCATTTTTGATAAGACGCTGAATAAAAGAAGTTTAATCGCCGGCAAACAAAAACCTGTGACTTCCCGTAAATCCCGGACTCGGCCCGTATAGTCAAAAGTATACAAAGAAAGTACCCAGAGTGTAAACTCATTTCCCGAACGATTTTTTAAAATTATTTTCCACCACTAAAACACATGAGACTTGTAGTTTTCAGAAATGTTGTCATTTTTGATAAGACGCTGAATAAAAGAAGTTTAATCGCCGGCAAACGAAAACCTGTGACTTCCCGTAAATCCCGGACTCGGCCCGTATAGTCAAAAGTATACAAAGAAAGTACACAGGGAGTAAACTCATTTCCCAAACGATTTTTTAAATTATTATTTCACCACTAAAACGCATAAGACTTGTAGTTTTCGAAAAAGTTTTCATTTTTGATGAGACGCTGAATAACGCACGAGACTTGTACTTTTCAAAAATGTTTTCATTTTTGATAAGACGCTGAATAAAAGAAGTTTAATCGCCGGCAAACAAAAACCTGTGACTTCCCGTAAATCCCGGACTCGGCCCGTATAGTCAAAAGTATACAAAGAAAGTACCCAGAGTGTAAACTCATTTCCCGAACGATTTTTTAAAATTATTTTCCACCACTAAAACACATGAGACTTGTAGTTTTCAGAAATGTTGTCATTTTTGATAAGACGCTGAATAAAAGAAGTTTAATCGCCGGCAAACGAAAACCTGTGACTTCCCGTAAATCCCGGACTCGGCCCGTATAGTCAAAAGTATACAAAGAAAGTACCCAGGGAGTAAACTCATTTCCCGAACGATTTTTTAAAATTATTTTCCACCACTAAAACACATGAGACTTGTAGTTTTCAGAAATGTTGTCATTTTTGATGAGACGCTTAATGAAAGTGGTTTAATCGCCGGCAAACGAAAACCCGTGATTTCCCGTAAATCCCGGGCTTGGCCCGTATAGTCGAATGTATACAAAGAAAGTACCCTGTGAGTAAACTCATTTCCAAAATAATTTTTTAAATTATCTTTTCACCACTAAAACGCATGAGACTTGTAGTTTTAAAAAATGTTTTCATTTTTGATGAGACGCTTAATGAAAGAGGTTTAATCGCCGGCAAACGAAAACCCGCGATTTCCCGTAAATCCCGGACTCAGCCCGTATAGTCAAAAGTATACAAAGAAAGTAACCAGGGATTAAACTCATTTTCCGAACGATTTTTTAAATTATTATTTCACCACTAAAACGCATGATACTTGTAGTTTTCAAAAATGTTTTCATTTTTGATGAGACGCTTAATGAAAGAGGTTTAATCGCCGGCAAACGAAAACCAGCGATTTCCCCTAAATCCCGGGCCTGGCCCGTGTAGTCGAATGTATACAAAGAAAGTACCCAGGGAGTAAACTCATTTCTCGAACGATTTTTTAATTTTTTTTTTCACCACTAAAACGCATGAGACTTGTAGTTTTCAAAAATGTTTTCATTTTTGATGAGACGCTTAATGAAAGACGTTTAATCGCCGGCAAACGAAAACCCGCGATTTACCGTAAATCCCGGGCTTGGCCCGTATAGTCGAATGTATACAAAGAAAGTACCCAGGGAGTAAACTCATTTCCCGAACGATTTTTTAAATTTTTTTTCACCACTAAAACGCATGAGACTTGTAGTTTTTAAAAATGTTTTCATTTTTGATGAGACGCTGAATAAAAGAAGTTTAATCGCCGGCAAACGAAAACCTGTGACTTCCCGTAAATCCCGGACTCGGCCTGTAAAGTCAAAAGTATACAAAGAAAGTACCAATAGTGTAAACTCATTTCCCAAAAGATTTTTTAAATTATCTTTTCACCACTAAAACGCACGAGACTTGTACTTTTCAAAAATGTTTTCATTTTTGATAAGACGCTGTATAAAAGAAGTTTAATCGCCGGCAAACGAAAACCAGCGATTTCCCCTAAATCCCGGGCTTGGCCCGTATAGTCAAAAGTATACAAAGAAAGTACCCAGAGTGTAAACTCATTTCCCGAACGATTTTTTAAATTATCTTTTCACCACTAAAACGCACGAGACTTGTACTTTTCAAAAATGTTTTCATTTTTGATAAGACGCTGAATAAAAGAAGTTTAATCGCCGGCAAACGAAAACCTGTGACTTCCCGTAAATCCCGGACTCGGCCCGTATAGTCAAAAGTATACAAAGAAAGTACCCAGGGAGTAAACTCATTTCCCGAACGATTTTTTAAAATTATTTTCCACCACTAAAACACATGAGACTTGTAGTTTTCAGAAATGTTGTCATTTTTGATGAGACGCTTAATGAAAGTGGTTTAATCGCCGGCAAACGAAAACCCGTGATTTCCCGTAAATCCCGGGCTTGGCCCGTATAGTCGAATGTATACAAAGAAAGTACCCTGTGAGTAAACTCATTTCCAAAATAATTTTTTAAATTATCTTTTCACCACTAAAACGCATGAGACTTGTAGTTTTAAAAAATGTTTTCATTTTTGATGAGACGCTTAATGAAAGAGGTTTAATCGCCGGCAAACGAAAACCCGCGATTTCCCGTAAATCCCGGACTCAGCCCGTATAGTCAAAAGTATACAAAGAAAGTAACCAGGGATTAAACTCATTTTCCGAACGATTTTTTAAATTATTATTTCACCACTAAAACGCATGATACTTGTAGTTTTCAAAAATGTTTTCATTTTTGATGAGACGCTTAATGAAAGAGGTTTAATCGCCGGCAAACGAAAACCAGCGATTTCCCCTAAATCCCGGGCCTGGCCCGTGTAGTCGAATGTATACAAAGAAAGTACCCAGGGAGTAAACTCATTTCTCGAACGATTTTTTAATTTTTTTTTTCACCACTAAAACGCATGAGACTTGTAGTTTTCAAAAATGTTTTCATTTTTGATGAGACGCTTAATGAAAGACGTTTAATCGCCGGCAAACGAAAACCCGCGATTTACCGTAAATCCCGGGCTTGGCCCGTATAGTCGAATGTATACAAAGAAAGTACCCAGGGAGTAAACTCATTTCCCGAACGATTTTTTAAATTTTTTTTCACCACTAAAACGCATGAGACTTGTAGTTTTTAAAAATGTTTTCATTTTTGATGAGACGCTGAATAAAAGAAGTTTAATCGCCGGCAAACGAAAACCTGTGACTTCCCGTAAATCCCGGACTCGGCCTGTAAAGTCAAAAGTATACAAAGAAAGTACCCAGAGTGTAAACTCATTTCCCAAAAGATTTTTTAAATTATCTTTTCACCACTAAAACGCACGAGACTTGTACTTTTCAAAAATGTTTTCATTTTTGATAAGACGCTGCATAAAAGAAGTTTAATCGCCGGCAAACGAGAACCAGCGATTTCCCCTAAATCCCGGGCTTGGCCCGTGTAGTCGAATGTATACAAAGAAATTACCCAGGGAGTAAACTCATTTCCCCAACGATTATTTAAATTTTTTTTCACCACTAAAACGCATGAGACTTGTAGTTCTTAAAAATGTTTTCATTTGTGATGAGACGCTGAATAAAAGAAGTTTAATCGCCGGCAAACGAAAACCCGCGATTTCCCGTAAATCCTGGGCTTGGCCCGTATAGTCAAAAGTATACAAAGAAAGTACCCAGGGAGTAAACTCATTTCCCGAACAATTTTTTAAATTATTTTTTCACCACTTAAACGCATGAGACTTGTAGTCTTCAAACTTGTTTTCATTTTTGATAAGACGTTAAATAAAAGAAGTTTAAACGCCGGCAAGCGAATACCTGCGATTTCCCGCAAATCCCGGAGTCGGCCTGTAAAGTCAAAAGTATACAAAGAAAGTACCCAGGGTGTAAACTCATTTCTCGAACGATTTTTTAAATTATTATTTCACCAATAAAGCCCATGAGACTTGTAGTTTTTAAAAATGTTTTCATTTTTGATGAGACGCTGAATAAAAGAAGTTTAATCGCCGGCAAACGAAAACCTGTGACTTCCTGTAAATCCCGGACTCGGCCCGTATAGTCAAAAGTATACAAAGAAAGTACCCAGGGAGTAAACTCATTTCCCGAACGATTTTTTAAATTATTTTTCCACCACTAAAACGCATGAGACTTGTAGTTTTCAGAAATGTTTTCATTTTTGATGAGACGCTTAATGAAAGTGGTTTAATCGCCGGCAAGCGAAAACCCGTGATTTCCCGTAAATCTCGGGCTTGGCCCGTATAGTCGAATGTATACAAAGAAAGTACCCTGTGAGTAAACTCATTTCCAAAACGATTTTTTAAATTATCTTTTCGCCACTAAAACGCATGAAACTTGTAGTTTTCAAAATGTTTTCATTTCTGATGAGACGCTTAATGAAAGAGGTTTAATCGCCAGCAAACGAAAACCCGCAATTTCCCGTAAATTCCGGACTCAGCCCGTATAGTCAAAAGTATACAAAGAAAGTAACCAGGGATTAAACTCATTTTCCGAACGATTTTTCAAATTATTTTTTCACCACTAAAACGCATCAGACTTGTAGTTTTCAAAAATGTTTTCATTTTTGATGAGACGCTTAATGAAAGAGGTTTAATTGCCGGCAAACGAAAACCAGCGATTTCCCCTAAATCCCGGGCTTGGCGCATGTAGTCGAATGTATACAAAGAAATTACCCAGGGAGTAAACTCATTTCCCGAACGATTTTTTAAATTATCTTTTCAGCACTAAAACGCATGAGAATTGTAGTTTTCAAAAATGTTTTCATTTTTGATAAGACGCTGAATAAAAGAAGTTTAATCGCCGGCAAACGAAAACCCGCGATTTCCCGTAAAGCCCGGGCTTGGCCCGTATAGTCAAAAGTATACAAAGAAAGTACCCAGGGAGTAAACTCATTTCCCGAACGATTTTTTAAATTATTTTTTCACCACTAAAACGCATGAGACTTGTAGTCTTCAAACTTGTTTTCATTTTTGATGAGACGTTGAATAAAAGAAGTTTAAACGCCGGCAAACGAAAACCTGCGATTTCCCGTAAATCCCGGACTCGGCCTGTAAAGTCAAAAGTATACAAATAAAGTACCCAGGGTGTAAACTCATTTCTCGAACGATTTTTTAAATTATCTTTTCGCCATTAAAACGCATGAATCTTGTAGTTTTCAAAAATGTTTTCATTTTTGATAGGACGCTGAATAAAAGAAGTTTAATCGCCGGCAAACGAAAACCCGCCATTTCCCGTAAACCCCGGGCTCGGCCCGTATATTCAAAAGTATACAAAGAAAGTACCCATGGAGTAAACTCACTTCCCGAACGATTTTTTAAATTATTTTTTCACCACTAAAACGCATGAGACTTGTAGTTTTCAAAAATGTTTTCATTTTTGATAAGACGCTGAATAAAAGAAGTTTAATCGCCGGCAAACGAAAACCCGCGATTTACCGTAAATCCCGGGCTTGGCCCGTATAGTCAAAAGTATACAAAGAAAGTACCCAGAGTGTAAACTCATTTCCCGAACGATTTTTTAAATTATCTTTTCACCACTAAAACGCACGAGACTTGTACTTTTCAAAAATGTTTTCATTTTTGATAAGACGCTGAATAAAAGAAGTTTAATCGCCGGCAGACAAAAACCTGTGACTTCCCGTAAATCCCGGACTCGGCCCGTATAGTCAAAAGTATACAAAGAAAGTACCCAGAGTGTAAACTCATTTCCCGAACGATTTTTTAAATTATCTTTTCACCACTAAAACGCACGAGACTTGTACTTTTCAAAAATGTTTTCATTTTTGATAAGACGCTGAATAAAAGAAGTTTAATCGCCGGCAAACGAAAACCTGTGACTTCCCGTAAATCCCTGACTCGGCCCGTATAGTCAAAAGTATACAAAGAAAGTACCCAGGGAGTAAACTCATTTCCCGAACGATTTTTTAAAATTATTTTCCACCACTAAAACACATGAGACTTGTAGTTTTCAGAAATGTTGTCATTTTTGATGAGACGCTTAATGAAAGTGGTTTAATCGCCGGCAAACGAAAACCCGTGATTTCCCGTAAATCCCGGGCTTGGCCCGTATAGTCGAATGTATACAAAGAAAGTACCCTGTGAGTAAACTCATTTCCAAAATAATTTTTTAAATTATCTTTTCACCACTAAAACGCATGAGACTTGTAGTTTTAAAAAATGTTTTCATTTTTGATGAGACGCTTAATGAAAGAGGTTTAATCGCCGGCAAACGAAAACCCGCGATTTCCCGTAAATCCCGGACTCAGCCCGTATAGTCAAAAGTATACAAAGAAAGTAACCAGGGATTAAACTCATTTTCCGAACGATTTTTTAAATTATTATTTCACCACTAAAACGCATGAGACTTGTAGTTTTCAAAAATGTTTTCATTTTTGATGAGACGCTTAATGAAAGAGGTTTAATCGCCGGCAAACGAAAACCAGCGATTTCCCCTAAATCCCGGGCTTGGCCCGTGTAGTCGAATGTATACAAAGAAATTACCCAGGGAGTAAACTCATTTCCCGAACGATTTTTTAAATTATCTTTTCACCACTAAAACGCATGAGACTTGTAGTTTTCAGAAATGTTTTCATTTTTGATGAGACGCTGAATAAAAGAAGTTTAATCGCCGGCAAACGAAAACCCGCCATATACCTTAAACCCCGGGCTTGGCCCGTATACTCAAAAGAATACAAAGAAAGTACCCGGGGTGTAAACTCATTTCCCGAACGATTTTTTAAATTATTATTTTAGCACTAAAACCCATGAGACTTGTAGTTTTTAAAAATGTTTTCATTTTTGATGAGACGCTGAATAAAAGAAGTTTAATCGCCGGCAAACGAAAACCCGCGACTTCCCGTAAATCCCGGACTCGGGCTGTATAGTCAAAAGTATACAAAGAAAGTACCCTGGGAGTAAACTCATTTTCCGAATGATTTTTTAAATTATTTTTTCACCACTAAAACGCATGAGACTTGTAGTTTTCAGAAGTCTTTTTATTTTTGATGAGACGCTTAATGAAAGTGGTTTAATCGCCGGCAAACGAAAACCAGCGATTTCCCCTAAATCCCGGGCTTGGCCCGTGTAGTCGAGTGTATACAAAGAAATTACCCAGGGAGTAAACTCATTTCCCGAACGATTTTTTAAATTATCTTTTCACCACTAAAACGCATGAGACTTGTAGTTTTCAAAAATGTTTTCATTTTTGATGAGACGCTGAATAAAAGAAGTTTAATCGACGGCAAACGAAAACCCGCCATATACCTTAAACCCCGGGCTTGGCCCGTATACTCAAAAGTATACAAAGAAAGTACCCGGGGTGTAAACTCATTTCCCGAACGATTTTTTAAATTATTATTTCACCACAAAAACCCATGAGACTTGTAGTTTCTAAAAATGTTTTCATTTTTGATGAGACGCTGAATAAAAGAAGTTTAATCGCCGGCAAACGAAAACCCGCGACTTCCCGTAAATCCTGGACTCGGGCCGTATAGTCAAAAGTATACAAAGAAAGTACCCTGGGAGTAAACTCATTTTCCGAATGATTTTTTAAATTATTTTTTCACCACTAAAACGCATGAGACTTGTAGTTTTCAGAAGTCTTTTCATTTTTGATGAGACGCTTAATGAAAGTGGTTTAATCGCCGGCAAACGAAAACCCGCGATTTCCCGTAAATCCCGGAGTCAGCCCGTATAGTCAAAAGTATACAAAAAAGTACCCAGGGAGTAAACTCATATTACGAACGATTTTTTAAAATATTTTTTCACCACTAAAACGCATGATACTTGTAGTTTTCAAAAATGTTTTCATTTTTGATGAGACGCTTAATGAAAGAGGTTTAATCGCCGGCAAACGAAAACCAGCGATTTCCCCTAAATCCCGGGCCTGGCCCGTGTAGTCGAATGTATACAAAGAAAGTACCCAGGGAGTAAACTCATTTCTCGAACGATTTTTCAATTTTTTTTTTCACCACTAAAACGCATGAGACTTGTAGTTTTCAAAAATGTTTTCATTTTTGATGAGACGCTTAATGAAAGACGTTTAATCGCCGGCAAACGAAAACCCGCGATTTACCGTAAATCCCGGGCTTGGCCCGTATAGTCGAATGTATACAAAGAAAGTACCCAGGGAGTAAACTCATTTCCCGAACGATTTTTTAAAATTTTTTTCACCACTAAAACGCATGAGACTTGTAGTTTTTAAAAATGTTTTCATTTTTGATGAGACGCTGAATAAAAGAAGTTTAATCGCCGGCAAACGAAAACCTGTGACTTCCCGTAAATCCTGGACTCGGCCTGTAAAGTCAAAAGTATACAAAGAAAGTACCCAGAGTGTAAACTCATTTCCCGAAAGATTTTTTAAATTATCTTTTCACCACTAAAACGCACGAGACTTGTACTTTTCAAAAATGTTTTCATTTTTGATAAGACGCTGAATAAAAGAAGTTTAATCGCCGGCAAACGAAAACCTGTGACTTCCCGTAAATCCTGGACTCGGCCTGTAAAGTCAAAAGTATACAAAGAAAGTACCCAGGGAGTAAACTCATTTCTCGAACGATTTTTTAATTTTTTTTTTCACCACTAAAACGCATGAGACTTGTAGTTTTCAAAAATGTTTTCATTTTTGATGAGACGCTTAATGAAAGACGTTTAATCGCCGGCAAACGAAAACCCGCGATTTACCGTAAATCCCGGGCTTGGCCCGTATAGTCGAATGTATACAAAGAAAGTACCCAGGGAGTAAACTCATTTCCCGAACGATTTTTTAAATTTTTTTTCACCACTAAAACGCATGAGACTTGTAGTTTTTAAAAATGTTTTCATTTTTGATGAGACGCTGAATAAAAGAAGTTTAATCGCCGGCAAACGAAAACCTGTGACTTCCCGTAAATCCTGGACTCGGCCTGTAAAGTCAAAAGTATACAAAGAAAGTACCCAGAGTGTAAACTCATTTCCCGAAAGATTTTTTAAATTATCTTTTCACCACTAAAACGCACGAGACTTGTACTTTTCAAAAATGTTTTCATTTTTGATAAGACGCTGAATAAAAGAAGTTTAATCGCCGGCAAACGAAAACCAGCGATTTCCCCTAAATCCCGGGCTTAGCCCGTGTAGTCGAATGTATACAAAGAAATTACCCAGGGAGTAAACTCATTTCCCCAACGATTTTTTAAATTTTTTTCAACCACTAAAACGCATGAGACTTGTAGTTCTTAAAAATGTTTTCATTTGTGATGAGACGCTGAATAAAAGAAGTTTAATCGCCGGCAAACGAAAACCCGCGATTTCCCGTAAATCCTGGGCTTGGCCCGTATAGTCAAAAGTATACAAAGAAAGTACCCAAGGAGTAAACTCATTTCCCGAACAATTTTTTAAATTATTTTTTCACCACTTAAACGCATGAGACTTGTAGTCTTCAAACTTGTTTTCATTTTTGATAAGACGTTAAATAAAAGAAGTTTAAACGCCGGCAAGCGAATACCTGCGATTTCCCGCAAATCCCGGAGTCGGCCTGTAAAGTCAAAAGTATACAAAGAAAGTACCCAGGGTGTAAACTCATTTCTCGAACGATTTTTTAAATTATTATTTCACCAATAAAGCCCATGAGACTTGTAGTTTTTAAAAATGTTTTCATTTTTGATGAGACGCTGAATAAAAGAAGTTTAATCGCCGGCAAACGAAAACCTGTGACTTCCTGTAAATCCCGGACTCGGCCCGTATAGTCAAAAGTATACAAAGAAAGTACCCAGGGAGTAAACTCATTTCCCGAACGATTTTTTAAATTATTTTTCCACCACTAAAACGCATGAGACTTGTAGTTTTCAGAAATGTTTTCATTTTTGATGAGACGCTTAATGAAAGTGGTTTAATCGCCGGCAAGCGAAAACCCGTGATTTCCCGTAAATCTCGGGCTTGGCCCGTATAGTCGAATGTATACAAAGAAAGTACCCTGTGAGTAAACTCATTTCCAAAACGATTTTTTAAATTATCTTTTCGCCACTAAAACGCATGAAACTTGTAGTTTTCAAAATGTTTTCATTTCTGATGAGACGCTTAATGAAAGAGGTTTAATCGCCGGCAAACGAAAACCCGCAATTTCCCGTAAATCCCGGACTCAGCCCGTATAGTCAAAAGTATACAAAGAAAGTAACCAGGGATTAAACTCATTTTCCGAACGATTTTTTAAATTATTTTTTCACCACTAAAACGCATCAGACTTGTAGTTTTCAAAAATGTTTTCATTTTTGATGAGACGCTTAATGAAAGAGGTTTAATTGCCGGCAAACGAAAACCAGCGATTTCTCCTAAATCCCGGGCTTGGCGCATGTAGTCGAATGTATACAAAGAAATTACCCAGGGAGTAAACTCATTTCCCGAACGATTTTTTAAATTTTCTTTTCACCACTAAAACGCATGAGAATTGTAGTTTTCAAAAATGTTTTCATTTTTGATAAGACGCTGAATAAAAGAAGTTTAATCGCCGGCAAACGAAAACCCGCGATTTCCCGTAAAGCCCGGGCTTGGCCCGTATAGTCAAAAGTATACAAAGAAAGTACCCAGGGAGTAAACTCATTTCCCGAACGATTTTTTAAATTATTTTTTCACCACTAAAACGCATGAGACTTGTAGTCTTCAAACTTGTTTTCATTTTTGATGAGACGTTGAATAAAAGAAGTTTAAACGCCGGCAAACGAAAACCTGCGATTTCCCGTAAATCCCGGACTCGGCCTGTAAAGTCAAAAGTATACAAATAAAGTACCCAGGGTGTAAACTCATTTCTCGAACGATTTTTTAAATTATCTTTTCGCCATTAAAACGCATGAATCTTGTAGTTTTCAAAAATGTTTTCATTTTTGATAGGACGCTGAATAAAAGAAGTTTAATCGCCGGCAAACGAAAACCCGCCATTTCCCGTAAACCCCGGACTCAGCCCGTATATTCAAAAGTATACAAAGAAAGTACCCAGGGAGTAAACTCATTTCCCGAACGATTTTTTAAATTATTTTTTCACCACTAAAACGCATGAGACTTGTAGTCTTTAAACTTGTTTTCATTTTTGATGAGACGTTGAATAAAAGAAGTTTAAACGCCGGCAAACGAAAACCTGCGATTTCCCGTAAATCCCGGACTCGGCCTGTAAAGTCAAAAGTATACAAAGAAAGTACCCATAGAGTAAACTTACTTCCCGAACGATTTTTTAAATTATTTTTTCACCACTAAAACGCATGAGACTTGTAGTTTTCAAAAATGTTTTCATTTTTGATGAGACGCTGAATAAAAGAAGTTTAATCGCCGGCAAACGAAAACCTGTGACTTCCCGTAAATCCCGGACTCGGCCTGTAAAGTCAAAAGTATACAAAGAAAGTACCCAGAGTGTAAACTCATTTCCCGAACGATTTTTTAAATTATCTTTTCACCACTAAAACGCACGAGACTTGTACTTTTCAAAAATGTTTTCATTTTTGATAAGACGCTGAATAAAAGAAGTTTAATCGCCGGCAAACGAAAACCTGTGACTTCCCGTAAATCCCAGACTCGGCCCGTATAGTCAAAAGTATACAAAGAAAGTACCCAGGGAGTAAACTCATTTCCCGAACGATTTTTTAAAATTATTTTCCACCACTAAAACACATGAGACTTGTAGTTTTCAGAAATGTTGTCATTTTTGATGAGACGCTTAATGAAAGTGGTTTAATCGCCGGCAAACGAAAACCCGTGATTTCCCGTAAATCCCGGGCTTGGCCCGTATAGTCGAATGTATACAAAGAAAGTACCCTGTGAGTAAACTCATTTCCAAAATAATTTTTTAAATTATCTTTTCACCACTAAAACGCATGAGACTTGTAGTTTTAAAAAATGTTTTCATTTTTGATGAGACGCTTAATGAAAGAGGTTTAATCGCCGGCAAACGAAAACCCGCGATTTCCCGTAAATCCCGGACTCAGCCCGTATAGTCAAAAGTATACAAAGAAAGTAACCAGGGATTAAACTCATTTTCCGAACGATTTTTTAAATTATTATTTCACCACTAAAACGCATGAGACTTGTAGTTTTCAAAAATGTTTTCATTTTTGATGAGACGCTTAATGAAAGAGGTTTAATCGCCGGCAAACGAAAACCAGCGATTTCCCCTAAATCCCGGGCTTGGCCCGTGTAGTCGAATGTATACAAAGAAATTACCCAGGGAGTAAACTCATTTCCCGAACGATTTTTTAAATTATCTTTTCACCACTAAAACGCATGAGACTTGTAGTTTTCAAAAATGTTTTCATTTTTGATAAGACGCTGAATAAAAGAAGTTTAATCGCCGGCGAACGAAAACCCGCGATTTCCCGTAAATCCCGGGCTTGTCCCGTATAGTCAAAAGTATACAAAGAAAGCACCCTGGGAGTAAACTCATTTCCCGAACGATTTTTTAAATTATTTTTTCACCACGAAAACGCATGAGACTTGTAGTCTTCAACCTTGTTTTCATTTTTGATGAGACGCTGAATAAAAGAAGTTTAAACGCCGGCAAACGAAAACCTGCGATTTCCCGTAAACCCCGGACTCGGCCCGTATAATCAAAAGTATACAAAGAAAGTACCCAGGGTGTAAACTCATTTCCCGAACGAATTTTTAAATTATCTTTTCACCACTAAAACGCGTGAGACTTGTAGTTTTCAAAAATGTTTTCATTTTTGATGAGACGCAGAATAAAAGAAGTTTAATCGCCGGGAAATAAAAACCCGCCATTTCCCGTAAACCCCGGACTCGGCCCGTATAATCAAAAGTATACAAAGAAAGTACCCAGGGAGTAAACTCATTTCCCAAACGATTTTTTAAATTATTTTTTCACCACTAAAACGCATGAGACTTGTAGTTTTCAAAAAAGTTTTCATTTTTGATGAGACACTGAATAAAAGAAGTTTAATCGCTGGGAAACGAAAACCTGCGATTTCCCATAAATCCCGGACTCGGCCCGTATAGTCAAGAGTATACAAAGAAAGTACCCAGGGTGTAAACTCATTTTCCGAACGATTTTTTAAATTATTATTTCACCACTAAAGCCCATGAGACTTGTAGTTTTTAAAAATGTTTTCATTTTTGATGAGACGCTGAATAAAAGAAGTTTAATCGCCGGCAAACGAAAACACGCGACTTCCCGTAAATCCCGGACTTGGCCCGTATAGTCAAAAGTATACAAAGAAAGTACCCAGGGAGTATACTCATTTCCGAACGATTTTTTAAATTATTTTTTCACCACTAAAACGCATGAGACTTGTAGTTTTCAGAAATGTTTTCATTTTTGATGAGACGCTGAATAAAAGAAGTTTAATCGCCGGCGAACGAAAACCCGCGATTTCCCGTAAATCCCGGGCTTTGCCCGTATAGTCAAAAGTATACAAAGAAAGCACCCTGGGAGTAAACTCATTTCCCGAACGATTTTTTAAATTATTTTTTCACCACGAAAACGCATGAGACTTGTAGTCTTCAAACTTGTTTTCATTTTTGATGAGACGCTGAATAAAAAAAGTTTAAACGCCGGCAAACGAAAACCTGCGATTTCCCGTAAACCCCGGACTCGGCCCGTATAATCAAAAGTATACAAAGAAAGTACCCAGGGTGTAAACTCATTTCCCGAACGAATTTTTAAATTATCTTTTCACCACTAAAACGCGTGAGACTTGTAGTTTTCAAAAATGTTTTTATTTTTGATGAGACGCAGAATAAAAGAAGTTTAATCGCCGGGAAATAAAAACCCGCCATTTCCCGTAAACCCCGGACTCGGCCCGTATAATCAAAAGTATACAAAGAAAGTACCCAGGGAGTAAACTCATTTCCCAAACGATTTTTTAAATTATTTTTTCACCACTAAAACGCATGAGACTTGTAGTTTTCAAAAATGTTTTCATTTTTGATGAGACACTGAATAAAAGAAGTTTAGTCGCTGGGAAACGAAAACCTGCGATTTCCCATAAATCCCGGACTCGGCCCGTATAGTCAAGAGTATACAAAGAAAGTACCCAGGGTGTAAACTCATTTTCCGAACGATTTTTTAAATTATTATTTCACCACTAAAACCCATGAGACTTGTAGTTTTTAAAAATGTTTTCATTTTTGATGAGACGCTGAATAAAAGAAGTTTAATCGCCGGCAAACGAAAACACGCGACTTCCCGTAAATCCCGGACTTGGCCCGTATAGTCAAAAGTATACAAAGAAAGTACCCAGGGAGTAAACTCATTTCCGAACGATTTTTTAAATTATATTTTCACCACTAAAACGCATGAGACTTGTAGTCTTCAAACTTGTTTTCATTTTTGATGAGACGCTGAATAAAAGAAGTTTAATCGCCGGCAAACGAAAACCTGCGATTTCCCGTGAATCCCAGACTCGACCTGTGAAGTCAAAAGTATACAAAGAAAGTACCCAGGGTGTTAACTCATTTCCCGAACGGTTTTTTAAATTATCTTTTCACCACTAAAACGCATGAGACTTGTAGTTTTCAAAAATGTTTTCATTTTTGATGAGGCGCTGAATAAAAGAAGTTTAATCGCCGGCAAACGAAAACCCGCCATTTCCCGTAAACCCCGGACTCGGCCCGTATAATCAAAAGTATACAAAGAAAGTACCCAGAGAGTAAACCTATTTCCCGAACGATTTTTTAAATTATTTTTTCACCACTAAAACGCATGAGACTTGTAGTCTTCAAAATTGTTTTCATTTTTGATGAGACGCTGAATAAAAGAAGTTTAAACGCCGGCAAACAAAAACCTGCGATTTCCCGTATATCCCGGACTCGGCCCGTATAGTCAAGAGTATACAAAGAAAGTACCCAGGGTGTAAACTCATTTTCCGAAGGATTTTTTAAATTATTATTTCACCACTAAAGCCCATGAGACTTGTAGTTTTTAAAAATGTTTTCATTTTTGATGAGACGCTGAATAAAAGAAGTTTAATCGCCGGCAAACGAAAACCCGCGATTTCCCGTAAATCCCGGGCTTGGCCCGTATAGTCGAATGTATACAAAGAAAGTACCCTGTGAGTAAACCCATTTCCAAAACGATTTTTTAAATTATCTTTTCACCAGTAAAACGCATGAGACTTGTAGTCTTCAAACTTGTTTTCATTTTTGATGAGACGCTGAATAAAAGAAGTTTAATCGCCGGCAAACAAAAACCTGCGATTTCCCGTAAATCCCAGACTCGACCTGTAAAGTCAAAAGTATACAAAGAAAGTACCCAGGATGTAAACTCATTTCCCGAACGATTTTTTAAATTATCTTTTCACCACTAAAACGCATGAGACTTGTAGTTTTCAAAAATGTTTTCATTTTTGATGAGGTGCTGAATAAAAGAAGTTTAATCGCCGGCTAACGAAAACCCGCCATTTCCCGTAAACCCCGGACTCGACCTGTAAAGTCAAAAGTATACAAAGAAAGTACCCAGGATGTAAACTCATTTCCCGAACGATTTTTTAAATTATCTTTTCACCACTAAAACGCATGAGACTTGTAGTTTTTAGAAATGTTTTCATTTTTGATGAGACGCTTAATGAAAGTGGTTTAATCGCCGGCAAAGGAAAACCCGCGATTTCCCGTAAATCCCGGGCTTGGCCCGTATAGTCGAATGTATACAAAGAAAGTACCCTGTGAGTAAACCCATTTCCGAAACGATTTTTTAAATTATCTTTTCACCACTAAAACGCATGAGACTTGTAGTCTTCAAACTTGTTTTCATTTTTGATGAGACGCTGAATAAAAGAAGTTTAATCGCCGGCAAACGAAGACCTGCGATTTCCCGTAAATCCCAGACTTGACCTGTAAAGTCAAAAGTATACAAAGAAAGTACCCAGGATGTAAACTCATTTCCCGAACGATTTTTTAAATTATCTTTTCACCACTAAAACGCATGAGACTTGTAGTTTTCAAAAATGTTTTCATTTTTGATGAGACACTGAATAAAAGAAGTTTAGTCGCTGGGAAACGAAAACCTGCGATTTCCCATAAATCCCGGACTCGGCCCGTATAGTCAAGAGTATACAAAGAAAGTACCCAGGGTGTAAACTCATTTTCCGAACGATTTTTTAAATTATTATTTCACCACTAAAACCCATGAGACTTGTAGTTTTTAAAAATGTTTTCATTTTTGATGAGACGCTGAATAAAAGAAGTTTAATCGCCGGCAAACGAAAACACGCGACTTCCCGTAAATCCCGGACTTGGCCCGTATAGTCAAAAGTATACAAAGAAAGTACCCAGGGAGTAAACTCATTTCCGAACGATTTTTTAAATTATCTTTTCACCACTAAAACGCATGAGACTTGTAGTCTTCAAACTTGTTTTCATTTTTGATGAGACGCTGAATAAAAGAAGTTTAATCGCCGGCAAACGAAAACCTGCGATTTCCCGTGAATCCCAGACTCGACCTGTGAAGTCAAAAGTATACAAAGAAAGTACCCAGGGTGTTAACTCATTTCCCGAACGGTTTTTTAAATTATCTTTTCACCACTAAAACGCATGAGACTTGTAGTTTTCAAAAATGTTTTCATTTTTGATGAGGCGCTGAATAAAAGAAGTTTAATCGCCGGCAAACGAAAACCCGCCATTTCCCGTAAACCCCGGACTCGGCCCGTATAATCAAAAGTATACAAAGAAAGTACCCAGAGAGTAAACCTATTTCCCGAACGATTTTTTAAATTATTTTTTCACCACTAAAACGCATGAGACTTGTAGTCTTCAAACTTGTTTTCATTTTTGATGAGACGCTGAATAAAAGAAGTTTAAACGCCGGCAAACAAAAACCTGCGATTTCCTGTAAATCCCGGACTCGGCCCGTATAGTGAAGAGTATACAAAGAAAGTACCCAGGGTGTAAACTCATTTTCCGAACGATTTTTTAAATTATTATTTCACCACTAAAGCCCATGAGACTTGTAGTTTTTAAAAATGTTTTCATTTTTGATGAGACGCTGAATAAAAGAAGTTTAATCGCCGGCAAACGAAAACCCGCGATTTCCCGTAAATCCCGGGCTTGGCCCGTATAGTCGAATGTATACAAAGAAAGTACCCTGTGAGTAAACCCATTTCCAAAACGATTTTTTAAATTATCTTTTCACCACTAAAACGCATGAGACTTGTAGTCTTCAAACTTGTTTTCATTTTTGATGAGACGCTAATCAAAAGAAGTTTAATCGCCGGCAAACGAAAAACTGCGATTTCCCGTAAATCCCAGACTCGACCTGTAAAGTCAAAAGTATACAAAGCAAGTACCCAGGGTGTAAACTCATTTCCCGAACGATTTTTTTAATTATCTTTTCACCACTAAAACGCATGAGACTTGTAGTTTTCAAAAATGTTTTCATTTTTGATGAGGTGCTGAATAAAAGAAGTTTAATCGCCGGCAAACGAAAACCCGCCATTTCCCGTAAATCCCGGGCTTGGCCCGTATTGTCGAATGTATACAAAGAAAGTACCCTGTGAGTAAACCCATTTCCAAAAGGATTTTTTAAATTATCTTTTCACCACTAAAACGCATGAGACTTGTAGTCTTCAAATTTGTTTTCATTTTTGATGAGACGCTGAATAAAAGAAGTTTAATCGCCGGCAAACAAAAACCTGCGATTTCCCGTAAATCCCAGACTCGACCTGTAAAGTCAAAAGTATACAAAGAAAGTACCCAGGATGTAAACTCATTTCCCGAACGATTTTTTAAATTATCTTTTCACCACTAAAACGCATGAGACTTGTAGTTTTCAAAAATGTTTTCATTTTTGATGAGGTGCTGAATAAAAGAAGTTTAATCGCCGGCAAACGAAAACCCGCCATTTCCCGTAAACCCCGGACTCGACCTGTAAAGTCAAAAGTATACAAAGAAAGTACCCAGGATGTAAACTCATTTCCAGAACGATTTTTTAAATTATCTTTTCACCACTAAAACGCATGAGACTTGTAGTTTTCAAAAATGTTTTCATTTTTGATGAGACGCTGAATAAAAAAAGTTTAATCGCCGGCAAACGAAAACCCGCCATTTCCCGTAAACCCCGGACTAGGCCCGTATAATCAAAAGTATATAAAGAAAGTACTCAGAGAGTAAACCTATTTCCCGAACGATTTTTTAAACTATTTTTTCACCACTAAAACGCATGAGACTTGTAGTCTTCAAACTTGTTTTCATTTTTGATGAGACACTGAATAAAAGAAGTTTAAACGCCGGCAAACAAAAACCTGCGATTTCCCGTAAATCCCGGACTCGGCCCGTATAGTCAAGAGTATACAAAAAAAAGTACCCAGGGTGTAAACTCATTTTCCGAACGATTTTTTAAATTATTATTTCACCACTAAAGCCCATGAGACTTGTAGTTTTTAAAAATGTTTTCATTTTTGATGAGACGCTGAATAAAAGAAGTTTAATCGCCGGCAAACGAAAACACGCGACTTCCCGTAAATCCCGGACTTGGCCCGTATAGTCAAAAGTATACAAAGAAAGTACCCAGGGAGTAAACTCATTTCCGAACGATTTTTTAAATTATTTTTTCACCACTAAAGCGCATGAGACTTGTAGTTTTCAGAAATGTTTTCATTTTTGATGAGACGCTTAATGAAAGTGGTTTAATCGCCGGCAAACGAAAACCCGCGATTTCCCGTAAATCCCGGGCTTGGCCCGTATGGTCGAATGTATACAAAGAAAGTACCCTGTGAGTAAACCCATTTCCAAAACGATTTTTTAAATTATCTTTTCACCACCAAAACGCATGAGACTTGTAGTCTTCAAATTTGTTTTCATTTTTGATGAGACGCTGAATAAAAGAAGTTTAATCGCCGGCAAACGAAAACCTGCGATTTCCCGTAAATCCCACACTCGACCTGTAAAATCAAAAGTATACAAACCAAGTACCCAGGGTGTAAACTCATTTCCCGAACGATTTTTTAAATTATCTTTTCACCACTAAAACGCATGAGACTTGTAGTTTTCAAAAATGTTGTCATTTTTGATGGGACGCTTAATGAAAGTGGTTTAATCGCCGGCAAACGAAAACCCGTGATTTCCCGTAAATCCCGGGCTTGGCCCGTATAGTCGAATGTATACAAAGAAAGTACCTGTGAGTAAACTCATTTCCAAAATGATTTTTTAAATTATCTTTTCACCACTAAAACGCATGAGACTTGTAGTTTTAAAAAATGTTTTCATTTTTGATGAGACGCTTAATGAAAGAGGTTTAATTGCCGGCAAACGAAAACCCGCGATTTCCCGTAAATCTCGGACTCAGCCCGTATAGTCAAAAGTATACAAAGAAAGTAACCAGGGATTAAACTCATTTTCCGAACGATTTTTTAAATTATTATTTCACCACTAAAACGCATGAGACCTGTAGTTTTAAAAAATGTTTTCATTTTTGATGAGACGCTTAATGAAAGAGGTTTAATCGCCGGCAAACGAAAACCAGCGATTTCCCCTAAATCCCGGGCTTGGCGCGTGTAGTCGAATGTATACAAAGAAATTACCGAGGGAGTAAACTCATTTCCCGAACGATTTTTTAAATTATCTTTTCACCACTAAAACGCATGAGACTTGTAGTTTTCAAAAATGTTTTCATTTTTGATGAGACGCTGAATAAAAGAAGTTTAATCGCCGGCGAACGAAAACCCGCGATTTCCCGTAAATCCCGGGCTTTGCCCGTATAGTCAAAAGTATACAAAGAAAGCACCCTGGGAGTAAACTCATTTCCCGAACGCTTTTTTAAATTATTTTTTCACCATGAAAACGCATGAGACTTGTAGTCTTCAAACTTGTTTTCATTTTTGATGAGACGCTGAATAAAAGAAGTTTAAACGCCGGCAAACGAAAACCTGCGATTTCCCGTAAACCCCGGACTCGGCCCGTATAATCAAAAGCATACAAAGAAAGTACCCAGGGTGTAAACTCATTTCCCAATCGAATTTTTAAATTATCTTTTCACCAATAAAACGCGTGAGACTTGTAGTTTTCAAAAATGTTTTCATTTTTGATGAGACGCAGAATAAAAGAAGTTTAATCGCCGGGAAATAAAAACCCGCCATTTCCCGTAAACCCCGGACTCGGCCCGTATAATCAAAAGTATACAAAGAAAGTACCCAGGGAGTAAACTCATTTCCCAAACGATTTTTTAAATTATTTTTTCACCACTAAAACGCATGAGACTTGTAGTTTTCAAAAACGTTTTCATTTTTGATGAGGTGCTGAATAAAAGAAGTTTAATCGCCGGCAAACGAAAACCCGCCATTTCCCGTAAACCCCGGACGCGGCCCGTATAATCAAAAGTATACAAAGAAAGTACCCAGAGAGTAAACCTATTTCCCGAACGATTTTTTAAATTATTTTTTCACCACTAAAGCGCATGAGACTTGTAGTTTTCAGAAATGTTTTCATTTTTGATGAGACGCTTAATGAAAGTGGTTTAATCGCCGGCAAACGAAAACCCGCGATTTCCCGTAAATCCCGGGCTTGGCCCGTATGGTCGAATGTATACAAAGAAAGTACCCTGTGAGTAAACCCATTTCCAAAACGATTTTTTAAATTATCTTTTCACCACCAAAACGCATGAGACTTGTAGTCTTCAAATTTGTTTTCATTTTTGATGAGACGCTGAATAAAAGAAGTTTAATCGCCGGCAAACGAAAACCTGCGATTTCCCGTAAATCCCACACTCGACCTGTAAAATCAAAAGTATACAAACCAAGTACCCAGGGTGTAAACTCATTTCCCGAACGATTTTTTAAATTATCTTTTCACCACTAAAACGCATGAGACTTGTAGTTTTCAAAAATGTTGTCATTTTTGATGGGACGCTTAATGAAAGTGGTTTAATCGCCGGCAAACGAAAACCCGTGATTTCCCGTAAATCCCGGGCTTGGCCCGTATAGTCGAATGTATACAAAGAAAGTACCTGTGAGTAAACTCATTTCCAAAATGATTTTTTAAATTATCTTTTCACCACTAAAACGCATGAGACTTGTAGTTTTAAAAAATGTTTTCATTTTTGATGAGACGCTTAATGAAAGAGGTTTAATTGCCGGCAAACGAAAACCCGCGATTTCCCGTAAATCTCGGACTCAGCCCGTATAGTCAAAAGTATACAAAGAAAGTAACCAGGGATTAAACTCATTTTCCGAACGATTTTTTAAATTATTATTTCACCACTAAAACGCATGAGACTTGTAGTTTTAAAAAATGTTTTCATTTTTGATGAGACGCTTAATGAAAGAGGTTTAATCGCCGGCAAACGAAAACCAGCGATTTCCCCTAAATCCCGGGCTTGGCGCGTGTAGTCGAATGTATACAAAGAAATTACCGAGGGAGTAAACTCATTTCCCGAACGATTTTTTAAATTATCTTTTCACCACTAAAACGCATGAGACTTGTAGTTTTCAAAAATGTTTTCATTTTTGATGAGACGCTGAATAAAAGAAGTTTAATCGCCGGCGAACGAAAACCCGCGATTTCCCGTAAATCCCGGGCTTTGCCCGTATAGTCAAAAGTATACAAAGAAAGCACCCTGGGAGTAAACTCATTTCCCGAACGCTTTTTTAAATTATTTTTTCACCATGAAAACGCATGAGACTTGTAGTGTTCAAACTTGTTTTCATTTTTGATGAGACGCTGAATAAAAGAAGTTTAAACGCCGGCAAACGAAAACCTGCGATTTCCCGTAAACCCCGGACTCGGCCCGTATAATCAAAAGTATACAAAGAAAGTACCCAGGGTGTAAACTCATTTCCCAATCGAATTTTTAAATTATCTTTTCACCAATAAAACGCGTGAGACTTGTAGTTTTCAAAAATGTTTTCATTTTTGATGAGACGCAGAATAAAAGAAGTTTAATCGCCGGGAAATAAAAACCCGCCATTTCCCGTAAACCCCGGACTCGGCCCGTATAATCAAAAGTATACAAAGAAAGTACCCAGGGAGTAAACTCATTTCCCAAACGATTTTTTAAATTATTTTTTCACCACTAAAACGCATGAGACTTGTAGTTTTCAAAAACGTTTTCATTTTTGATGAGGTGCTGAATAAAAGAAGTTTAATCGCCGGCAAACGAAAACCCGCCATTTCCCGTAAACCCCGGACGCGGCCCGTATAATCAAAAGTATACAAAGAAAGTACCCAGAGAGTAAACCTATTTCCCGAACGATTTTTTAAATTATTTTTTCACCACTAAAACGCATGAGACTTGTAGTCTTCAAACTTGTTTTCATTTTTGATGAGACGCTGAATAAAAGAAGTTTAAACGCCGGCAAACAAAAACCTGCGATTTCCCGTAAATCCCGGACTCGGCCCGTATAGTCAAGAGTATACAAAAAAAAGTACCCAGGGTGTAAACTCATTTTCCGAACGATTTTTTAAATTATTATTTCACCACTAAAGCCCATGAGACTTGTAGTTTTTAAAAATGTTTTCATTTTTGATGAGACGCTGAATAAAAGAAGTTTAATCGCCGGCAAACGAAAACACGCGACTTCCCGTAAATCCCGGACTTGGCCCGTATAGTCAAAAGTATACAAAGAAAGTACCCAGGGAGTAAACTCATTTCCGAACGATTTTTTAAATTATTTTTTCACCACTAAAACGCATGAGACTTGTAGTTTTCAGAAATGTTTTCATTTTTGATGAGACGCTTAATGAAAGTGGTTTAATCGCCGGCAAACGAAAACCCGCGATTTCCCGTAAATCCCGGGCTTGGCCCGTATAGTCGAATGTATACAAAGAAAGTACCCTGTGAGTAAACCCATTTCCAAAACGATTTTTTAAATTATCTTTTCACCACCAAAACGCATGAGACTTGTAGTCTTCAAACTTGTTTTCATTTTTGATGAGACGCTGAATAAAAGAAGTTTAATCGCCGGCAAACGAAAACCTGCGATTTCCCGTAAATCCCACACTCGACCTGTAAAATCAAAAGTATACAAACCAAGTACCCAGGGTGTAAACTCATTTCCCGAACGATTTTTTAAATTATCTTTTCACCACTAAAACGCATGAGACTTGTAGTTTTCAAAAATGTTGTCATTTTTGATGGGACGCTTAATGAAAGTGGTTTAATCGCCGGCAAACGAAAACCCGTGATTTCCCGTAAATCCCGGGCTTGGCCCGTATAGTCGAATGTATACAAAGAAAGTACCTGTGAGTAAACTCATTTCCAAAATGATTTTTTAAATTATCTTTTCACCACTAAAACGCATGAGACTTGTAGTTTTAAAAAATGTTTTCATTTTTGATGAGACGCTTAATGAAAGAGGTTTAATTGCCGGCAAACGAAAACCAGCGATTTCCCCTAAATCCCGGGCTTGGCGCGTGTAGTCGAATGTATACAAAGAAATTACCGAGGGAGTAAACTCATTTCCCGAACGATTTTTTAAATTATCTTTTCACCACTAAAACGCATGAGACTTGTAGTTTTCAAATATGTTTTCATTTTTGATGAGACGCTGAATAAAAGAAGTTTAATCGCCGGCGAACGAAAACCCGCAATTTCCCGTAAATCCCGGGCTTTGCCCGTATAGTCAAAAGTATACAAAGAAAGCACCCTGGGAGTAAACTCATTTCCCGAACGCTTTTTTAAATTATTTTTTCACCACGAAAACGCATGAGACTTGTAGTCTTCAAACTTGTTTTCATTTTTGATGAGACGCTGAATAAAAGAAGTTTAAACGCCGGCAAACGAAAACCTGCGATTTCCCGTAAACCCCGGACTCGGCCCGTATAATCAAAAGTATACAAAGAAAGTACCCAGGGTGTAAACTCATTTCCCAATCGAATTTTTAAATTATCTTTTCACCAATAAAACGCGTGAGACTTGTAGTTTTCAAAAATGTTTTCATTTTTGATGAGACGCAGAATAAAAGAAGTTTAATCGCCGGGAAATAAAAACCCGCCATTTCCCGTAAACCCCGGACTCGGCCCGTATAATCAAAAGTATACAAAGAAAGTACCCAGGGAGTAAACTCATTTCCCAAACGATTTTTTAAATTATTTTTTCACCACTAAAACGCATGAGACTTGTAGTTTTCAAAAATGTTTTCATTTTTGATGAGGTGCTGAATAAAAGAAGTTTAATCGCCGGCAAACGAAAACCCGCCATTTCCCGTAAACCCCGGACGCGGCCCGTATAATCAAAAGTATACAAAGAAAGTACCCAGAGAGTAAACCTATTTCCCGAACGATTTTTTAAATTATTTTTTCACCACTAAAACGCATGAGACTTGTAGTTTTTAGAAATGTTTTCATTTTTGATGAGACGCTTAATGAAAGTGGTTTAATCGCCGGCAAACGAAAACCCGCGATTCCCCGTAAATCCCGGGCTTGGCCCGTATAGTCGAATGTATACAAAGAAAGTACCCTGTGAGTAAACCCATTTCCAAAACGATTTTTTAAATTATCTTTTCACCACTAAAACGCATGAGACTTGTAGTCTTCAAACTTGTTTTCATTTTTGATGAGACGCTGAATAAAAGAAGTTTAATCGCCGGCAAACGAAGACCTGCGATTTCCCGTAAATCCCAGACTCGACCTGTAAAGTCAAAAGTATACAAAGAAAGTACCCAGGATGTAAACTCATTTCCCGAACGATTTTTTAAATTATCTTTCCACCACTAAAACGCATGAGACTTTTAGTTTTCAAAAATGTTTTCATTTTTGATGAGGCGCTGAATAAAAGAAGTTTAATCGCCGGCAAACGAAAACCCGCCATTTCCCGTAAACCCCGGACTCGGCCCGTATAATCAAAAGTATACAAAGAAAGTACTCAGAGAGTAAACCTATTTCCCGAACGATTTTTTAAATTATTTTTTCACCACTAAAACGCATGAGACTTGTAGTTTTCAAACTTGTTTTCATTTTTGATGAGACGCTGAATAAAAGAAGTTTAAACGCCGGCAAACAAAAACCTGCGATTTCCCGTAAATCCCGGACTCGGCCCGTATAGTCAAGAGTATACAAAAAAAAGTACCCAGGGTGTAAACTCATTTTCCGAACGATTTTTTAAATTATTATTTCACTACTAAAACGCATGAGACTTGTAGTTTTCAGAAATATTTTCATTTTTGATGAGACGCTTAATGAAAGTGGTTTAATCGCCGGCAAACGAAAACCCGCGATTTCCCGTAAATCCCCGGCTTGGCCCGTATTGTCGAATGTATACAAAGAAAGTACCCTGTGAGTAAACCCATTTCCAAAAGGATTTTTTAAATTATCTTTTCACCAGTAAAACGCATGAGACTTGTAGTCTTCAAACTTGTTTTCATTTTTGATGAGACGCTGAATAAAAGAAGTTTAATCGCCGGCAAACGAAAACCTGCGATTTCCCGTAAATCCCAGACTCGACCTGTAAAGTCAAAAGTATACAAAGAAAGTTCCCAGGATGTAAACTCATTTCCCGAACGATTTTTTAAATTATCTTTTCACCACTAAAACGCATGAGAATTGTAGTTTTCAAAAATGTTTTCATTTTTGATGAGGCGCTGAATAAAAGAAGTTTAATCGCCGGCAAACGAAAACCCGCCATTTCCCGTAAACCCCGGACTCGGCCAGTATAATCAAAAGAATACAAAGAAAGTACTCAGAGAGTAAACGTATTTCCCGAACGATTTTTTAAATTATTTTTTCACCACTAAAACGCATGAGACTTGTAGTCTTCAAACTTGTTTTCATTTTTGATGAGACGCTGAATAAAAGAAGTTTAAACGCCGGCAAACAAAAACCTGCAATTTCCCGTAAATCCCGGACTTGGCCCGTATAGTCAAAAGTATACAAAGAAAGTACCCAGGGTGTAAACTCATTTCCCGAACGATTTTTTAAATTATCTTTTCACCACTAAAACGCATGAGACTTGTAGTTTTCAAAAATGTTTTCATTTTTGATGAGGTGCTGAATAAAAGAAGTTTAATCGCCGGCAAACGAAAACCCGCCATTTCCCGTAAACCCCGGACGCGGCCCGTATAATCAAAAGTATACAAAGAAAGTACCCAGAGAGTAAACCTATTTCCCGAACGATTTTTTAAATTATTTTTTCACCACTAAAACGCATGAGACTTGTAGTTTTTAGAAATGTTTTCATTTTTGATGAGACGCTTAATGAAAGTGGTTTAATCGCCGGCAAACGGAAACCCGCCATTTCCCGTAAACCCCG
This sequence comes from Hydractinia symbiolongicarpus, assembly GCF_029227915.1. Taxonomy (NCBI): domain Eukaryota; kingdom Metazoa; phylum Cnidaria; class Hydrozoa; order Anthoathecata; family Hydractiniidae; genus Hydractinia; species Hydractinia symbiolongicarpus. Next base: position 31,795,614 of record NC_079884.1, read on the forward strand.
GACTCGGTCCGTATAATCAAAAGTATACAAAGAAAGTACTCAGAGAGTAAACCTATTTCCCGAACGATTTTTTAAATTATTTTTTAACCACTAAAACGCATGAGACTTGTAGTCTTTAAACTTGTTTTCATTTTTGATGAGACGCTGAATAAAAGAAGTTTAAACGCCGGCAAAAAAAACCCTGCGATTTCCCGTAAATCCCGGACTCGGCCCGTATAGTCAAGAGTATACAAAAAAAAGTACCCAGGGTGTAAACTCATTTTCCGAACGATTTTTTAAATTATTATTTCACCACTAAAGCCCATGAGACTTGTAGTTTTTAAAAATGTTTTCATTTTTGATGAGACGCTAAATAAAAGAAGTTTAATCGCCGGCAAACGAAAACCTGCGATTTCCCGTAAATCCCAGACTCGACCTGTAAAGTCAAAAGTATACAAAGAAAGTACCCAGGATGTAAACTCATTTCCCGACCGATTTTTTAAATTATCTTTTCACCACTAAAACGCATGAGACTTGTAGTTTTCAAAAATGTTTTCATTTTTGATGAGGCGCTGAATAAAAGAAGTTTAATCGCCGGCAAACGAAAACCCGCCATTTCCCGTAAACCCCGGACTCGGCCCGTATAATCAAAAGTATACAAAGAAAGTACTCAGAGAGTAAACCTATTTCCCGAACGATTTTTTAAATTATTTTTTCACCACTAAAACGCATGAGACTTGTAGTCTTTAAACTTGTTTTCATTTTTGATGAGACGCTGAATAAAAGAAGTTTAATCGCCGGCAAACGAAAACCCGCGACTTCCCGTAAATCCCGGACTCGGGCCGTATAGTCAAAAGTATACAAAGAAAGTACCCTGGGAGTAAACTCATTTTCCGAATGATTTTTTAAATTATTTTTTCACCACTAAAACGCATGAGACTTGTAGTTTTCAGAAGTCTTTTCATTTTTGATGAGACGCTTAATGAAAGTGGTTTAATCGCCGGCAAACGAAAACCCGCAATTTCCCGTAAATCCCGGGCTTGGCCCGTATAGTCGAATGTATACAAAGAAAGTACCCTGTGAGTAAACCAATTTCCAAAACGATTTTTTAAATTATCTTTTCACCACTAAAACGCATGAGACTTGTAGTCTTCAAACTTGTTTTCATTTTTGATGAGACGCTGAATAAAGGAAGTTTAATCGCCGGAAAACGAAGACCTGCGATTTCCCGTAAATCCCAGACTCGACCTGTAAAGTCAAAAGTATACAAAGAAAGTACCCAGGATGTAAACTCATTTCCCGAACGATTTTTTATATTATCTTTTCACCACTAAAACGCATGAGACTTGTAGGTTTCAAAAATGTTTTCATTTTTGATGAGGCGCTGAATAAAAGAAGTTTAATCGCCGGCAAACGAAAACCCGCCATTTCCCGTAAACCCCGGACTCGGCCCCTATAATCAAAAGTATACAAAGAAAGTACTCAGAGAGTAAACCTATTTCCCGAACGATTTTTTAAATTATTTTTTCACCACTAAAACGCATGAGACTTGTAGTCTTCAAGCTTGTTTTCATTTTTGATGAGACGCTGAATAAAAGAAGTTTAAACGCCGGCAAAAAAAACCTACGATTTCATGTAAATGCCGGACTCGGCCCGTATAGTCAAGAGTATACAAAGAAAGTACCCAGGGTGTAAACTCATTTTCCGAACGATTTTTTAAATTATTATTTCACCACTAAAGCCCATGAGACTTGTAGTTTTTAAAAATGTTTTCATTTTTGATGAGACGCTGAATAAAAGAAGTTTAATCGCCGGCAAACGAAAACACGCGACTTCCCGTAAATCCCGGACTTGGCCCGTATAGTCAAAAGTATACAAAGAAAGTACCCAGGGAGTAAACTCATTTCCGAACGATTTTTTAAATTATTTTTTCACCACTAAAACGCATGAGACTTGTAGTTTTCAGAAATGTTTTCATTTTTGATGAGACGCTTAATGAAAGTGGTTTAATCGCCGGCAAACGAAAACCCGCAATTTCCCGTAAATCCCGGGCTTGGCCCGTATAGTCGAATGTATACAAAGAAAGTACCCTGTGAGTAAACCAATTTCCAAAACGATTTTTTAAATTATCTTTTCACCACTAAAACGCATGAGACTTGTAGTCTTCAAACTTGTTTTCATTTTTGATGAGACGCTGAATAAAAGAAGTTTAATCGCCGGAAAACGAAGACCTGCGATTTCCCGTAAATCCCAGACTCGACCTGTAAAGTCAAAAGTATACAAAGAAAGTACCCAGGATGTAAACTCATTTCCCGAACGATTTTTTATATTATCTTTTCACCACTAAAACGCATGAGACTTGTAGTTTTCAAAAATGTTTTCATTTTTGATGAGGCGCTGAATAAAAGAAGTTTAATCGCCGGCAAACGAAAACCCGCCATTTCCCGTAAACCCCGGACTCGGCCCCTATAATCAAAAGTATACAAAGAAAGTACTCAGAGAGTAAACCTATTTCCCGAACGATTTTTTAAATTATTTTTTCACCACTAAAACCCATGAGACTTGTAGTCTTCAAGCTTGTTTTCATTTTTGATGAGACGCTGAATAAAAGAAGTTTAAACGCCGGCAAAAAAAAACCTACGATTTCATGTAAATGCCGGACTCGGCCCGTATAGTCAAGAGTATACAAAGAAAGTACCCAGGGTGTAAACTCATTTTCCGAACGATTTTTTAAATTATTATTTCACCACTAAAGCCCATGAGACTTGTAGTTTTTAAAAATGTTTTCATTTTTGATGAGACGCTGAATAAAAGAAGTTTAATCGCCGGCAAACGAAAACACGCGACTTCCCGTAAATCCCGGACTTGACCCGTATAGTCAAAAGTATACAAAGAAAGTACCCAGGGAGTAAACTCATTTCCGAACGATTTTTTAAATTATGTTTTCACCACTAAAACGCATGAGACTTGTAGTTTTCAGAAATATTTTCATTTTTGATGAGACGCTTAATGAAAGTGGTTTAATCGCCGGCAAACGAAAACCCGCCATTTCCCGTAAATCCCGGGCTTGGCCCGTATAGTCGAATGTATACAAAGAAAGTACCCTGTGAGTAAACCCATTTCCAAAACGATTTTTTAAATTATCTTTTCACCACTAAAACGCATGAGACTTGTAGTCTTCAAACTTGTTTTCATTTTTGATGAGACGCTGAATAAAAGAAGTTTAATCGGCGGCAAACGAAAACCTGCGATTTCCCGTAAATCCCAGACTCGACCTGTAAAGTCAAAAGTATACAAAGAAAGTACCCAGGGTGTAAACTCATTTTCCGAACGATTTTTTAAATTATTATTTCACCACTAAAGCCCATGAGACTTGTAGTTTTTAAAAATGTTTTCATTTTTGATGAGACGCTGAATAAAAGAAGTTTAATCGCCGGCAAACGAAAACACGCGACTTCCCGTAAATCCCGGACTTGGCCCGTATAGTCAAAAGTATACAAAGAAAGTACCCAGGGAGTAAACTCATTTCCGAACGATTTTTCAAATTATTTTTTCACCACTAAAACGCATGAGACTTGTAGTCTTCAAACTTGTTTTCATTTTTGATGAGACGCTGAATAAAAGAAGTTTAAACGCCGGCAAACAAAAACCTGCGATTTCCTGTAAATCCCGGACTCGGCCCGTATAGTCAAGAGTATACAAAGAAAGTACCCAGGGTGTAAACTCATTTTCCGAACGATTTTTTAAATTATTATTTCCCCACTAAGGCCCATGAGACTTGTAGTTTTTAAAAATGTTTTCATTTTTGATGAGACGCTGAATAAAAGAAGCTTAATCGCCGGCAAACGAAAACACGCGACTTCACGTAAATCCCGGACTTGGCCCGTATAGTCAAAAGTATACAAAGAAAGTACCCAGGGAGTAAACTCATTTCCGAACGATTTTTTAAATTATTTTTTCACCACTAAAACGCATAAGACTTGTAGTTTTCAGAAATGTTTCCATTTTTGATGAGACGCTTAATGAGAGTGGTTTAATCGCCGGCAAACGAAAACCCGCGATTTCCCGTAAATCCCGGACTTGGCCCGTATAGTCAAATGTATACAAAGAAAGTACCCTGTGAGTAAACCCATTTCCAAAACGATTTTTTAAATTATCTTTTCACCACTAAAACGCATGAGACTTGTAGTCTTCAAACTTGTTTTCATTTTTGATGAGACGCTAAATAAAAGAATTTTAAACGCCGGCAAACAAAAACCTGCGATTTCCCGTAAATCCCAGACTCGGCCTGTAAAGTCAAAAGTATACAAAGAAAGTACCCAGGGTGTAAACTCAATTCCCGAACGATTTTTTAAATTATCTTTTCACCACTAAAACGCATGAGACTTGTAGTTTTCAAAAATGTTTTCATTTTTGATGAGACGCTGAATAAAAGAAGTTTAATCGCCGGCAAACGAAAAACCGCCATTTCCCGTAAACCCCGGACTCGGCCCGTATAATCAAAAGTATACAAAGAAAGTACCCAGGGAGTAAACTCATTTCCCGAACGATTTTTTAAATTATTTTTTCACCACTAAAACGCATGAGATTTGTAGTTTTCAAAAATGTTTTCATTTTTGATGAGACGCGGAATAAAGAAGTTTAATCGCTGGCAAACGAAAACCTGCGATTTCCCATAAATCCAGGACTCGACCCGTATAGTCAAAAGTATACAAAGAAAGTACCCAGGGTGTAAACTCATTTCCCGAACGATTTTTTAAATTATTATTTCACCACTAAAGCCCATGAGACTTGTAGTTTTTAAAAATGTTTTCATTTTTGATGAGACGCTGAATAAAAGAAGTTTAATCGCCGGCAAACGAAAACCCGCCATTTCCAGTAAACCCCGGACTCGGCCCGTATAATCAAAAGTATACAAAGAAACTACCCAGGGAGTAAACCTATTTCCCAAACGATTTTTTAAATTATTTTTTCACCACTAAAACGCATGAGACTTGTAGTCTTCAAACTTGTTTTCATTTTTGATGAGACGCTGAATAAAAGAAGTTTAATCGCTGGCAAACGAAAAGAGGTTTAATCGCCGGCAAACGAAAACCAGCGATTTCCCCTAAATCCCGGGCTTGGCCCGTGTAGTCGAATGTATACAAAGAAAGTACCCAGGGAGTAAACTCATTACCCGAACGATTTTTTAAATTTTTTTTTTCACCACTAAAACGCATGAGACTTGTAGTTTTCAAAAATGTTTTCATTTTTGATGAGACGCTTAATGAAAGAGGTTTAATCGCCGGCAAACGAAAACCAGCGATTTCCCCTAAATCCCGGGCTCGGCCCGTGTAGTCGAATGTATACAAAGAAAGTACCCAGGGAGTAAACTTATTTCCCGAACGATTTTTTAAAATTTTTTTTCACCACTAAAACGCATGAGACTTGTAGTTTTCAAAAATGTTTTCATTTTTGATGAGACGCTTAATGAAAGAGGTTTAATCGCCGGCAAACGAAAACCAGCGATTTCCCCTAAATCCCGGGCTTGGCCTGTGTAGTCGAATGTATACAAAGAAAGTACCCAGGGGGTAAACTCATTTCCCGAACGATTTTTTAAATTATTTTTTCACCACTAAAACGCATGAGACTTGTAGTTTTTAAAAATGTTTTCATTTTTGATGAGACGCTGAATAAAAGAAGTTTAATCGCCGGCAAACGAAAACACGCGACTTCCCGTAAATCCCGGACTCGGCCCGTATAGTCAAAAGTATACAAAGAAAGTACCCAGGGAGTAAACTCATTTCCGAACGATTTTTTAAATAATTTTTTCACCACTAAAACGCATGAGACTTGTAGTTTTCAGAAATGTTTTCATTTTTGATAGGACGCTGAATAAAAGAAGTTTAATCGCCGGCAAACGAAAACCCGCCATTTCCCGTAAATCCCGGGCTTGGCCCGTATAGTCAAAAGTATACAAAGAAAGTACCCAGGGAGTAAACTCATTTCCCGAACGATTTTTTATATTATTTTTTCACCACTAAAACGCATGAGACTTGTAGTTTTTCAAAATGTTTTCATTTTTGATGGGACGCTGAATAAAAGAAGTTTAATCGCCGGCAAACGAAAACCCGCGATTCCCGTAAATCCCGGACTCGGCCCGTATAGTCAAAAGTGTACAAAGAAAGTACCGAGGGAGTAAACTCATTTCCCGAACGATTTTTTAAATTATTTTTTCACCACTAAAACGCATGAGACTTGTAGTTTTCAAAAACGTTTTCATTTTTGATGGGGCGCTGAATAAAAGAAGTTTAATCGCCGGCAAACGAAAACCCGCCATTTCCCGTAAATCCCGGGCTTGGCCCGTATAGTCAAAAGTATACAAAGAAAGTACCGAGGGAGTAAACTCATTTCCCGAACGATTTTTTAAATTATTATTTCACCACTAAAACGCATGAGACTTGTATTTTCGAAAATGTTTTCATTTTTGATGAGAAGCTTAATGAAAGAGGTTTAATCGCCGGCAAACGAAAACCAGCGATTTCCCCTAAATCCCGGGCTTGGCCCGTGTAGTCGAATGTATACAAAGAAAGTACCCAGGGAGTAAACTCATTTCCCGAACGATTTTTTAAATTATTTTTTCACCACTAAATCGCATGACACTTGTAGTTTTCAAAAATGTTTTCATTTTTGATGAGACGCTTAATGAAAGAGGTTTAATCGCCGGCAAACGAAAACCAGCGATTTCCCCTAAATCCCGGGCTTGGCCCGTGTAGTCGAATGTATACAAAGAAAGTACCCAGGGAGTAAACTCATTACCCGAACGATTTTTTAAATTTTTTTTTCACCACTAAAACGCATGAGACTTGTAGTTTTCAAAAATGTTTTCATTTTTGATGAGACGCTTAATGAAAGAGGTTTAATCGCCGGCAAACGAAAACCAGCGATTTCCCCTAAATCCCGGGCTCGGCCCGTGTAGTCGAATGTATACAAAGAAAGTACCCAGGGAGTAAACTCATTTCCCGAACGATTTTTTAAAATTTTTTTTCACCACTAAAACGCATGAGACTTGTAGTTTTCAAAAATGTTTTCATTTTTGATGAGACGCTTAATGAAAGAGGTTTAATCGCCGGCAAACGAAAACCAGCGATTTCCCCTAAATCCCGGGCTTGGCCCGTGTAGTCGAATGTATACAAAGAAAGTACCCAGGGGGTAAACTCATTTCCCGAACGATTTTTTAAATTATTTTTTCACCACTAAAACGCATGAGACTTGTAGTTTTTAAAAATGTTTTCATTTTTGATGAGACGCTGAATAAAAGAAGTTTAATCGCCGGCAAACGAAAACACGCGACTTCCCGTAAATCCCGGACTCGGCCCGTATAGTCAAAAGTATACAAAGAAAGTACCCAGGGAGTAAACTCATTTCCGAACGATTTTTTAAATAATTTTTTCACCACTAAAACGCATGAGACTTGTAGTTTTCAGAAATGTTTTCATTTTTGATGGGACGCTGAATAAAAGAAGTTTAATCGCCGGCAAACGAAAACCCGCCATTTCCCGTAAATCCCGGGCTTGGCCCGTATAGTCAAAAGTATACAAAGAAAGTACCCAGGGAGTAAACTCATTTCCCGAACGATTTTTTATATTATTTTTTCACCACTAAAACGCATGAGACTTGTAGTTTTTCAAAATGTTTTCATTTTTGATGGGACGCTGAATAAAAGAAGTTTAATCGCCGGCAAACGAAAACCCGCGATTCCCGTAAATCCCGGACTCGGCCCGTATAGTCAAAAGTGTACAAAGAAAGTACCGAGGGAGTAAACTCATTTCCCGAACGATTTTTTAAATTATTTTTTCACCACTAAAACGCATGAGACTTGTAGTTTTCAAAAACGTTTTCATTTTTGATGGGGCGCTGAATAAAAGAAGTTTAATCGCCGGCAAACGAAAACCCGCCATTTCCCGTAAATCCCGGGCTTGGCCCGTATAGTCAAAAGTATACAAAGAAAGTACCGAGGGAGTAAACTCATTTCCCGAACGATTTTTTAAATTATTATTTCACCACTAAAACGCATGAGACTTGTATTTTCGAAAATGTTTTCATTTTTGATGAGAAGCTTAATGAAAGAGGTTTAATCGCCGGCAAACGAAAACCAGCGATTTCCCCTAAATCCCGGGCTTGGCCCGTGTAGTCGAATGTATACAAAGAAAGTACCCAGGGAGTAAACTCATTTCCCGAACGATTTTTTAAATTATTTTTTCACCACTAAATCGCATGACACTTGTAGTTTTCAAAAATGTTTTCATTTTTGATGAGACGCTTAATGAAAGAGGTTTAATCGCCGGCAAACGAAAACCAGCGATTTCCCCTAAATCCCGGGCTTGGCCCGTGTAGTCGAATGTATACAAAGAAAGTACCCAGGGAGTAAACTCATTACCCGAACGATTTTTTAAATTTTTTTTTCACCACTAAAACGCATGAGACTTGTAGTTTTCAAAAATGTTTTCATTTTTGATGAGACGCTTAATGAAAGAGGTTTAATCGCCGGCAAACGAAAACCAGCGATTTCCCCTAAATCCCGGGCTCGGCCCGTGTAGTCGAATGTATACAAAGAAAGTACCCAGGGAGTAAACTCATTTCCCGAACGATTTTTTAAAATTTTTTTTCACCACTAAAACGCATGAGACTTGTAGTTTTCAAAAATGTTTTCATTTTTGATGAGACGCTTAATGAAAGAGGTTTAATCGCCGGCAAACGAAAACCAGCGATTTCCCCTAAATCCCGGGCTTGGCCCGTGTAGTCGAATGTATACAAAGAAAGTACCCAGGGGGTAAACTCATTTCCCGAACGATTTTTTAAATTATTTTTTCACCACTAAAACGCATGAGACTTGTAGTTTTTAAAAATGTTTTCATTTTTGATGAGACGCTGAATAAAAGAAGTTTAATCGCCGGCAAACGAAAACACGCGACTTCCCGTAAATCCCGGACTCGGCCCGTATAGTCAAAAGTATACAAAGAAAGTACCCAGGGAGTAAACTCATTTCCGAACGATTTTTTAAATAATTTTTTCACCACTAAAACGCATGAGACTTGTAGTTTTCAGAAATGTTTTCATTTTTGATGGGACGCTGAATAAAAGAAGTTTAATCGCCGGCAAACGAAAACCCGCCATTTCCCGTAAATCCCGGGCTTGGCCCGTATAGTCAAAAGTATACAAAGAAAGTACCCAGGGAGTAAACTCATTTCCCGAACGATTTTTTATATTATTTTTTCACCACTAAAACGCATGAGACTTGTAGTTTTTCAAAATGTTTTCATTTTTGATGGGACGCTGAATAAAAGAAGTTTAATCGCAGGCAAACGAAAACCCGCGATTCCCGTAAATCCCGGACTCGGCCCGTATAGTCAAAAGTGTACAAAGAAAGTACCGAGGGAGTAAACTCATTTCCCGAACGATTTTTTAAATTATTTTTTCACCACTAAAACGCATGAGACTTGTAGTTTTCAAAAATGTTTTCATTTTTGATGAGACGCTTAATGAAAGAGGTTTAATCGCCGGCAAACGAAAACCAGCGATTTCCCCTAAATCCCGGGCTTGGCCCGTGTAGTCGAATGTATACAAAGAAAGTACCCAGGGGGTAAACTCATTTCCCGAACGATTTTTTAAATTATTTTTTCACCACTAAAACGCATGAGACTTGTAGTTTTTAAAAATGTTTTCATTTTTGATGAGACGCTGAATAAAAGAAGTTTAATCGCCGGCAAACGAAAACACGCGACTTCCCGTAAATCCCGGACTCGGCCCGTATAGTCAAAAGTATACAAAGAAAGTACCCAGGGAGTAAACTCATTTCCGAACGATTTTTTAAATAATTTTTTCACCACTAAAACGCATGAGACTTGTAGTTTTCAGAAATGTTTTCATTTTTGATGGGACGCTGAATAAAAGAAGTTTAATCGCCGGCAAACGAAAACCCGCCATTTCCCGTAAATCCCGGGCTTGGCCCGTATAGTCAAAAGTATACAAAGAAAGTACCCAGGGAGTAAACTCATTTCCCGAACGATTTTTTATATTATTTTTTCACCACTAAAACGCATGAGACTTGTAGTTTTTCAAAATGTTTTCATTTTTGATGGGACGCTGAATAAAAGAAGTTTAATCGCAGGCAAACGAAAACCCGCGATTCCCGTAAATCCCGGACTCGGCCCGTATAGTCAAAAGTGTACAAAGAAAGTACCGAGGGAGTAAACTCATTTCCCGAACGATTTTTTAAATTATTTTTTCACCACTAAAACGCATGAGACTTGTAGTTTTCAAAAATGTTTTCATTTTTGATGGGGCGCTGAATAAAAGAAGTTTAATCGCCGGCAAACGAAAACCCGCCATTTCCCGTAAATCCCGGGCTTGGCCCGTATAGTCAAAAGTATACAAAGAAAGTACCGAGGGAGTAAACTCATTTCCCGAACGATTTTTTAAATTATTATTTCACCACTAAAACGCATGAGACTTGTATTTTCGAAAATGTTTTCATTTTTGATGAGAAGCTTAATGAAAGAGGTTTAATCGCCGGCAAACGAAAACCAGCGATTTCCCCTAAATCCCGGGCTTGGCCCGTGTAGTCGAATGTATACAAAGAAAGTACCCAGGGAGTAAACTCATTTCCCGAACGATTTTTTAAATTATTTTTTCACCACTAAATCGCATGACACTTGTAGTTTTCAAAAATGTTTTCATTTTTGATGAGACGCTTAATGAAAGAGGTTTAATCGCCGGCAAACGAAAACCAGCGATTTCCCCTAAATCCCGGGCTTGGCCCGTGTAGTCGAATGTATACAAAGAAAGTATCCAGGGAGTAAACTCATTTCCCGAACGATTTTTTAAATTTTTTTTTCACCACTAAAACGCATGAGACTTGTAGTTTTCAAAAATGTTTTCATTTTTGATGAGACGCTTAATGAAAGAGGTTTAATTGCCGGCAAACGAAAACCAGCGATTTCCCCTAAATCCCGGGCTCGGCCCGTGTAGTAGAATGTATACAAAGAAAGTACCCAGGGAGTAAACTCATTTTCCGAACGATTTTTTAAATTATTTTTTCACCACTAAAACGCATGACACTTGTAGTTTTCAAAAATGTTTTCATTTTTGATGAGACGCTTAATGAAAGAGGTTTAATCGCCGGTAAACGAAAACCAGCGATTTCCCCTAATTCCCGGGCTTGGCCCGTGTAGTCGAATGTATACAAAGAAAGTACCCAGGGAGTAAACTCATTTCCCGAACGATTTTTTAAAATTTTTTTTCACCACTAAAACGCATGAGACTTGTAGTTTTCAAAAATGTTTTCATTTTTGATGAGACGCTTAATGAAAGAGGTTTAATCGCAGGCAAACGAAAACCCGCGATTTCCTGTAAATCCCAGGCTTGGCCCGTATAGTCGAATGTATACAAAGAAAGTACCCTGTGAGTAAACTCATTTCCAGAATGATTTTTTAAATTATTTTTCACCACTAAAACGCATGAGACTTGTAGTTTTCAAAAATGTTTTCATTTTTGATGGGACGCTGAATAAAAGAAGTTTAATCGCCGGCAAACGAAAACCCGCCATTTCCCGTAAATCCCGGGCTTGTCCCGTATAGTCAAAAGTATACATAGAAAGTACCCAGGGAGTAAACTCATTTCCCGAACGATTTTTTATATTATTTTCTCACCACTTAAACGCATGAGACTTGTAGTTTTTCAAAATGTTTATATTTTTGATGGGACGCTGAATAAAAGAAGTTTAATCGCCGGCAAACGAAAACCTGCGATTCCCGTAAATCCCGGACTCGGCCGGTATAGTCAAAAGTATACAAAGAAAGTACCGAGGGAGTAAACTCATTTCCCGAACGATTTTTTAAATTATTTTTTCACCACTAAAACGCATGAGACTTGTAGTTTTCAAAAATGTTTTCATTTTTGATGGGACGCTCAATAAAAGAAGTTTAATCGCCGGCAAACGAAAACCCGCGATTCCCGTAAATCCCGGACTCGGCCCGTATAGTCAAAAGTATACAAAGAAAGTACCGAGGGAGTAAACTCATTTCCCGAACGATTTTTTAAATTATTATTTCACCACTAAAACGCATGAGACTTGTAGTTTTCGAAAACGTTTTCATTTTTGATGGGACGCTGAATAAAAGAAGTTTAATCGCCGGCAAACGAAAACCCGCGATTTCCCGTAAATCCCGCACTCGGGCTGTATAGTCAAAAGTTTACAAAGAAAGTACCCAGGGAGTAAACTCATTTTCCGTACGATTTTTTAAATTATTTTTTCACCACTAAAACGCATGACACTTGTAGTTTTCAAAAATGTTTTCATTTTTGATGAGAGGCTTAATGAAAGAGGTTTAATCGCCGGCAAACGAAAACCAGCGATTTCCCCTAAATCCCGGGCTTGGCCCGTGTAGTCGATTGTATACAAAGAAATTACCCAGGGAGTAAACTCATTTCCCGAACGATTTTTTAAATTATTTTTTCACCACTAAATCGCATGACACTTGTAGTTTTCAAAAATGTTTTCATTTTTGATGAGACGCTTAATGAAAGAGGTTTAATCGCCAGCAAACGAAAACCAGCGATTTCCCCTAAATCCCGGGCTTGGCCCGTGTAGTCGAATGTATACAAAGAAAGTACCCAGGGAGTAAACTCATTTCCCGAACGATTTTTTAAATTTTTTTTTCACCACTAAAACGAATGACACTTGTAGTTTTCAAAAATGTTTTCATTTTTGATGGGACGCTGAATAAAAGAAGTTTAATCGCCGGCAAACGAAAACCCGCGATTCCCGTAAATCCCGGACTCGGCCCGTATAGTCAAAAGTATACAAAGAAAGTACCGAGGGAGTAAACTCATTTCCCGAACGATTTTTTAATATATTTTTTCACCACTAAAACGCATGAGACTTGTATTTTTCAAAAATGTTTTCATTTTTGATGGGACGCTGAATAAAAGAAGTTTAATCGCCGGCAAACGAAAACCCGCGATTTCCCGTAAATCCTGCACTCGGGCTTTATAGTCAAAAGTTTACAAAGAAAGTACCCAGGGAGTAAACTCATTTTCCGAACGATTTTTTAAATTATTTTTTCACCACTAAAACGCATGACACTTGTAGTTTTCAAAAATTTTTCATTTTTGATGAGACGCTTTATGAAAGAGGTTTAATTGCCGGCAAACGAAAACCAGCGATTTCCCCTAAATCCCGGGCTTGGCCCGTGTAGTCGAATGTATACAAAGAAAGTACCCAGGGAGTAAACTCATTTCCCGAACGATTTTTTAAATTTTTTTTTCACCACTAAAACGCATGAGACTTGTAGTTTTCAAAAATGTTTTCATTTTTGATGAGACGCTTAATGAAAGAGGTTTAATCGCCGGCAAACGAAAACCAGCGATTTCCCCTAAATCCCGGGCTCGGCCCGTGTAGTCGAATGTATACAAAGAAAGTACCCAGGGAGTAAACTCATTTCCCGAACGATTTTTTAAATTTTTTTTTCACCACTAAAACGCATGAGACTTGTAGTTTTCAAAAATGTTTTCATTTTTGATGAGACGCTTAATGAAAGAGGTTTAATCGCAGGCAAACGAAAACCCGCGATTTCCTGTAAATCCCGGGCTTGGCCCGTATAGTCGAATGTATACAAAGAAAGTACCCTGTGAGTAAACTCATTTCCACAACGATTTTTTAAATTTTTTTTTCACCACTAAAACGCATGAGACTTGTAGTTTTCAAAAATGTTTTCATTTTTGATGAGACGCTTAATGAAAGAGGTTTAATCGCCGGCAAACGAAAACCCGCGATTCCCGTAAATCCCGGACTCGGCCCGTATTGTCAAAAGTATACAAAGAAAGTACCGAGGGAGTAAACTCATTTCCCGAACGATTTTTTAATATATTTTTTCACCACTAAAACGCATGAGACTTGTAGTTTTCAAAAATGTTTTCATTTTTGATGGGACGCTGAATAAAAGAAGTTTAATCGCCGGCAAACGAAAACCCGCGATTTCCCGTAAATCCTGCACTCGGGCTGTATAGTCAAAAGTTTACAAAGAAAGTACCCAGGGAGTAAACTCATTTTCCGAACGATTTTTTAAATTATTTTTTCACCACTAAAACGCATGACACTTGTAGTTTTCAAAAATGTTTTCATTTTTGATGAGACGCTTTATGAAAGAGGTTTAATTGCCGGCAAACGAAAACCAGCGATTTCCCCTAAATCCCGGGCTTGGCCCGTGTAGTCGAATGTATACAAAGAAAGTACCCAGGGAGTAAACTCATTTCCCGAACGATTTTTTAAATTTTTTTTTCACCACTAAAACGCATGAGACTTGTAGTTTTCAAAAATGTTTTCATTTTTGATGAGACGCTTAATGAAAGAGGTTTAATCGCCGGCAAACGAAAACCAGCGATTTCCCCTAAATCCCGGGCTTGGCCCGTGTAGTCGAATGTATACAAAGAAAGTACCCAGGGAGTAAACTCATTTCCCAAACGATTTTTTAAATTTTTTTTTCACCACTAAAACGCATGAGACTTGTTTTTTTCAAAAATGTTTTCATTTTTGATGAGACACAGAATAAAGGAAGTTTAATCGCCGGCAAACGAAAACCCGCCATTTCCCGTAAATCCCGGGCTTGGCCCGTATAGTCAAAAGTATACAAAGAAAGTACCCAGGGAGTAAACTCATTTCCCGAACGATTTTTTAAATTATTTGTTCACCACTAAAACGCATGAGACTTGTAGTTTTCAAAAATGTTTTCATTTTTGATGGGACGCTGAATAAAATAAGTTTAATCGCCGGCAAACGAAAACCCGCGATTTCCCGTAAATCCCGGGCTTGGCCCGTATAGTCGAATGTATACAAAGAAAGTACCCTGTGAGTAAACTCATTTCCAAAACGATTTTTTAAATTATCTTTTCACCACTAAAACGCATGAGACTTGTAGTTTTCAAAAATGTTTTCATTTTTGACTAGACACTGAATAAAAGAAGTTAATCACCGGCAAACGAAAAGCCGCCATTTTCCGTAAATCCCGGGCTTGGCCCGTATAGTCAAAAGTATACAAAGAAAGTACCCAGGGAGTAAACTCATTTCCCGAACGATTTTTTATATTTATTTTTCACCACTAAAACGCATGAAACTTGTAGTTTTCAAAAATGTTTTCATTTTTGATGAGACGCTTAATGAAAGAGGTTTAATCGCAGGCAAACGAAAACCCGCGATTTCCTGTAAATCCCCGCCTTGGCCCGTATAGTCGAATGTATACAAAGAAAGTACCCTGTGAGTAAACTCATTTCCAGAACGATTTTTTAAATTTTTTTTTCACCACTAAAACGCATGAGACTTGTAGTTTTCAAAAATGTTTTCATTTTTGATGAGACGCTTAATGAAAGAGGTTTAATCGCCGGCAAACGAAAACCCGCAATTCCCGTAAATCCCGGACTCGGCCCGTATAGTCAAAAGTATACAAAGAAAGTACCGAGGGAGTAAACTCATTTCCCGAACGATTTTTTAATATATTTTTTCACCACTAAAACGCATGAGACTTGTAGTTTTCAAAAATGTTTTCATTTTTGATGGGACGCTGAATAAAATAAGTTTAATCGCCGGCAAACGAAAACCCGCGATTTCCCGTAAATCCCGGGCTTGGCCCGTATGGTCGAATGTATACAAAGAAAGTACCCTGTGAGTAAACTCATTTCCAAAACGATTTTTTAAATTATCTTTTCACCACTAAAACGCATGAGACTTGTAGTTTTCAAAAATGTTTTCATTTTTGACTAGACACTGAATAAAAGAAGTTAATCACCGGCAAACGAAAAGCCGCCATTTTCCGTAAATCCCGGGCTTGGCCCGTATAGTCAAAAGTATACAAAGAAAGTACCCAGGGAGTAAACTCATTTCCCGAACGATTTTTTATATTTATTTTTCACCACTAAAACGCATGAAACTTGTAGTTTTCAAAAATGTTTTCATTTTTGATGAGACGCTTAATGAAAGAGGTTTAATCGCAGGCAAACGAAAACCCGCGATTTCCTGTAAATCCCGGGCTTGGCCCGTATAGTCGAATGTATACAAAGAAAGTACCCTGTGAGTAAACTCATTTCCAGAACGATTTTTTAAATTTTTTTTTCACCACTAAAACGCATGAGACTTGTAGTTTTCAAAAATGTTTTCATTTTTGATGAGACGCTTAATGAAAGAGGTTTAATCGCCGGCAAACGAAAACCCGCGATTCCCGTAAATCCCGGACTTGGCCCGTATAGTCAAAAGTATACAAAGAAAGTACCGAGGAAGTAAACTCATTTCCCGAACGATTTTTTAATATATTTTTTCACCACTAAAACGCATGAGACTTGTAGTTTTCAAAAATGTTTTCATTTTTGATGGGACGCTGAATAAAATAAGTTTAATCGCCGGCAAACGAAAACCCGCGATTTCCCGTAAATCCCGGGCTTGGCCCGTATAGTCGAATGTATACAAAGAAAGTACCCTGTGAGTAAACTCATTTCCAAAACGATTTTTTAAATTATCTTTTCACCACTAAAACGCATGAGACTTGTAGTTTTCAAAAATGTTTTCATTTTTGACTAGACACTGAATAAAAGAAGTTAATCACCGGCAAACGAAAAGCCGCCATTTTCCGTAAATCCCGGGCTTGGCCCGTATAGTCAAAAGTATACAAAGAAAGTACCCAGGGAGTAAACTCATTTCCAAAACGATTTTTTAAATTATCTTTTCACCACTAAAACGCATGAGACTTGTAGTTTTCAAAAATGTTTTCATTTTTGACTAGACACTGAATAAAAGAAGTTAATCACCGGCAAACGAAAAGCCGCCATTTTCCGTAAATCCCGGGCTTGGCCCGTATAGTCAAAAGTATACAAAGAAAGTACCCAGGGAGTAAACTCATTTCCCGAACGATTTTTTATATTTATTTTTCACCACTAAAACGCATGAAACTTGTAGTTTTCAAAAATGTTTTCATTTTTGATGAGACGCTTAATGAAAGAGGTTTAATCGCAGGCAAACGAAAACCCGCGATTTCCTGTAAATCCCGGGCTTGGCCCGTATAGTCGAATGTATACAAAGAAAGTACCCTGTGAGTAAACTCATTTCCAGAACGATTTTTTAAATTTTTTTTTCACCACTAAAACGCATGAGACTTGTAGTTTTCAAAAATGTTTTCATTTTTGATGAGACGCTTAATGAAAGAGGTTTAATCGCCGGCAAACGAAAACCCGCGATTCCCGTAAATCCCGGACTCGGCCCGTATAGTCAAAAGTATACAAAGAAAGTACCGAGGGAGTAAACTCATTTCCCGAACGATTTTTTAATATATTTTTTCACCACTAAAACGCATGAGACTTGTAGTTTTCAAAAATGTTTTCATTTTTGATGGGACGCTGAATAAAATAAGTTTAATCGCCGGCAAACGAAAACCCGCGATTTCCCGTAAATCCCGGGCTTGGCCCGTATAGTCGAATGTATACAAAGAAAGTACCCTGTGAGTAAACTCATTTCCAAAACGATTTTTTAAATTATCTTTTCACCACTAAAACGCATGAGACTTGTAGTTTTCAAAAATGTTTTCATTTTTGACTAGACACTGAATAAAAGAAGTTAATCACCGGCACACGAAAAGCCGCCATTTTCAGTAAATCCCGGGCTTGGCCCGTATAGTCAAAAGTATACAAAGAAAGTACCCAGGGAGTAAACTCATTTCCCGAACGATTTTTTATATTTATTTTTCACCACTAAAACGCATGAAACTTGTAGTTTTCAAAAATGTTTTCATTTTTGATGAGACGCTTAATGAAAGAGGTTTAATCGCAGGCAAACGAAAACCCGCGATTTCCTGTAAATCCCGGGCTTGGCTCGTATAGTCGAATGTATACAAAGAAAGTACCCTGTGAGTAAACTCATTTCCAGAACGATTTTTTAAATTTTTTTTTCACCACTAAAACGCATGAGACTTGTAGTTTTCAAAAATGTTTTCATTTTTGATGAGACGCTTAATGAAAGAGGTTTAATCGCCGGCAAACGAAAACCCGCGATTCCCGTAAATCCCGGACTCGGCCCGTATAGTCAAAAGTATACAAAGAAAGTACCGAGGGAGTAAACTCATTTCCCGAACGATTTTTTAATATATTTTTTCACCACTAAAACGCATGAGACTTGTAGTTTTCAAAAATGTTTTCATTTTTGATGGGACGCTGAATAAAATAAGTTTAATCGCCGGCAAACGAAAACCCGCGATTTCCCGTAAATCCCGGGCTTGGCCCGTATAGTCAAATGTATACAAAGAAAGTACCCTGTGAGTAAACTCATTTCCAAAACGATTTTTTAAATTATCTTTTCACCACTAAAACGCATGAGACTTGTAGTTTTCAAAAATGTTTTCATTTTTGACTAGACACTGAATAAAAGAAGTTAATCACCGGCAAACGAAAAGCCGCCATTTTCCGTAAATCCCGGGCTTGGCCCGTATAGTCAAAAGTATACAAAGAAAGTACCCAGGGAGTAAACTCATTTCCCGAACGATTTTTTATATTTATTTTTCACCACTAAAACGCATGAAACTTGTAGTTTTCAAAAATGTTTTCATTTTTGATGAGACGCTTAATGAAAGAGGTTTAATCGCAGGCAAACGAAAACCCGCGATTTCCTGTAAATCCCGGGCTTGGCCCGTATAGTCGAATGTATACAAAGAAAGTACCCTGTGAGTAAACTCATTTCCAGAACGATTTTTTAAATTTTTTTTTCACCACTAAAACGCATGAGACTTGTACTTTTCAAAAATGTTTTCATTTTTGATGAGACGCTTAATGAAAGAGGTTTAATCGCCGGCAAACGAAAACCCGCGATTCCCGTAAATCCCGGACTCGGCCCGTATAGTCAAAAGTATACAAAGAAAGTACCGAGGGAGTAAACTCATTTCCCGAACGATTTTTTAATATATTTTTTCACCACTAAAACGCATGAGACTTGTAGTTTTCAAAAATGTTTTCATTTTTGATGGGACGCTGAATAAAAGAAGTTTAATCGCCGGCAAACGAAAACCCGCGATTTCCCGTAAATCCTGCACGCGGGCTGTATAGTCAAAAGTTTACAAAGAAAGTACCCAGGGAGTAAACTCATTTTCCGAACGATTTTTTAAATTATTTTTTCACCACTAAAACGCATGACACTTGTAGTTTTCAAAAATGTTTTCATTTTTGATGAGACGCTTTATGAAAGAGGTTTAATTGCCGGCAAACGAAAACCAGCGATTTCCCCTAAATCCCGGGCTTGGCCCGTGTAGTCGAATGTATACAAAGAAAGTACCCAGGGAGTAAACTCATTTCCCGAACGATTTTTTAAATTTTTTTTTCACCACTAAAACGCATGAGACTTGTACTTTTCAAAAATGTTTTCATTTTTGATGAGACGCTTTATGAAAGAGGTTTAATTGCCGGCAAACGAAAACCAGCGATTTCCCCTAAATCCCGGGCTTGGCCCGTGTAGTCGAATGTATACAAAGAAAGTACCCAGGGAGTAAACTCATTTCCCGAACGATTTTTTAAATTTTTTTTTCACCACTAAAACGCATGAGACTTGTACTTTTCAAAAATGTTTTCATTTTTGATGAGACGCTTAATGAAAGAGGTTTAATCGCCGGCAAACGAAAACCCGCGATTCCCGTAAATCCCGGACTCGGCCCGTATAGTCAAAAGTATACAAAGAAAGTACCGAGGGAGTAAACTCATTTCCCGAACGATTTTTTAATATATTTTTTCACCACTAAAACGCATGAGACTTGTAGTTTTCAAAAATGTTTTCATTTTTGATGGGACGCTGAATAAAAGAAGTTTAATCGCCGGCAAACGAAAACCCGCGATTTCCCGTAAATCCTGCACGCGGGCTGTATAGTCAAAAGTTTACAAAGAAAGTACCCAGGGAGTAAACTCATTTTCCGAACGATTTTTTAAATTATTTTTTCACCACTAAAACGCATGACACTTGTAGTTTTCAAAAATGTTTTCATTTTTGATGAGACGCTTTATGAAAGAGGTTTAATTGCCGGCAAACGAAAACCAGCGATTTCCCCTAAATCCCGGGCTTGGCCCGTGTAGTCGAATGTATACAAAGAAAGTACCCAGGGAGTAAACTCATTTCCCGAACGATTTTTTAAATTTTTTTTTCACCACTAAAACGCATGAGACTTGTAGTTTTCAAAAATGTTTTCATTTTTGATGAGACGCTTAATCAAAGAGGTTTAATCGCCGGCAAACGAAAACCAGCGATTTCCCCTAAATCCCGGGCTTGGCCCGTGTAGTCGAATGTATACAAAGAAAGTACCCAGGGAGTAAACTCATTTCCCAAACGATTTTTTAAATTTTTTTTTCACCACTAAAACGCATGAGACTTGTTTTTTTCAAAAATGTTTTCATTTTTGATGAGACACAGAATAAAGGAAGTTTAATCGCCGGCAAACGAAAACCCGCCATTTCCCGTAAATCCCGGGCTTGGCCCGTATAGTCAAAAGTATACAAAGAAAGTACCCAGGGAGTAAACTCATTTCCCGAGCGATTTTTTAAGTTATTTTTCACCACTAGAACGCATAAGACTTTTAGTTTTCAAAAATGTTTTCATTTTTGATGAGACGCTGAATAAAAGAAGTTTAATCGCCGGCAAACGAAAACCCGCGATTTCCCGTAAATCCCTTGCTTGGCCCGTATAGTCAAAAGTATACAAAGAAAGTACCCAGGGAGTTAACTCATTTCCCGAACGATTTTTTAAATTATTTTTTCCCCACTAAAACGCATGAGACTTGTAGTCTTCAAACTTGTTTTCATTTTTGATGAGACGCTGAATAAAAGAATTTTAAACGCCGGCAAACGAAAACCTGTGATTTGCCGTAAATCCCAGACTCGGCCTGTAAAGTCAAAAGTATACAAAGAAAGTACCCAGGGTGTAAACTATAGTCCGAACGATTTTTTAAACTATTTATTCACCACTAAAACGCATGAGACTTGTAGTTTTCAGAAATGTTTTCATTTTTGATGAGACGCTTAATGAAAGAGGTTTAATCGCAGGCAAACGAAAACCCGCGATTTCCCGTAAATCCCAGGCTTGGCCCGTATAGTCGAATGTATACAAAGAAATTACCCTGTGAGTAAACTCATTTCCAGAACGATTTTTTAAATTATTTTTTCACCACTAAAACGCATGAGACTTGTAGTTTTCAAAAATGTTTTCATTTTTGATGAGACGCTGAATAAAAGAAATTTAATCGCCGGCAAACGAAAACCCGCCATTTCCCGTAAACCCCGGACTCAGCCCGTATAATCAAAAGTATACAAAGAAAGTACCCAGGGAGTAAACTCATTTCCCGAACGATTTTTTAAATTATTTTTTCACCACTAAAACGCATGAGACTTGTAGTTTTCAAAAATGTTTTCATTTTTGATAAGACGATGAATAAAAGAAGTTTAATCGCCGGCAAACGAAAACCCGCGATTCCCGTAAATCCCGGAATCGGCCGGTATAGTCAAAAGTATACAAAGAAAGTACCGAGGGAGTAAACTCATTTCCCGAACGATTTTTTAATTTTTTTTTTCACCACTAAAACGCATGAGACTTGTAGTTTTCAAAAATGTTTTCATTTTTGATGAGACGCTTAATGAAAGAGGTTTAATCGCAGGCAAACGAAAACCCGCGATTTCCTGTAAATGCCAGGCTTGGCCCGTATAGTCGAATGTATACAAAGAAAGTACCCTGTGAGTAAACTCATTTCCAGAACGATTTTTTAAATTATTTTTTCACCACCAAAACGCATGAGACTTGTAGTTTTCAAAAATGTTTTCATTTTTGATGAGACGCTGAATAAAAGAAGTTTAATCGCCGGCAAACGAAAACCCGCCATTTCCCGTAAACCCCGGACTCGGCCCGTATAATCAAAAGTATACAAAGAAAGTACCCAGGGAGTAAACTCATTTCCCGAACGATTTTTTAAATTATTTTTTCACCACTAAAACGCATGAGACTTGTAGTTTTCAAAAATATTTTCATTTTTGATGAGACGCTGAATAAAAGAAGTTTAATGGCCGGCAAACGAAAACCCGCCATTTCCCGTAAATCCCGGACTCGGCCCGTATAGTCAAAAGTATACAAAGAAAGTACCCAGGGAGTAAACTCATTTCCGAACGATTTTTTAAATTATTTTTTCACCACTAAAACGCATGAGACTTGTAGTTTTCAGAAATGTTTTCATTTTTGATGAGACGCCTAATGAAAGCGGTTTAATCGCCGGCAAACGAAAACCCGCCATTTCCCGTAAACCCCGGACTCGGCCCGTATAATCAAAAGTATACAAAGAAAGTACCCAGGGAGTAAACTAATTTCACGAACGGTTTTTTAAATTTTTTTTTCACCACTAAAACGCATGAGACTTGTAGTTTTCAAAAATGTTTTCATTTTTGATGAGACGCTTAATGAAAGAGGTTTAATCGCCGGCAAACGAAAACCAGTGATTTCCCTTAAATCCCGGGCTCGGCCCGTGTAGTCGAATGTATACAAAGAAAGTACCCAGGGAGTAAACTCATTTCCCGAACGATTTTTTAATTTATTTTTTTCACCACTAAAACGCATGAGACTTGTAGTTTTCAAAAATGTTTTCATTTTTGATGAGACGCTTAATGAAAGAGGTTTAATCGCAGGCAAACGAAAATCCGCGATTTCCTGTAAATGCCAGGCTTGGCCCGTATAGTCGAATGTATACAAAGAAAGTACCCTGTGAGTAAACTCATTTCCAGAACGATTTTTTAAATTATTTTTTCACCACCAAAACGCATGAGACTTGTAGTTTTCAAAAATGTTTTCATTTTTGATGAGACGCTGAATAAAAGAAGTTTAATCGCCGGCAAACGAAAACCCGCCATTTCTTGTAAACCCCGGACTCGGCCCGTATAATCAAAAGTATACAAAGAAAGTACCCAGGGAGTAAACTCATTTCCCGAACGATTTTTTAAATTATTTTTTCACCACTAAAACGCATGAGACTTGTAGTTTTCAAAAATATTTTCATTTTTGATGAGACGCTGAATAAAAGAAGTTTAATGGCCGGCAAACGAAAACCCGCCATTTCCCGTAAATCCCGGACTCGGCCCGTATAGTCAAAAGTATACAAAGAAAGTACCCAGGGAGTAAACTCATTTCCGAACGATTTTTTAAATTATTTTTTCACCACTAAAACGCATGAGACTTGTAGTTTTCAGAAATGTTTTCATTTTTGATGAGACGCCTAATGAAAGCGGTTTAATCGCCGGCAAACGAAAACCCGCCATTTCCCGTAAACCCCGGCTCGGCCCGTATAATCAAAAGTATACAAAGAAAGTACCCAGGGAGTAAACTAATTTCACGAACGATTTTTTAAATTTTTTTTTCACCACTAAAACGCATGAGACTTGTAGTTTTTAAAAATGTTTTCATTTTTGATGAGACGCTGAATAAAAGAAGTTTAATCGCCGGCAAACGAAAACACGCGACTTCCCGTAAATCCCGGACTCGGCCCGTATAGTCAAAAGTATACAAAGAAAGTACCCATGGAGTAAACTCATTTCCGAACGATTTTTTAAATTATTATTTCACAACTAAAACGCATGAGACTTGTAGTTTTCAGAAATGTTTTCATTTTTGATGAGACGCTTAATGAAAGTGGTTTAATCGCCGGCAAACGAAAACCCGCGATTTCCCCTAAATCCCGGGCTTGGCCCGTATAGTCGAATGTATACAAAGAAAGTACCCTGTGAGTAAACTCATTTCCAAAACGATTTTTTAATTTACCTTTTCACCACTAAAACGCATGAGACTTGTAGTTTTCAAAAATGTTTTCATTTTTGATGGGACGCTGAATAAAAGAAGTTTAATCGCCGGCAAACGAAAACCCGCCATTTCCCGTAAATCCCGGGCTTGGCCCGTATAGTCAAAAGTATACAAAGAAAGTACCCAGGAAGTAAACTCATTTCCCGAACGATTTTTTATATTATTTTTTCACCACTAAAACGCATGAGACTTGTAGTTTTTAAAAATGTTTTCATTCTTGATGGGACGCTGAATAAAAGCGGTTTAATCGCCGGCAAACGAAAACCCGCCATTTCCCGTAAACCCCGGACTCGGCCCGTATAATCAAAAGTATACAAAGAAAGTACCCAGGGAGTAAACTAATTTCCCGAACGATTTTTTAAATTTTTTTTTCACCACTAAAACGCATGAGACTTGTAGTTTTTAAAAATGTTTTCATTTTTGATGAGACGCTGAATAAAAGAAGTTTAATCGCCGGCAAACGAAAACACGCGACTTCCCGTAAATCCCGGACTCGGCCCGTATAGTCAAAAGTATACAAAGAAAGTACCCATGGAGTAAACTCATTTCCGAACGATTTTTTAAATTATTTTTTCACCACTAAAACGCATGAGACTTGTAGTGTTCAGAAATGTTTTCATTTTTGATGAGACGCTTAATGAAAGTGGTTTAATCGCCGGCAAACAAAAACCCGCGATTTCCCGTAAATCCCGGGCTTGGCCCGTATAGTCGAATGTATACAAAGAAAGTACCCTGTGAGTAAACTCATTTCCAAAACGATTTTTTAATTTATCTTTTCACCACTAAAACGCATGAGACTTGTAGTTTTCAAAAATGTTTTCATTTTTGATGGGACGCTGAATAAAAGAAATGTAATTGCCGGCAAACGAAAACCCGCCATTTCCCGTAAATCCCGGGCTTGGCCCGTATAGTCAAAAGTATACAAAGAAAGTACCCAGGAAGTAAACTCATTTCCCGAACGATTTTTTATATTATTTTTTCACCACTAAAACGCATGAGACTTGTAGTTTTTAAAAATGTTTTCATTCTTGATGGGACGCTGAATAAAAGAAGTTTAATCGCCGGCAAACGAAAACCCGCGATTCCCGTAAATCCCGGACTCGGCTCGTATAGTCAAAAGTATACAAAGAAAGTACCGAGGGAGTAAACTCATTTCCCGAACGATTTCTTAAATTATTTTTTCACCACTAAAACGCATGAGACTTGTAGTTTTCAAAAATGTTTTCATTTTTGATGGGACGCTGAATAAAAGAAGTTTAATCGCCGGCAAACGAGAACCCGCGATTCCCGTAAATCCCGGACTCGGCCCGTATAGTCAAAAGTATACAAAGAAAGTACCGAGGGAGTAAACTCATTTCCCGAACGATTTTTTAAATTATTTTTTCACCACTAAAACGCATGAGACTTGTAGTTTTTATAAATGTTTTCATTTTGGATGGGACGCTGAATAAAAGAAGTTTAATCGCCGGCAAACGAAAACCCGCGATTTCCCGTAAATCCCGCACTCGGGCTGTATAGTCAAAAGTTTACAAAGAAAGTACCCAGGGAGTAAACTCATTTTCCGAACGATTTTTTAAATTATTTTTTCACCACTAAAACGCATGACACTTGTAGTTTTCAAAAATGTTTTCATTTTTGATGAGACGCTTAATGAAAGAGGGTTAATCGCCGGCAAACGAAAACCAGCAATTTTCCCTAAATCCCGGGCTTGGCCCGTGTAGTCGAATGTATACAAAGAAAGTACCCAGGGAGTAAACTCATTTCCCGAACGATTTTTTAAATTATTTTTTCACCACTAAAACGCATGACACTTGTAGTTTTCAAAAATGTTTTCATTTTTGATGAGACGCTTAATGAAAGAGGTTTAATCGCCGGCAAACGAAAACCAGCGATTTCCCCTAAATCCCGGGCTTGGCCCGTGTAGTCGAATGTATACAAAGAAAGTACCCAGGGAGTAAACTCATTTCCCGAACGATTTTTTAATTTTTTTTTCACCACTAAAACGCATGAGACTTGTAGTTTTCAAAAATGTTTTCATTTTTGATGAGACGCTTAATGAAAGAGGTTTAATCGCCGGCAAACGAAAACCAGCGATTTACCCTAAATCCCGGGCTCGGCCCGTGTAGTCGAATGTATACAAAGTAAGTACCCAGGGAGTAAACTCATTTCCCGAACGATTTTTTAAATTTTTTTTTCACCACTAAAACGCATGAGACTTGTAGTTTTCAAAAATGTTTTCATTTTTGATGAGACGCTGAATAAAAGAAGTTTAATCGCCGGCAAACGAGAACCCGCCATTTCCCGTAAACCCCGGACTCAGCCCGTTTAATCAAAAGTATACAAAGAAAGTACCCAGGGAGTAAACTCATTTCCCGAACGATTTTTTAAATTATTTTTTCACCACTAAAACGCATGAGACTTGTAGTTTTCAGAAATGTTTTCATTTTTAATGAGACGCTGAATAAAAGAGGTTTAATCGCAGGCAAACGAAAACACGCGACTTCCCGTAAATCCCGGACTCGGCCCGTATAGTCAAAAGTATACAAAGAAAGTACCCAGGGAGTAAACTCATTTCCGAACGATTTTTTAAATTATTTATTCACCACTAAAACGCATGAGACTTGTAGTTTTCAAAAATGTTTTCATTTTTGATGAGACGCTGAATAAAAGAAGTTTAATCGCTGGCAAACGAAAACCTGCGATTTCCCGTAAATCCTGGACTCGGCCCGTATAGTCAAAAGTGTACAAAGAAAGTACCCAGGGTGTAAACTCATTTCTCGAACGATTTTTTAAATTATTATTTCACCAGTAAAGCCCATGAGATTTGTAGTTTTTAAAAATGTTTTCATTTTTGATGAGACGCTGAATAAAAGAAGTTTAATCGCCGGCAAACGAAAACACGCGACTTCCCGTATATCCCGGACTCGGCCCGTATAGTCAAAAGTATACAAAGAAAGTACCCAGGGAGTAAACTCATTTCCGAACGATTTTTTAAATTATTTTTTCACCACTAAAGCGCATGAGACTTGTAGTTTTCAGAAATGTTTTCATTTTTGATGAGACGCTTAATGAAAGCGGTTTAATCGCTGGCAAACGAAAACCCGCCATTTCCCGTAAACCCCGGACTCGGCCCGTATAATCAAAAGTATACAAAGAAAATACCCAGGGAGTAAACTAATTTCCCGAAAGGTTTTTTAAATTATTTTTTCACCACTAAAACGCATGAGACTTATAGTTTTTAAAAATGTTTTTATTTTTAATGAGACGCTGAATAAAAGAGGTTTAATCGCAGGCAAACGAAAACACGCGACTTCCCGTAAATCCCGGGTTCGGCCCGTATAGTCAAAAGTATCCAAAGAAAGTACCCAGGGAGTAAACTCATTTCCGAACGATTTTTTAAATTATTTATTCACCACTAAAACGCATGAGACTTGTAGTTTTCAAAAATGTTTTCATTTTTGATGAGACACTGAATAAAAGAAGTTTAATCGCCGGCAAACAAAAACCCGCCATTTCCCGTAAATCCCGGGCTTGGCCCGTATAGTCAAAAGTATACAAAGAAAGTACCCAGGGAGTAAACTCATTTCCCGAACGATTTTTTATATTATTTTTTCACCACTAAAACGCATGAGACTTGTAGTTTTTAAAAATGTTTTCATTTTTGATGGGACGCTGAATAAAAAAAGTTTAATCGCCGACAAACGAAAACCCGCGAGTCCCGTAAATCCCGGACTCGGCCCGTATAGTCAAAAGTATACAAAGAAAGTACCGAGGGAGTAAACTCTTTTTCCGAACGATTTTTTAAATTATTTTTTCACCACTAAAACGCATGAGACATGTAGTTTTCAAAAATGTTTTCATTTTTGATGGGACGCTGAATAAAAGAAGTTTAATCGCCGGCAAACGAAAACCCGCGATTCCCGTAATTCCCGGAACCGGCCCGTATAGTCAAAAGTATACAAAGAAAGTACCGAGGGAGTAAACTCATTTCCCCCACGATTTTTTAAATTATTTTTTCACCACTAAAACGCATAAGACTTGTAGTTTTCAAAAATGTTTTCATTTTTGATGGGACGCTGAATAAAAGAAGTTTAATCGCCGGCAAACGAAAACCCGCGATTTCCCGTAAATCCCGCACTCGGGCTGTATAGTCAAAATTTTACAAAGAAAGTACCCAGGGAGTAAACTCATTTTCCGAACGATTTTTTAAATTATTTTTTCACCACTAAAACGCATGACACTTGTAGTTTTCAAAAATGTTTTCATTTTTGATGAGACGCTTAATGAAAGAGGTTTAATCGCCGGCAAACGAAAACCAGCGATTTCCCCTAAATCCCGGGTTCGGCCCGTGTAGTCGAATGTATACAAAGAAAGTACCCAGGGAGTAAACTCATTTCCCGAACGATTTTTTAAATTTTTTTTTCACCACTAAAGCGCATGAGACTTGTAGTTTTCAAAAATGTTTTCATTTTTGATGAGACGCTTAATGAAAGAGGTTTAATCGCAGGGAAACGAAAACCCGCGATTTCCTGTAAATGTCAGGCTTGGCCCGTATAGTCGAATGTATACAAAGAAAGTACCCTGTGAGTAAACTCATTTCCAGAACGATTTTTTAAATTATTTTTTCACCACTAAAACGCATGAGACTTGTAGTTTTCAAAAATGTTTTCATTTTTGATGAGACGCTGAATAAAAGAAGTTTAATCGCCGGCAAACGAAAACCCGCCATTTCCCGTAAACCCCGGACTCGGCCCGTATAATCAAAAGTATACAAAGAAAGTACCCAGGGAGTAAACTCATTTCCCGAACGATTTTTTAAATTATTTTTTCACCACTAAAACGCATGAGACTTGTAGTTTTCAAAAATGTTTTCATTTTTGATGGGACGCTGAATAAAAGAAGTTTAATCGCCGGCAAACGAAAACCCGCCATTTCCCGTACATTCCGGGCTTCGCCCGTATAGTCAAAAGTATACAAAGAAAGTACCGAGGGAGTAAACTCATTTCCCGAACGATTTTTTAAATTATTTTTTCACCACTAAAACGCATGAGACTTGTAGTTTTCAAAAATGTTTTCATTTTTGATAGGACGCTGAATAAAAGAAGTTTAATCGCCGGCAAACGAAAACCCGCGATTCCCGTAAATCCCGGACTCGGCCCGTATAGTCAAAAGTATACAAAGAAAGTACCGAGGGAGTAAACTCATTTCCCATACGATTTTTTAAATTATTTTTTCACCACTAAAACGCATGAGACTTGTAGTTTTCAAAAATGTTTTCATTTTTGATGGGACGCTGAATAAAAGAAGTTTAATCGCCGGCAAACGAAAACCCGCGATTTCCCGTAAATCCCGCACTCGGGCTGTATAGTCAAAAGTTTACAAAGAAAGTACCCAGGGAGTAAACTCATTTTTCGAAGGATTTTTTAAATTATTTTTTCACCACTAAAACGCATGACACTTGTAGTTTTCTAAAATGTTTTCATTTTTGATGAGACCCTTAATGAAAGAGGTTTAATCACCGGCAAACGAAAACCAGCGATTTCCCTTAAATCCCGGGCTTGGCCCGTGTAGTCGAATGTATACAAAGAAAGTACCCAGGGAGTAAACTCATTTCCCGAACGATTTTTTAAATTATTTTTTCACCACTAAAACGCATGACACTTGTAGTTTTCAAAAATGTTTTCATTTTTGATGAGACGCTTTATGAAAGAGGTTTAATCGCCGGCAAACGAAAACCAGCGATTTCCCCTAAATCCCGGGCTTGGCCCGTGTAGTCGAATGTATACAAAGAAAGTACCCAGGGAGTAAACTTATTTCCCGAACGATTTTTTAAATTTTTTTTTTCACCAATAAAACGCATGAGACGTGTAGTTTTCAAAAATGTTTTCATTTTTGATGAGACGCTTAATGAAAGAGGTTTAATCGCCGGCAAACGAAAACCAGCGATTTCCCCTAAATCCCGGGCTCGGCCCGTGTAGTCAAAAGTATACAAAGAAAGTACCCAGGGAGTAAACTCATTTCCGATCGATTTTTTAAATTATTTATTCACCACTAAAACGCATGAGACTTGTAGTTTTCAAAAATGTTTTCATTTTTGATGAGACGCTTAATGAAAGAGGTTTAATCGCCGGGAAACGAAAACCAGCGATTTCCCCTAAATCCCGGGCTTGGCCCGTGTAGTCGAATGTATACAAAGAAAGTACCCAGGGAGTAAACTCATTTCCCGAACGATTTTTTAAATTATTTTTTCACCACTAAAACGCATGAGACTTGTAGTTTTCAAAAATGTTTTCATTTTTGATGAGACGCTTAATGAAAGAGGTTTAATCGCCGGCAAACGAAAACCAGCGATTTCCCCTAAATCCCGGGCTCGGCCCGTGTAGTCAAAAGTATACAAAGAAAGTACCCAGGGAGTAAACTCATTTCCGAACGATTTTTTAAATTATTTATTCACCACTAAAACGCATGAGACTTGTAGTTTTCAAAAATGTTTTCATTTTTTATGAGACGCTTAATGAAAGAGGTTTAATCGCCGGCAAACGAAAACCAGCGATTTCCGCTAAATCCCGGGTTCGGCCCGTGTAGTCGAATGTATACAAAGAAAGTACCCTGTGAATAAACTCATTTCCAAAACGATTTTTTAAATTATCTTTGCACCACTAAAACGCATGAGACTTGTAGTTTTCAAAAATGTTTTCATTTTTGATGAGACGCTTAATGAAAGAGGTTTAATCGCCGGCAAACGAAAACCAGCGATTTCCCCTAAATCCCGGGCTCGGCCCGTGTAGTCAAAAGTATACAAAGAAAGTACCCAGGGAGTAAACTCATTTCCGATCGATTTTTCAAATTATTTATTCACCACTAAAACGCATGAGACTTGTAGTTTTCAAAAATGTTTTCATTTTTGATGAGACGCTTAATGAAAGTGGTTTAATCGCCGGCAAACGAAAACCCGCGATTTCCCGTAAATCCCGGGCTTGGCCCGTATAGTCGAATGTATACAAAGAAAGTACCCTGTGAGTAAACTCATTTCCAAAACGATTTTTTAAATTATCTTTTCACCACTAAAACGCATGAGACTTGTAGTTTTCAAAAATGTTTTCATTTTTGATGAGACGCTTAATGAAAGAGGTTTAATCGCCGGCAAACGAAAACCAGCGATTTCCCCTAAATCCCGGGCTTGGCCCGTGTAGTCGAATGTATACAAAGAAAGTACCCAGGGAGTAAACTCATTTCCCGAACGATTTTTTAAATTATTTTTTCACCACTAAAACGCATGAGACTTGTAGTTTTCAAAAATGTTTTCATTTTTGATGAGACGCTTAATGAAAGAGGTTTAATCGCCGGCAAACGAAAACCAGCGATTTCCCCTAAATCCCGGGCTCGGCCCGTGTAGTCAAAAGTATACAAAGAAAGTACCCAGGGAGTAAACTCATTTCCGAACGATTTTTTAAATTATTTATTCACCACTAAAACGCATGAGACTTGTAGTTTTCAAAAATGTTTTCATTTTTTATGAGACGCTTAATGAAAGAGGTTTAATCGCCGGCAAACGAAAACCAGCGATTTCCGCTAAATCCCGGGTTCGGCCCGTGTAGTCGAATGTATACAAAGAAAGTACCCTGTGAATAAACTCATTTCCAAAACGATTTTTTAAATTATCTTTGCACCACTAAAACGAATGAGACTTGTAGTTTTCAAAAATGTTTTCATTTTTGATGAGACGCTTAATGAAAGAGGTTTAATCGCCGGCAAACGAAAACCAGCGATTTCCCCTAAATCCCGGGCTCGGCCCGTGTAGTCAAAAGTATACAAAGAAAGTACCCAGGGAGTAAACTCATTTCCGATCGATTTTTCAAATT
This sequence comes from Hydractinia symbiolongicarpus, assembly GCF_029227915.1. Classification (NCBI taxonomy): domain Eukaryota; kingdom Metazoa; phylum Cnidaria; class Hydrozoa; order Anthoathecata; family Hydractiniidae; genus Hydractinia; species Hydractinia symbiolongicarpus. The sequence goes on from NC_079884.1 coordinate 31,827,333, forward strand.
ATTTATTCACCACTAAAACGCATGAGACTTGTAGTTTTCAAAAATGTTTTCATTTTTGATGAGACGCTTAATGAAAGTGGTTTAATCGCCGGCAAACGAAAACCCGCGATTTCCCGTAAATCCCGGGCTTGGCCCGTATAGTCGAATGTATACAAAGAAAGTACCCTGTGAGTAAACTCATTTCCAAAACGATTTTTTAAATTATCTTTTCACCACTAAAACGCATGAGACTTGTAGTTTTCAAAAATGTTTTCATTTTTGATGAGACGCTTAATGAAAGAGGTTTAATCGCCGGCAAACGAAAACCAGCGATTTCCCCTAAATCCCGGGCTTGGCCCGTGTAGTCGAATGTATACAAAGAAAGTACCCAGGGAGTAAACTCATTTCCCGAACGATTTTTTAAATTATTTTTTCACCACTAAAACGCATGAGACTTGTAGTTTTCAAAAATGTTTTCATTTTTGATGAGACGCTTAATGAAAGTGGTTTAATCGCCGGCAAACGAAAACCCGCGATTTCCCGTAAATCCCGGGCTTGGCCCGTATAGTCGAATGTATACAAAGAAAGTACCCTGTGAATAAACTCATTTCCAAAACGATTTTTTAAATTATCTTTGCACCACTAAAACGCATGAGACTTGTAGTTTTCAAAAATGTTTTCATTTTTGATGAGACGCTTAATGAAAGAGGTTTAATCGCCGGGAAACGAAAACCAGCGATTTCCCCTAAATCCCGGGCTTGGCCCGTGTAGTCGAATGTATACAAAGAAAGTACCCAGGGAGTAAACTCATTTCCCGAACGATTTTTTAAATTATTTTTTCACCACTAAAACGCATGAGACTTGTAGTTTTCAAAAATGTTTTCATTTTTGATGAGACGCTTAATGAAAGAGGTTTAATCGCCGGCAAACGAAAACCAGCGATTTCCCCTAAATCCCGGGCTCGGCCCGTGTAGTCAAAAGTATACAAAGAAAGTACCCAGGGAGTAAACTCATTTCCGAACGATTTTTTAAATTATTTATTCACCACTAAAACGCATGAGACTTGTAGTTTTCAAAAATGTTTTCATTTTTTATGAGACGCTTAATGAAAGAGGTTTAATCGCCGGCAAACGAAAACCAGCGATTTCCCCTAAATCCCGGGTTCGGCCCGTGTAGTCGAATGTATACAAAGAAAGTACCCAGGGAGTAAACTCATTTCCCGAACGATTTTTAAAATTTTTTTATCACCACTAAAGCGCATGAGACTTGTAGTTTTCAAAAATGTTTTCATTTTTGATGAGACGCTTAATGAAAGAGGTTTAATCGCAGGCAAACGAAAACCCGCGATTTCCTGTAAATGTCAGGCTTGGCCCGTATAGTCGAATGTATACAAAGAAAGTACCCTGTGAGTAAACTCATTTCCAGAACGATTTTTTAAATTATTTTTTCACCACTAAAACGCATGAGACTTGTAGTTTTCAAAAATGTTTTCATTTTTGATGAGACGCTGAATAAAAGAAGTTTAATCGCCGGCAAACGAAAACCCGCCATTTCCCGTAAACCCCGGACTCGGCCCGTATAATCAAAAGTATACAAAGAAAGTACCCAGGGAGTAAACGCATTTCCCGAACGATTTTTTAAATTATTTTTTCACCACTAAAACGCATGAGACTTGTAGTTTTCAAAAATGTTTTCATTTTTGATGAGACGATGAATAAAAGAAGTTTAATCGCCGGCAAACGAAAACCCGCGATTCCCGTAAATCCCGGACTCGGCCCGTATAGTCAAAAGTATACAAAGAAAGTACCGAGGGAGTAAACTCATTTCCCATACGATTTTTTAAATTATTTTTTCACCACTAAAACGCATGAGACTTGTAGTTTTCAAAAATGTTTTCATTTTTGATGGGACGCTGAATAAAAGAAGTTTAATCGCCGGCAAACGAAAACCCGCGATTTCCCGTAAATCCCGCACTCGGGCTGTATAGTCAAAAGTTTACAAAGAAAGTACCCAGGGAGTAAACTCATTTTTCGAAGGATTTTTTAAATTATTTTTTCACCACTAAAACGCATGACACTTGTAGTTTTCTAAAATGTTTTCATTTTTGATGAGACCCTTAATGAAAGAGGTTTAATCACCGGCAAACGAAAACCAGCGATTTCCCTTAAATCCCGGGCTTGGCCCGTGTAGTCGAATGTATACAAAGAAAGTACCCAGGGAGTAAACTCATTTCCCGAACGATTTTTTAAATTATTTTTTCACCACTAAAACGCATGACACTTGTAGTTTTCAAAAATGTTTTCATTTTTGATGAGACGCTTTATGAAAGAGGTTTAATCGCCGGCAAACGAAAACCAGCGATTTCCCCTAAATCCCGGGCTTGGCCCGTGTAGTCGAATGTATACAAAGAAAGTACCCAGGGAGTAAACTTATTTCCCGAACGATTTTTTAAATTTTTTTTTCACCAATAAAACGCATGAGACGTGTAGTTTTCAAAAATGTTTTCATTTTTGAAGAGACGCTTAATGAAAGAGGTTTAATCGCCGGCAAACGAAAACCAGCGATTACCCCTAAATCCCGGGCTCGGCCCGTGTAGTCAAAAGTATACAAAGAAAGTACCCAGGGAGTAAACTCATTTCCGATCGATTTTTTAAATTATTTATTCACCACTAAAACGCATGAGACTTGTAGTTTTCAAAAATGTTTTCATTTTTGATGAGACGCTTAATGAAAGTGGTTTATTCGCCGGCAAACGAAAACCCGCGATTTCCCGTAAATCCCGGGCTTGGCCCGTATAGTCGAATGTATACAAAGAAAGTACCCTGTGAGTAAACTCATTTCCCGAACGATTTTTGAAATTTTTTTTTCACCACTAAAGCGCATGAGACTTGTAGTTTTCAAAAATGTTTTCATTTTTGATGAGACGCTTAATGAAAGAGGTTTAATCGCAGGCAAACGAAAACCCGCGATTTCCTGTAAATGTCAGGCTTGGCCCGTATAGTCGAATGTATAGAAAGAAAGTACCCTGTGAGTAAACTCATTTCCAGAACGATTTTTTAAATTATTTTTTCACCACTAAAACGCATGAGACTTGTAGTTTTCAAAAATGTTTTCATTTTTGATGAGACGCTGAATAAAAGAAGTTTAATCGCCGGCAAACGAAAACCCGCCATTTCCCGTAAACCCCGGACTCGGCCCGTATAATCAAAAGTATACAAAGAAAGTACCCAGGGAGTAAACTCATTTCCCGAACGATTTTTTAAATTATTTTTTCACCACTAAAACGCATGAGACTTGTAGTTTTCAAAAATGTTTTCATTTTTGATGAGACGATGAATAAAAGAAGTTTAATCGCTGGCAAACGAAAACCTGCGATTTCCCGTAAATCCCGGACTCGGCCCGTATAGTCAAAAGTATACAAAGAAAGTACCTAGGGATTAAACTCATTTCCGAACGATTTTTTAAATTATTTTTTCACCACTAAAACGCATGAGACTTGTAGTTTTCAGAAATGTGTTCATTTTTGATGAGACGCTTAATGAAAGCGGTTTAATCGCCGGCAAACGAAAACCCGCCATTTCCCGTAAACCCCGGACTCGGCCCGTATAATCAAAAGTATACAAAGAAAGTACCCAGGGAGTAAACTAATTTCCCGAACAATTTTTTAAATTTTTTTTTCACCACTAAAACGCATGAGACTTGTTGTTTTTAAAAATGTTTTCATTTTTGATGAGACGCTGAATAAAAGAAGTTTAATCGCCGGCAAACGAAAACACGCGACTTCCCGTAAATCCCGGACTCGGCCCGTATAGTCAAAAGTACACAAAGAAAGTACCCAGGGAGTAAACTCATTTCCGAACGATTTTTTAAATTATTTTTTCACCACTAAAACGCATGAGACTTGTAGTTTTCAGAAATGTTTTCATTTTTGATGAGACGCTTAATGAAAGTGGTTTAATCGCCGGCAAACGAAAACCCGCGATTTCCCATAAATCCTGGGCTTGGCCCGTATAGTCGAATGTATACAAAGAAAGTACCCTGTGAGTAAACTCATTTCCAAAACGATTTTTTAAATTTTCTTTTCACCACTAAAACGCATGAGACTTGTAGTTTTCAAAAATGTTTTCATTTTTGATGGGACGCTGAATAAAAGAAGTTTAATCGCCGGCAAACGAAAACCCGCCATTTCCCGTACATCCCGGGCTTCGCCCGTATAGTCAAAAGTATACAAAGAAAGTACCGAGGGAGTAAACTCATTTCCCGAACGATTTTTTAAATTATTTTTTCACCACTAAAACGCATGAGACTTGTAGTTTTCAAAAATGTTTTCATTTTTGATGGGACGCTGAATAAAAGAAGTTTAATCGCCGGCAAACGAAAACCCGCCATTCCCGTAAATCCCGGACTCGGCCCGTATAGTCAAAAGTATACAAAGAAAGTACCGAGGGAGTAAACTCATTTCCCATACGATTTTTTAAATTATTTTTTCACCACTAAAACGCATGAGACTTGTAGTTTTCAAAAATGTTTTCATTTTTGATGGGACGCTGAATAAAAGAAGTTTAATCGCCGGCAAACGAAAACCCGCGATTTCCCGTAAATCCCGCACTCGGGCTGTATAGTCAAAAGTTTACAAAGAAAGTACCCAGGGAGTAAACTCATTTTTCGAAGGATTTTTTAAATTATTTTTTCACCACTAAAACGCATGACACTTGTAGTTTTCTAAAATGTTTTCATTTTTGATGAGACCCTTAATGAAAGAGGTTTAATCACCGGCAAACGAAAACCAGCGATTTCCCTTAAATCCCGGGCTTGGCCCGTGTAGTCGAATGTATACAAAGAAAGTACCCAGGGAGTAAACTCATTTCCCGAACGATTTTTTAAATTATTTTTTCACCACTAAAACGCATGACACTTGTAGTTTTCAAAAATGTTTTCATTTTTGATGAGACGCTTTATGAAAGAGGTTTAATCGCCGGCAAACGAAAACCAGCGATTTCCCCTAAATCCCGGGCTTGGCCCGTGTAGTCGAATGTATACAAAGAAAATAACCAGGGAGTAAACTTATTTCCCGAACGATTTTTTAAATTTTTTTTTCACCAATAAAACGCATGAGACGTGTAGTTTTCAAAAATGTTTTCATTTTTGATGAGACGCTTAATGAAAGAGGTTTAATCGCCGGCAAACGAAAACCAGCGATTTCCCCTAAATCCCGGGCTCGGCCCGTGTAGTCAAAAGTATACAAAGAAAGTACCCAGGGAGTAAACTCATTTCCGAACGATTTTTTAAATTATTTATTCACCACTAAAACGCATGAGACTTGTAGTTTTCAAAAATGTTTTCATTTTTGATGAGACGCTTAATGAAAGTGGTTTAATCGCCGGCAAACGAAAACCCGCGATTTCCCGTAAATCCCGGGCTTGGCCCGTATAGTCGAATGTATACAAAGAAAGTACCCAGGGAGTAAACTCATTTCCAAAACGATTTTTTAAATTATCTTTTCACCACTAAAACGCATGAGACTTGTAGTTTTCAAAAATGTTTTCATTTTTGATGAGACGCTTAATGAAAGAGGTTTAATCACCGGCAAACGAAAACCAGCGATTTCCCCTAAATCCCGGGCTTGGCCCGTGTAGTCGAATGTATACAAAGAAAGTACCCAGGGAGTAAACTCATTTCCCGAACGATTTTTTAAATTATTTTTTCACCACTAAAACGCATGAGACTTGTAGTTTTCAAAAATGTTTTCATTTTTGATGAGACGCTTAATGAAAGAGGTTTAATCGCCGGCAAACGAAAACCAGCGATTTCCCCTAAATCCCGGGCTCGGCCCGTGTAGTCAAAAGTATACAAAGAAAGTACCCAGGGAGTAAACTCATTTCTGAACGATTTTTTAAATTATTTATTCACCACTAAAACGCATGAGACTTGTAGTTTTCAAAAATGTTTTCATTTTTGATGAGACGCTTAATGAAAGAGGTTTAATCGCAGGCAAACGAAAACCCGCGATTTCCTGTAAATCCCAGGCTTGGCCCGTATAGTCGAATGTATACAAAGAAAGTACCCTGTGAGTAAACTCATTTCCAGAACGATTTTTTAAATTATTTTTTCACCACTAAAACGCATGAGGCTTGTAGTTTTCAAAAATGTTTTCATTTTTGATGAGACGCTTAATGAAAGAGGTTTAATCGCAGGCAAACGAAAACCCGCGATTTCCTGTAAATCCCAGGCTTGGCCCGTATAGTCGAATGTATACAAAGAAAGTACCCTGTGAGTAAACTCATTTCCAGAACGATTTTTTAAATTATTTTTTCACCACTAAAACGCATGAGACTTGTAGTTTTCAAAAATGTTTTCATTTTTGATGAGACGCTTAATGAAAGTGGTTTAATCGCCGGCAAACGAAAACCCGCGATTTCCCGTAAATCCCGGGCTTGGCCCGTATAGTCGAATGTATACAAAGAAAGTACCCTGTGAGTAAACTCATTTCCAAAACGATTTTTTAAATTATCTTTTCACCACTAAAACGCATGAGACTTGTAGTTTTCAAAAATGTTTTCATTTTTGATGAGACGCTTAATGAAAGAGGTTTAATCGCCGGCAAACGAAAACCAGCGATTTCCCCTAAATCCCGGGCTTGGCCCGTGTAGTCGAATGTATACAAAGAAAGTACCCAGGGAGTAAACTCATTTCCCGAACGATTTTTTAAATTATTTTTTCACCACTAAAACGCATGAGACTTGTAGTTTTCAAAAATGTTTTCATTTTTGATGAGACGCTTAATGAAAGAGGTTTAATCGCCGGCAAACGAAAACCAGCGATTTCCCCTAAATCCCGGGCTCGGCCCGTGTAGTCAAAAGTATACAAAGAAAGTACCCAGGGAGTAAACTCATTTCCGAACGATTTTTTAAATTATTTATTCACCACTAAAACGCATGAGACTTGTAGTTTTCAGAAATGTTTTCATTTTTGATGAGACGCTTAATGAAAGTGGTTTAATCGCCGGCAAACGAAAACCCGCGATTTCCCGTAAATCCCGGGCTTGGCCCGTATAGTTGAATGTATACAAAGAAAGTACCCTGTGAGTAAACTCATTTCCAAAACGATTTTTTAAATTATCTTTTCACCACTAAAACGCATGAGACTTGTAGTTTTCAAAAATGTTTTCATTTTTGATGAGACGCTTAATGAAAGAGGTTTAATCACCGGCAAACGAAAACCAGCGATTTCCCCTAAATCCCGGGCTTGGCCCGTGTAGTCGAATGTATACAAAGAAAGTACCCAGGGAGTAAACTCATTTCCCGAACGATTTTTTAAATTATTTTTTCACCACTAAAACGCATGAGACTTGTAGTTTTCAAAAATGTTTTCATTTTTGATGAGACGCTTAATGAAAGAGGTTTAATCGCCGGCAAACGAAAACCAGCGATTTCCCCTAAATCCCGGGCTCGGCCCGTGTAGTCAAAAGTATACAAAGAAAGTACCCAGGGAGTAAACTCATTTCTGAACGATTTTTTAAATTATTTATTCACCACTAAAACGCATGAGACTTGTAGTTTTCAAAAATGTTTTCATTTTTGATGAGACGCTTAATGAAAGTGGTTTAATCGCAGGCAAACGAAAACCCGCGATTTCCTGTAAATCCCAGGCTTGGCCCGTATAGTCGAATGTATACAAAGAAAGTACCCTGTGAGTAAACTCATTTCCAGAACGATTTTTTAAATTATTTTTTCACCACTAAAACGCATGAGACTTGTAGTTTTCAAAAATGTTTTCATTTTTGATGAGACGCTTAATGAAAGAGGTTTAATCACAGGCAAACGAAAACCCGCGATTTCCTGTAAATCCCAGGCTTGGCCCGTATAGTCGAATGTATACAAAGAAAGTACCCTGTGAGTAAACTCATTTCCAGAACGATTTTTTAAATTATTTTTTCACCACTAAAACGCATGAGACTTGTAGTTTTCAAAAATGTTTTCATTTTTGATGAGACGCTGAATAAAAGAAGTTTAATCGCCGGCAAACGAAAACCCGCCATTTCCCGTAAACCCCGGACTCGGCCCGTATAATCAAAAGTATACAAAGAAAGTACCCAGGGAGTAAACTCATTTCCCGAACGATTTTTTAAATTATTTTTTCACCACTAAAACGCATGAGACTTGTAGTTTTCAAAAATGTTTTCATTTTTGATGAGACGATGAATAAAAGAAGTTCAATCGCTGGCAAACGAAAACCTGCGATTTCCCGTAAATCCCGGACTCGGCCCGTATAGTCAAAAGTATACAAAGAAAGTACCCAGGGTGTAAACTCATTTCTCGAACGATTTTTTAAATTATTATTTCACCACTAAAGCCCATGAGACTTGTAGTTTTTAAAAATGTTTTCATTTTTGATGAGACGCTGAATAAAAGAAGTTTAATCGCCGGCAAACGAAAACCCGCCATTTCCCGTAAACCCCGGACTCGGCCCGTATAATCAAAAGTATACAAAGAAAGTACCCAGGGAGTAAACTCATTTCCCGAACGATTTTTTAAATTATTTTTTCACCACTAAAACGCATGAGACTTGTAGTTTTCAAAAATGTTTTCATTTTTGATGAGACGCTTAATGAAAGAGGTTTAATCGCAGGCAAACGAAAACCCGCGATTTCCTGTAAATCCCAGGCTTGGCCCGTATAGTAGAATGTATACAAAGAAAGTACCCTGTGAGTAAACTCATTTCCAGAACGATTTTTTTAAATTATTTTTTCACCAATAAAACGCATGAGACTTGTAGTTTTCAAAAATGTTTTCATTTTTGATGAGACGCTTAATGAAAGAGGTTTAATCGCAGGCAAACGAAAACCCGCGATTTCCTGTAAATCCCAGGCTTGGCCCGTATAGTCGAATGTATACAAAGAAAGTACCCTGTGAGTAAACTCATTTCCAGAACGATTTTTTAAATTATTTTTTCACCACTAAAACGCATGAGACTTGTAGTTTTCAAAAATGTTTTCATTTTTGATGAGACGCTGAATAAAAGAAGTTTAATCGCCGGCAAACGAAAACCCGCCATTTCCCATAAACCCCGGACTCGGCCCGTATAATCAAAAGTATACAAAGAAAGTACCCAGGGAGTAAACTCATTTCCCGAACGATTTTTTAAATTATTTTTTCACCACTAAAACGCATGAGACTTGTAGTTTTCAAAAATGTTTTCATTTTTGATGAGACGATGAATAAAAGAAGTTCAATCGCTGGCAAACGAAAACCTGCGTTTTCCCGTAAATCCCGGACTCGGCCCGTATAGTCAAAAGTATACAAAGAAAGTACCCAGGGTGTAAACTCATTTCTCGAACGATTTTTTAAATTATTATTTCACCACTAAAGCCCATGAGACTTGTAGTTTTTAAAAATGTTTTCATTTTTGATGAGACGCTGAATAAAAGAAGTTTAATCGCCGGCAAACGAAAACACGCGACTTCCCGTAAATCCCGGACTCGGCCCGTATAGCAAAAGTATACAAAGAAAGTACCCAGGGAGTAAACTCATTTCCGAACGATTTTTTAAATTATTTTTTCACCACTAAAACGCATGAGACTTGTAGTTTTCAGAAATGTTGTCATTTTTGATGAGACGCTTAATGAAAGCGGTTTGTTCGCCGGCAAACGAAAACCCGCCATTTCCCGTAAACCCCGGACTCGGCCCGTATAATCAAAAGTATACAAAGAAAGTACCCAGGGAGTAAACTAAATTCCCGAAAGATTTTTTAAATTATTTTTTCACCACTAAAACGCATGAGACTTATAGTTTTTAAAAATGTTTTTATTTTTAATGAGACGCTGAATAAAGGAGGTTTAATCGCAGGCAAACGAAAACACGCGACTTTCCGTAAATCCCGGACTCGGCCCGTATAGTCAAAAGTATACAAAGAAAGTACCCAGGGAGTAAACTCATTTCCGAACGATTTTTTAAATTATTTATTCACCACTAAAACGCATGAGACTTGTAGTTTTCAGAAATGTTTTCATTTTTGATGAGACGCTTAATGAAAGTGGTTTAATCGCCGGCAAACGAAAACTCGCGATTTCCCGTAAATCCCGGGCTTGGCCCGTATAGTCGAATGTATACAAAGAAAGTACCCTGTCAGTAAACTCATTTCCAAAACGATTTTTTAAATTATCTTTTCACCACTAAAACGCATGAGACTTGTAGTTTTCAAAAATGTTTTCATTTTTGATGAGACACTGAATAAAAGAAGTTTAATCGCCGGCAAACGAAAACCCGCCATTTCCCGTAAATCCCGGGCTTGGCCCGTATAGTCAAAAGTTTACAAAGAAAGTACCCAGGGAGTAAACTCATTTTTCGAACGATTTTTTAAATTATTTTTTCACCACTAAAACGCATGACACTTGTAGTTTTCAAAAATGTTTTAATTCTTGATGAGACGCTTAATGAAAGAGGTTTAATCGCCGGCAAACGAAAACCAGCGATTTCCCCTAAATCCCGGGCTTGGCCCGTGTAGTCGAATGTATACAAAGAAAGTACCCAGGGAGTAAACTCATTTCCCGAACGATTTTTTAAATTATTTTTTCACCACTAAAACGCATGACACTTGTAGTTTTCAAAAATGTTTTCGTTTTTGATGAGACGCTTAATGAAAGAGGTTTAATCGCCGGCAAACGAAAACCAGCGATTTCCCCTAAATCCCGGGCTCGGCCCGTGTAGTCAAAAGTATACAAAGAAAGTACCCAGGGAGTAAACTCATTTCCGAACGATTTTTTAAATTATTTATTCACCACTAAAACGCATGACACTTGTAGTTTTCAAAAATGTTTTCGTTTTTGATGAGACGCTTAATGAAAGAGGTTTAATCGCCGGCAAACGAAAACCAGCGATTTCCCCTAAATCCCGGGCTCGGCCCGTGTAGTCAAAAGTATACAAAGAAAGTACCCAGGGAGTAAACTCATTTCCGAACGATTTTTTAAATTATTTATTCACCACTAAAACGCATGAGACTTGTAGTTTTCAAAAATGTTTTCATTTTTGATGAGACGCTTAATGAAAGAGGTTTAATCGCCGGCAAACGAAAACCAGCGATTTCCCCTAAATCCCGGGCTCGGCCCGTGTAGTCAAAAGTATACAAAGAAAGTACCCAGGGAGTAAACTCATTTCCGAACGATTTTTTAAATTATTTATTCACCACTAAAACGCATGAGACTTGTAGTTTTCAAAAATGTTTTCATTTTTGATGAGACGCTTAATGAAAGTGGTTTAATCGCCGGCAAACGAAAACCCGCGATTTCCCGTAAATCCCGGGCTTGGCCCGTATAGTCGAATGTATACAAAGAAAGTACCCTGTGAGTAAACTCATTTCCAAAACGATTTTTTAAATTATTTTTTCACCACTAAAACGCATGACACTTGTAGTTTTCAAAAATGTTTTCGTTTTTGATGAGACGCTTAATGAAAGAGGTTTAATCGCCGGCAAACGAAAACCAGCGATTTCCCCTAAATCCCGGGCTCGGCCCGTGTAGTCAAAAGTATACAAAGAAAGTACCCAGGGAGTAAACTCATTTCCGAACGATTTTTTAAATTATTTATTCACCACTAAAACGCATGACACTTGTAGTTTTCAAAAATGTTTTCGTTTTTGATGAGACGCTTAATGAAAGAGGTTTAATCGCCGGCAAACGAAAACCAGCGATTTCCCCTAAATCCCGGGCTCGGCCCGTGTAGTCAAAAGTATACAAAGAAAGTACCCAGGGAGTAAACTCATTTCCGAACGATTTTTTAAATTATTTATTCACCACTAAAACGCATGAGACTTGTAGTTTTCAAAAATGTTTTCATTTTTGATGAGACGCTTAATGAAAGAGGTTTAATCGCCGGCAAACGAAAACCAGCGATTTCCCCTAAATCCCGGGCTCGGCGCGTGTAGTCAAAAGTATACAAAGAAAGTACCCAGGGAGTAAACTCATTTCCGAACGATTTTTTAAATTATTTATTCACCACTAAAACGCATGAGACTTGTAGTTTTCAAAAATGTTTTCATTTTTGATGAGACGCTTAATGAAAGTGGTTTAATCGCCGGCAAACGAAAACCCGCGATTTCCCGTAAATCCCGGGCTTGGCCCGTATAGTCGAATGTATACAAAGAAAGTACCCTGTGAGTAAACTCATTTCCAAAACGATTTTTTAAATTATCTTTTCACCACTAAAACGCATGAGACTTGTAGTTTTCAAAAATGTTTTCATTTTTGATGAGACGATGAATAAAAGAAGTTCAATCGCTGGCAAACGAAAACCTGCGATTTCCCGTAAATCCCGGACTCGGCCTGTATAGTCAAAAGTATACAAAGAAAGTACCCAGGGTGTAAACTCATTTCTCGAACGATTTTTTAAATTATTATTTCACCACTAAAGCCCATGAGACTTGTAGTTTTTAAAAATGTTTTCATTTTTGATGAGACGCAGAATAAAAGAAGTTTAATCGCCGGCAAACGAAAACCCGCCATTTCCCGTAAACCCCAGACTCGGCCCGTATAATCAAAAGTATACAAAGAAAGTACCCAGGGAGTAAACTCATTTCCCGAACGATTTTTTAAATTATTTTTTCACCACTAAAACGCATGAGACTTGTAGTTTTCAAAAATGTTTTCATTTTTGATGAGACGCTTAATGAAAGAGGTTTAATCGCAGGCAAACGAAAACCTGCGATTTCCCGTAAATCCCGGACTCGGCCCGTATAGTCAAAAGTATACAAAGAAAGTACCCAGGGTGTAAACTCATTTCTCGAACGATTTTTTAAATTATTTTTTCACCACTAAAACGCATGAGACTTGTAGTTTTCAGAAATGTTTTCATTTTTGATGAGACGCTTAATGAAAGTGGTTTAATCGCCGGCAAACGAAAACCCGCGATTTCCCATAAATCCTGGGCTTGGCCCGTATAGTCGAATGTATACAAAGAAAGTACCCTGTGAGTAAACTCATTTCCAAAACGATTTTTTAAATTTTCTTTTCACCACTAAAACGCATGAGACTTGTAGTTTTCAAAAATGTTTTCATTTTTGATGGGACGCTGAATAAAAGAAGTTTAATCGCCGGCAAACGAAAACCCGCCATTTCCCGTACATCCCGGGCTTCGCCCGTATAGTCAAAAGTATACAAAGAAAGTACCGAGGGAGTAAACTCATTTCCCGAACGATTTTTTAAATTATTTTTTCACCACTAAAACGCATGAGACTTGTAGTTTTCAAAAATGTTTTCATTTTTGATGGGACGCTGAATAAAAGAAGTTTAATCGCCGGCAAACGAAAACCCGCCATTCCCGTAAATCCCGGACTCGGCCCGTATAGTCAAAAGTATACAAAGAAAGTACCGAGGGAGTAAACTCATTTCCCATACGATTTTTTAAATTATTTTTTCACCACTAAAACGCATGAGACTTGTAGTTTTCAAAAATGTTTTCATTTTTGATGGGACGCTGAATAAAAGAAGTTTAATCGCCGGCAAACGAAAACCCGCGATTTCCCGTAAATCCCGCACTCGGGCTGTATAGTCAAAAGTTTACAAAGAAAGTACCCAGGGAGTAAACTCATTTTTCGAAGGATTTTTTAAATTATTTTTTCACCACTAAAACGCATGACACTTGTAGTTTTCTAAAATGTTTTCATTTTTGATGAGACCCTTAATGAAAGAGGTTTAATCACCGGCAAACGAAAACCAGCGATTTCCCTTAAATCCCGGGCTTGGCCCGTGTAGTCGAATGTATACAAAGAAAGTACCCAGGGAGTAAACTCATTTCCCGAACGATTTTTTAAATTATTTTTTCACCACTAAAACGCATGACACTTGTAGTTTTCAAAAATGTTTTCATTTTTGATGAGACGCTTTATGAAAGAGGTTTAATCGCCGGCAAACGAAAACCAGCGATTTCCCCTAAATCCCGGGCTTGGCCCGTGTAGTCGAATGTATACAAAGAAAATAACCAGGGAGTAAACTTATTTCCCGAACGATTTTTTAAATTTTTTTTTCACCAATAAAACGCATGAGACGTGTAGTTTTCAAAAATGTTTTCATTTTTGATGAGACGCTTAATGAAAGAGGTTTAATCGCCGGCAAACGAAAACCAGCGATTTCCCCTAAATCCCGGGCTCGGCCCGTGTAGTCAAAAGTATACAAAGAAAGTACCCAGGGAGTAAACTCATTTCCGAACGATTTTTTAAATTATTTATTCACCACTAAAACGCATGAGACTTGTAGTTTTCAAAAATGTTTTCATTTTTGATGAGACGCTTAATGAAAGTGGTTTAATCGCCGGCAAACGAAAACCCGCGATTTCCTGTAAATCCCGGGCTTGGCCCGTATAGTCGAATGTATACAAAGAAAGTACCCAGGGAGTAAACTCATTTCCAAAACGATTTTTTAAATTATCTTTTCACCACTAAAACGCATGAGACTTGTAGTTTTCAAAAATGTTTTCATTTTTGATGAGACGCTTAATGAAAGAGGTTTAATCACCGGCAAACGAAAACCAGCGATTTCCCCTAAATCCCGGGCTTGGCCCGTGTAGTCGAATGTATACAAAGAAAGTACCCAGGGAGTAAACTCATTTCCCGAACGATTTTTTAAATTATTTTTTCACCACTAAAACGCATGAGACTTGTAGTTTTCAAAAATGTTTTCATTTTTGATGAGACGCTTAATGAAAGAGGTTTAATCGCCGGCAAACGAAAACCAGCGATTTCCCCTAAATCCCGGGCTCGGCCCGTGTAGTCAAAAGTATACAAAGAAAGTACCCAGGGAGTAAACTCATTTCTGAACGATTTTTTAAATTATTTATTCACCACTAAAACGCATGAGACTTGTAGTTTTCAAAAATGTTTTCATTTTTGATGAGACGCTTAATGAAAGAGGTTTAATCGCAGGCAAACGAAAACCCGCGATTTCCTGTAAATCCCAGGCTTGGCCCGTATAGTCGAATGTATACAAAGAAAGTACCCTGTGAGTAAACTCATTTCCAGAACGATTTTTTAAATTATTTTTTCACCACTAAAACGCATGAGGCTTGTAGTTTTCAAAAATGTTTTCATTTTTGATGAGACGCTTAATGAAAGAGGTTTAATCGCAGGCAAACGAAAACCCGCGATTTCCTGTAAATCCCAGGCTTGGCCCGTATAGTCGAATGTATACAAAGAAAGTACCCTGTGAGTAAACTCATTTCCAGAACGATTTTTTAAATTATTTTTTCACCACTAAAACGCATGAGACTTGTAGTTTTCAAAAATGTTTTCATTTTTGATGAGACGCTTAATGAAAGTGGTTTAATCGCCGGCAAACGAAAACCCGCGATTTCCCGTAAATCCCGGGCTTGGCCCGTATAGTCGAATGTATACAAAGAAAGTACCCTGTGAGTAAACTCATTTCCAAAACGATTTTTTAAATTATCTTTTCACCACTAAAACGCATGAGACTTGTAGTTTTCAAAAATGTTTTCATTTTTGATGAGACGCTTAATGAAAGAGGTTTAATCGCCGGCAAACGAAAACCAGCGATTTCCCCTAAATCCCGGGCTTGGCCCGTGTAGTCGAATGTATACAAAGAAAGTACCCAGGGAGTAAACTCATTTCCCGAACGATTTTTTAAATTATTTTTTCACCACTAAAACGCATGAGACTTGTAGTTTTCAAAAATGTTTTCATTTTTGATGAGACGCTTAATGAAAGAGGTTTAATCGCCGGCAAACGAAAACCAGCGATTTCCCCTAAATCCCGGGCTCGGCCCGTGTAGTCAAAAGTATACAAAGAAAGTACCCAGGGAGTAAACTCATTTCCGAACGATTTTTTAAATTATTTATTCACCACTAAAACGCATGAGACTTGTAGTTTTCAGAAATGTTTTCATTTTTGATGAGACGCTTAATGAAAGTGGTTTAATCGCCGGCAAACGAAAACCCGCGATTTCCCGTAAATCCCGGGCTTGGCCCGTATAGTTGAATGTATACAAAGAAAGTACCCTGTGAGTAAACTCATTTCCAAAACGATTTTTTAAATTATCTTTTCACCACTAAAACGCATGAGACTTGTAGTTTTCAAAAATGTTTTCATTTTTGATGAGACGCTTAATGAAAGAGGTTTAATCACCGGCAAACGAAAACCAGCGATTTCCCCTAAATCCCGGGCTTGGCCCGTGTAGTCGAATGTATACAAAGAAAGTACCCAGGGAGTAAACTCATTTCCCGAACGATTTTTTAAATTATTTTTTCACCACTAAAACGCATGAGACTTGTAGTTTTCAAAAATGTTTTCATTTTTGATGAGACGCTTAATGAAAGAGGTTTAATCGCCGGCAAACGAAAACCAGCGATTTCCCCTAAATCCCGGGCTCGGCCCGTGTAGTCAAAAGTATACAAAGAAAGTACCCAGGGAGTAAACTCATTTCTGAACGATTTTTTAAATTATTTATTCACCACTAAAACGCATGAGACTTGTAGTTTTCAAAAATGTTTTCATTTTTGATGAGACGCTTAATGAAAGTGGTTTAATCGCAGGCAAACGAAAACCCGCGATTTCCTGTAAATCCCAGGCTTGGCCCGTATAGTCGAATGTATACAAAGAAAGTACCCTGTGAGTAAACTCATTTCCAGAACGATTTTTTAAATTATTTTTTCACCACTAAAACGCATGAGACTTGTAGTTTTCAAAAATGTTTTCATTTTTGATGAGACGCTTAATGAAAGAGGTTTAATCACAGGCAAACGAAAACCCGCGATTTCCTGTAAATCCCAGGCTTGGCCCGTATAGTCGAATGTATACAAAGAAAGTACCCTGTGAGTAAACTCATTTCCAGAACGATTTTTTAAATTATTTTTTCACCACTAAAACGCATGAGACTTGTAGTTTTCAAAAATGTTTTCATTTTTGATGAGACGCTGAATAAAAGAAGTTTAATCGCCGGCAAACGAAAACCCGCCATTTCCCGTAAACCCCGGACTCGGCCCGTATAATCAAAAGTATACAAAGAAAGTACCCAGGGAGTAAACTCATTTCCCGAACGATTTTTTAAATTATTTTTTCACCACTAAAACGCATGAGACTTGTAGTTTTCAAAAATGTTTTCATTTTTGATGAGACGATGAATAAAAGAAGTTCAATCGCTGGCAAACGAAAACCTGCGATTTCCCGTAAATCCCGGACTCGGCCCGTATAGTCAAAGGTATACAAAGAAAGTACCCAGGGTGTAAACTCATTTCTCGAACGATTTTTTAAATTATTATTTCACCACTAAAGCCCATGAGACTTGTAGTTTTTAAAAATGTTTTCATTTTTGATGAGACGCTGAATAAAAGAAGTTTAATCGCCGGCAAACGAAAACCCGCCATTTCCCGTAAACCCCGGACTCGGCCCGTATAATCAAAAGTATACAAAGAAAGTACCCAGGGAGTAAACTCATTTCCCGAACGATTTTTTAAATTATTTTTTCACCACTAAAACGCATGAGACTTGTAGTTTTCAAAAATGTTTTCATTTTTGATGAGACGCTTAATGAAAGAGGTTTAATCGCAGGCAAACGAAAACCCGCGATTTCCTGTAAATCCCAGGCTTGGCCCGTATAGTAGAATGTATACAAAGAAAGTACCCTGTGAGTAAACTCATTTCCAGAACGATTTTTTTAAATTATTTTTTCACCACTAAAACGCATGAGACTTGTAGTTTTCAAAAATGTTTTCATTTTTGATGAGACGCTTAATGAAAGAGGTTTAATCGCAGGCAAACGAAAACCCGCGATTTCCTGTAAATCCCAGGCTTGGCCCGTATAGTCGAATGTATACAAAGAAAGTACCCTGTGAGTAAACTCATTTCCAGAACGATTTTTTAAATTATTTTTTCACCACTAAAACGCATGAGACTTGTAGTTTTCAAAAATGTTTTCATTTTTGATGAGACGCTGAATAAAAGAAGTTTAATCGCCGGCAAACGAAAACCCGCCATTTCCCATAAACCCCGGACTCGGCCCGTATAATCAAAAGTATACAAAGAAAGTACCCAGGGAGTAAACTCATTTCCCGAACGATTTTTTAAATTATTTTTTCACCACTAAAACGCATGAGACTTGTAGTTTTCAAAAATGTTTTCATTTTTGATGAGACGATGAATAAAAGAAGTTCAATCGCTGGCAAACGAAAACCTGCGATTTCCCGTAAATCCCGGACTCGGCCCGTATAGTCAAAAGTATACAAAGAAAGTACCCAGGGTGTAAACTCATTTCTCGAACGATTTTTTAAATTATTATTTCACCACTAAAGCCCATGAGACTTGTAGTTTTTAAAAATGTTTTCATTTTTGATGAGACGCTGAATAAAAGAAGTTTAATCGCCGGCAAACGAAAACACGCGACTTCCCGTAAATCCCGGACTCGGCCCGTATAGCAAAAGTATACAAAGAAAGTACCCAGGGAGTAAACTCATTTCCGAACGATTTTTTAAATTATTTTTTCACCACTAAAACGCATGAGACTTGTAGTTTTCAGAAATGTTGTCATTTTTGATGAGACGCTTAATGAAAGCGGTTTGTTCGCCGGCAAACGAAAACCCGCCATTTCCCGTAAACCCCGGACTCGGCCCGTATAATCAAAAGTATACAAAGAAAGTACCCAGGGAGTAAACTAAATTCCCGAAAGATTTTTTAAATTATTTTTTCACCACTAAAACGCATGAGACTTATAGTTTTTAAAAATGTTTTTATTTTTAATGAGACGCTGAATAAAGGAGGTTTAATCGCAGGCAAACGAAAACACGCGACTTTCCGTAAATCCCGGACTCGGCCCGTATAGTCAAAAGTATACAAAGAAAGTACCCAGGGAGTAAACTCATTTCCGAACGATTTTTTAAATTATTTATTCACCACTAAAACGCATGAGACTTGTAGTTTTCAGAAATGTTTTCATTTTTGATGAGACGCTTAATGAAAGTGGTTTAATCGCCGGCAAACGAAAACCCGCGATTTCCCGTAAATCCCGGGCTTGGCCCGTATAGTCGAATGTATACAAAGAAAGTACCCTGTCAGTAAACTCATTTCCAAAACGATTTTTTAAATTATCTTTTCACCACTAAAACGCATGAGACTTGTAGTTTTCAAAAATGTTTTCATTTTTGATGAGACACTGAATAAAAGAAGTTTAATCGCCGGCAAACGAAAACCCGCCATTTCCCGTAAATCCCGGGCTTGGCCCGTATAGTCAAAAGTTTACAAAGAAAGTACCCAGGGAGTAAACTCATTTTTCGAACGATTTTTTAAATTATTTTTTCACCACTAAAACGCATGACACTTGTAGTTTTCAAAAATGTTTTAATTCTTGATGAGACGCTTAATGAAAGAGGTTTAATCGCCGGCAAACGAAAACCAGCGATTTCCCCTAAATCCCGGGCTTGGCCCGTGTAGTCGAATGTATACAAAGAAAGTACCCAGGGAGTAAACTCATTTCCCGAACGATTTTTTAAATTATTTTTTCACCACTAAAACGCATGACACTTGTAGTTTTCAAAAATGTTTTCGTTTTTGATGAGACGCTTAATGAAAGAGGTTTAATCGCCGGCAAACGAAAACCAGCGATTTCCCCTAAATCCCGGGCTCGGCCCGTGTAGTCAAAAGTATACAAAGAAAGTACCCAGGGAGTAAACTCATTTCCGAACGATTTTTTAAATTATTTATTCACCACTAAAACGCATGACACTTGTAGTTTTCAAAAATGTTTTCGTTTTTGATGAGACGCTTAATGAAAGAGGTTTAATCGCCGGCAAACGAAAACCAGCGATTTCCCCTAAATCCCGGGCTCGGCCCGTGTAGTCAAAAGTATACAAAGAAAGTACCCAGGGAGTAAACTCATTTCCGAACGATTTTTTAAATTATTTATTCACCACTAAAACGCATGAGACTTGTAGTTTTCAAAAATGTTTTCATTTTTGATGAGACGCTTAATGAAAGAGGTTTAATCGCCGGCAAACGAAAACCAGCGATTTCCCCTAAATCCCGGGCTCGGCCCGTGTAGTCAAAAGTATACAAAGAAAGTACCCAGGGAGTAAACTCATTTCCGAACGATTTTTTAAATTATTTATTCACCACTAAAACGCATGAGACTTGTAGTTTTCAAAAATGTTTTCATTTTTGATGAGACGCTTAATGAAAGTGGTTTAATCGCCGGCAAACGAAAACCCGCGATTTCCCGTAAATCCCGGGCTTGGCCCGTATAGTCGAATGTATACAAAGAAAGTACCCTGTGAGTAAACTCATTTCCAAAACGATTTTTTAAATTATTTTTTCACCACTAAAACGCATGACACTTGTAGTTTTGAAAAATGTTTTCGTTTTTGATGAGACGCTTAATGAAAGAGGTTTAATCGCCGGCAAACGAAAACCAGCGATTTCCCCTAAATCCCGGGCTCGGCCCGTGTAGTCAAAAGTATACAAAGAAAGTACCCAGGGAGTAAACTCATTTCCGAACGATTTTTTAAATTATTTATTCACCACTAAAACGCATGACACTTGTAGTTTTCAAAAATGTTTTCGTTTTTGATGAGACGCTTAATGAAAGAGGTTTAATCGCCGGCAAACGAAAACCAGCGATTTCCCCTAAATCCCGGGCTCGGCCCGTGTAGTCAAAAGTATACAAAGAAAGTACCCAGGGAGTAAACTCATTTCCGAACGATTTTTTAAATTATTTATTCACCACTAAAACGCATGAGACTTGTAGTTTTCAAAAATGTTTTCATTTTTGATGAGACGCTTAATGAAAGAGTTTTAATCGCCGGCAAACGAAAACCAGCGATTTCCCCTAAATCCCGGGCTCGGCGCGTGTAGTCAAAAGTATACAAAGAAAGTACCCAGGGAGTAAACTCATTTCCGAACGATTTTTTAAATTATTTATTCACCACTAAAACGCATGAGACTTGTAGTTTTCAAAAATGTTTTCATTCTTGATGAGACGCTTAATGAAAGTGGTTTAATCGCCGGCAAACGAAAACCCGCGATTTCCCGTAAATCCCGGGCTTGGCCCGTATAGTCGAATGTATACAAAGAAAGTACCCTGTGAGTAAACTCATTTCCAAAACGATTTTTTAAATTATCTTTTCACCACTAAAACGCATGAGACTTGTAGTTTTCAAAAATGTTTTCATTTTTGATGAGACGATGAATAAAAGAAGTTCAATCGCTGGCAAACGAAAACCTGCGATTTCCCGTAAATCCCGGACTCGGCCTGTATAGTCAAAAGTATACAAAGAAAGTACCCAGGGTGTAAACTCATTTCTCGAACGATTTTTTAAATTATTATTTCACCACTAAAGCCCATGAGACTTGTAGTTTTTAAAAATGTTTTCATTTTTGATGAGACGCAGAATAAAAGAAGTTTAATCGCCGGCAAACGAAAACCCGCCATTTCCCGTAAACCCCAGACTCGGCCCGTATAATCAAAAGTATACAAAGAAAGTACCCAGGGAGTAAACTCATTTCCCGAACGATTTTTTAAATTATTTTTTCACCACTAAAACGCATGAGACTTGTAGTTTTCAAAAATGTTTTCATTTTTGATGAGACGCTTAATGAAAGAGGTTTAATCGCAGGCAAACGAAAACCTGCGATTTCCCGTAAATCCCGGACTCGGCCCGTATAGTCAAAAGTATACAAAGAAAGTACCCAGGGTGTAAACTCATTTCTCGAACGATTTTTTAAATTATTATTTCACCACTAAAGCCCATGAGACTTGTAGTTTTTAAAAATGTTTTCATTTTTGATGAGACGCTGAATAAAAGAAGTTTAATCACCGGCATACGAAAACACGCGACTTCCCGTAAATCCCGGACTCGGCCCGTATAGCAAAAGTATACAAAGAAAGTACCCAGGGAGTAAACTCATTTCCGAACGATTTTTTAATTTATTTTTTCACCACTAAAACGCATGAGACTTGTAGTTTTCAGAAATGTTGTCATTTTGATGAGACGCTTAATGAAAGCGGTTTGTTAGCCGGCAAACGAAAACCCGCCATTTCCCGTAAACCCCGGACTCGGCCCGTATAATCAAAAGTATACAAAGAAAGTACCCAGGGAGTAAACTAAATTCCCGAAAGATTTTTTAAATTATTTTTTCACCACTAAAACGCATGAGACTTATAGTTTTTAAAAATGTTTTTATTTTTAATGAGACGCTGAATAAAGGAGGTTTAATCGCAGGCAAACGAAAACACGCGACTTCCCGTAAATCCCGGACTCGGCCCGTATAGTCAAAAGTATACAAAGAAAGTACCCAGGGAGTAAACTCATTTCCTAACGATTTTTTAAATTATTATTTCACCACTAAAGCCCATGAGACTTGTAGTTTTTAAAAATGTTTTCATTTTTGATGAGACGCAGAATAAAAGAAGTTTAATCGCCGGCAAACGAAAACCCGCCATTTCCCGTAAACCCCAGACTCGGCCCGTATAATCAAAAGTATACAAAGAAAGTACCCAGGGAGTAAACTCATTTCCCGAACGATTTTTTAAATTATTTTTTCACCACTAAAACGCATGAGACTTGTAGTTTTCAAAAATGTTTTCATTTTTGATGAGACGCTTAATGAAAGAGGTTTAATCGCAGGCAAACGAAAACCTGCGATTTCCCGTAAATCCCGGACTCGGCCCGTATAGTCAAAAGTATACAAAGAAAGTACCCAGGGTGTAAACTCATTTCTCGAACGATTTTTTAAATTATTATTTCACCACTAAAGCCCATGAGACTTGTAGTTTTTAAAAATGTTTTCATTTTTGATGAGACGCTGAATAAAAGAAGTTTAATCACCGGCATACGAAAACACGCGACTTCCCGTAAATCCCGGACTCGGCCCGTATAGCAAAAGTATACAAAGAAAGTACCCAGGGAGTAAACTCATTTCCGAACGATTTTTTAATTTATTTTTTCACCACTAAAACGCATGAGACTTGTAGTTTTCAGAAATGTTGTCATTTTTGATGAGACGCTTAATGAAAGCGGTTTGTTAGCCGGCAAACGAAAACCCGCCATTTCCCGTAAACCCCGGACTCGGCCCGTATAATCAAAAGTATACAAAGAAAGTACCCAGGGAGTAAACTAAATTCCCGAAAGATTTTTTAAATTATTTTTTCACCACTAAAACGCATGAGACTTATAGTTTTTAAAAATGTTTTTATTTTTAATGAGACGCTGAATAAAGGAGGTTTAATCGCAGGCAAACGAAAACACGCGACTTCCCGTAAATCCCGGACTCGGCCCGTATAGTCAAAAGTATACAAAGAAAGTACCCAGGGAGTAAACTCATTTCCTAACGATTTTTTAAATTATTTATTCACCACTAAAACGCATGAGACTTGTAGTTTTCAAAAATGTTTTCATTTTTGATGAGACACTGAATAAAAGAAGTTTAATCGCCGGCAAACGAAAACCCGCCATTTCCCGTAAATCCCGGGCTTGGCCCGTATAGTCAAAAGTTTACAAAGAAAGTACCCAGGGAGTAAACTCATTTTTCGAACGATTTTTTAAATTATTTTTTCACCACTAAAACGCATGACACTTGTAGTTTTCAAAAATGTTTTCATTTTTGATGAGACGCTTAATGAAAGAGGTTTAATCGGCGGCAAACGAAAACCAGCGATTTCCCCTATATCCCGGGCTTGGCCCGTGTAGTCGAATGTATACAAAGAAAGTACCCAGGGAGTAAACTCATTTCCCGAACGATTTTTTAAATTATTTTTTCACCACTAAAACGCATGACACTTGTAGTTTTCAAAAATGTTTTCGTTTTTGATGAGACGCTTAATGAAAGAGGTTTAATCGCCGGCAAACGAAAACCAGCGATTTCCCCTAAATCCCGGGCTCGGCCCGTGTAGTCAAAAGTATACAAAGAAAGTACCCAGGGAGTAAACTCATTTCCGAACGATTTTTTAAATTATTTATTCACCACTAAAACGCATGACACCTGTAGTTTTCAAAAATGTTTTCGTTTTTGATGAGACGCTTAATGAAAGAGGTTTAATCGCCGGCAAACGAAAACCAGCGATTTCCCCTAAATCCCGGGCTCGGCCCGTGTAGTCAAAAGTATACAAAGAAAGTACCCAGGGAGTAAACTCATTTCCGAACGATTTTTTAAATTATTTATTCACCACTAAAACGCATGAGACTTGTAGTTTTCAGAAATGTTTTCATTTTTGATGAGACGCTTAATGAAAGTGGTTTAATCGCCGGCAAACGCAAACCCGCGATTTCCCGTAAATCCCGGGCTTGGCCCGTATAGTCGAATGTATACAAAGAAAGTACCCTGTCAGTAAACTCATTTCCAAAACGATTTTTTAAATTATCTTTTCACCACTAAAACGCATGAGACTTGTAGTTTTCAAAAATGTTTTCATTTTTGATGAGACACTGAATAAAAGAAGTTTAATCGCCGGCAAACGAAAACCCGCCATTTCCCGTAAATCCCGGGCTTGGCCCGTATAGTCAAAAGTTTACAAAGAAAGTACCCAGGGAGTAAACTCATTTTTCGAACGATTTTTTAAATTATTTTTTCACCACTAAAACGCATGACACTTGTAGTTTTCAAAAATGTTTTCATTTTTGATGAGACGCTTAATGAAAGAGGTTTAATCGGCGGCAAACGAAAACCAGCGATTTCCCCTATATCCCGGGCTTGGCCCGTGTAGTCGAATGTATACAAAGAAAGTACCCAGGGAGTAAACTCATTTCCCGAACGATTTTTTAAATTATTTTTTCACCACTAAAACGCATGACACTTGTAGTTTTCAAAAATGTTTTCGTTTTTGATGAGACGCTTAATGAAAGAGGTTTAATCGCCGGCAAACGAAAACCAGCGATTTCCCCTAAATCCCGGGCTCGGCCCGTGTAGTCAAAAGTATACAAAGAAAGTACCCAGGGAGTAAACTCATTTCCGAACGATTTTTTAAATTATTTATTCACCACTAAAACGCATGACACCTGTAGTTTTCAAAAATGTTTTCGTTTTTGATGAGACGCTTAATGAAAGAGGTTTAATCGCCGGCAAACGAAAACCAGCGATTTCCCCTAAATCCCGGGCTCGGCCCGTGTAGTCAAAAGTATACAAAGAAAGTACCCAGGGAGTAAACTCATTTCCGAACGATTTTTTAAATTATTTATTCACCACTAAAACGCATGAGACTTGTAGTTTTCAAAAATGTTTTCATTTTTGATGAGACGCTTAATGAAAGAGGTTTAATCGCCGGCAAACGAAAACCAGCGATTTCCCCTAAATCCCGGGCTCGGCGCGTGTAGTCAAAAGTATACAAAGAAAGTACCCAGGGAGTAAACTCATTTCCGAACGATTTTTTAAATTATTTATTCACCACTAAAACGCATGAGACTTGTAGTTTTCAATAATGTTTTCATTTTTGATGAGACGCTTAATGAAAGTGGTTTAATCGCCGGCAAACGAAAACCCGCGATTTCCCGTAAATCCCGGGCTTGGCCCGTATAGTCGAATGTATACAAAGAAAGTACCCTGTGAGTAAACTCATTTCCAAAACGATTTTTTAAATTATCTTTTCACCACTAAAACGCATGAGACTTGTAGTTTTCAAAAATGTTTTCATTTTTGATGAGACGCTTAATGAAAGAGGTTTAATCGCCGGCAAACGAAAACCAGCGATTTCCCCTAAATCCCGGGCTTGGCCCGTGTAGTCGAATGTATAAAAAGAAAGTACCCAGGGAGTAAACTCATTTCCCGAACGATTTTTTAAATTATTTTTTCACCACTAAAACGCATGACACTTGTAGTTTTCAAAAATGTTTTCATTTTTGATGAGACGCTTAATGAAAGAGGTTTAATCGCCGGCAAACGAAAACCAGCGATTTCCCCTAAATCCCGGGTTTGGCCCGTGTAGTCGAATGTATACAAAGAAAGTACCCAGGGAGTAAACTCATTTCCCGAACGATTTTTTAAATTTTTTTTTCACCACTAAAACGCATGAGACTTGTAGTTTTCAAAAATGTTTTCATTTTTGATGAGACGCTTAATGAAAAAGGTTTAATCGCCGGCAAACGAAAACCAGCGATTTCCCCTAAATCCCGGGCTCTGCCCGTGTAGTCAAAAGTATACAAAGAAAGTACCCAGGGAGTAAACTCATTTCCGAACGATTTTTTAAATTATTTATTCACCACTAAAACGCATGAGACTTGTAGTTTTCAGAAATGTTTTCATTTTTGATGAGACGCTTAATGAAAGTGGTTTAATCGCCGGCAAACGAAAACCCGCGATTTCCCGTAAATCCCGGGCTTGGCCCGTACAGTCGAATGTATACAAAGAAAGTACCCTGTGAGTAAACTCATTTCCCGAACGATTTTTTAAATTTTTTTTTCACCACTAAAACGCATGAGACTTGTAGTTTTCAAAAATGTTTTCATTTTTGATGAGACGCTTAATGAAAGAGGTTTAATCGCAGGCAAACGAAAACCCGCGATTTCCTGTAAATCCCAGGCTTGGCCCGTATAGTCGAATGTATACAAAGAAAGTACCCTGTGAGTAAACTCATTTCCAGAACGATTTTTTAAATTATTTTTTCACCACTAAAACGCATGAGACTTGTAGTTTTCAAAAATCTTTTCATTTGTGATGAGACGATGAATAAAAGAAGTTCAATCGCTGGCAAACGAAAACACGCGACTTCCCGTAAATCCCGGACTCGGCCCGTATAGCAAAAGTATACAAAGAAAGTACCCAGGGAGTAAACTCATTTCCGAACGATTTTTTAAATTATTTTTTCACCACTAAAACGCATGAGACTTGTAGTTTTCAGAAATGTTTTCATTTTTGATGAGACGCTTAATGAAAGCGGTTTGTTCGCCGGCAAACGAAAACCCGCAATTTCCCGTAAACCCCGGACTCGGCCCGTATAGTCAAAAGTATACAAAGAAAGTACCCAGGGAGTAAACTCATTTCCAAACGATTTTTTAAATTATTTATTCACCACTAAAACGCATGAGACTTGTAGTTTTCAGAAATGTTTTCATTTTTGATGAGACGCTTAATGAAAGTGGTTTCATCGCCGGCAAACGAAAACCCGCGATTTCCCGTAAATCCCGGGCTTGGCCCGTATAGTCGAATGTATACAAAGAAAGTACCCTGTCAGTAAACTCATTTGCAAAACGAATTTTTAAATTATCTTTTCACCACTAAAACGCATGAGACTTGTAGTTTTCAAAAATGTTTTCATTTTTGATGAGACACTGAATAAAAGAAGTTTAATCGCCGGCAAACGAAAACCCGCCATTTCCCGTAAATCCCGGGCTTGGCCCGTATAGTCAAAAGTATACAAAGAAAGTACCCAGGGAGTAAATTCATTTCCCGAACGATTTTTTATATTATTTTTTCACCACTAAAACGCATGAGACTTGTAGTTTTCAAAAATGTTTTCATTTTTGATGGGACGCTGAATAAAAGAAGTTTAATCGCCGGCAAACGAAAACCCGCGATTCCCGTAAATCCCGGACTCGGCCCGTATAGTCAAAAGTATACAAAGAAAGTACCGAGGGAGTAAACTCATTTCCTGAACGATTTTTTAAATTATTTTTTCACCACTAAAACGCATGAGACTTGTAGTTTTCAAAAATGTTTTCATTTTTGATGGGACGCTGAATAAAAGAAGTTTAATCGCCGGCAAACGAAAACCCGCGATTTCCCGTAAATCCCGCACTCGGGCTGTATAGTCAAAAGTTTACAAAGAAAGTACCCAGGAAGTAAACTCATTTTCCGAACGATTTTTTAAATTATTTCTTCACCACTAAAACGCATGAGACTTGTAGTTTTCAAAAATGTTTTCATTTTTGATGAGACGCTTAATAAAAGAGGTTTAATCGCAGGCAAAGGAAAACCCGCGATTTTCCGTAAATCCCAGGCTTGGCCCGTATAGTCAAATGTATACAAAGAAAGTACCCTGTGAGTAAACTCATTTCCAGAACGATTTTTTAAATTATCTTTTCACCACTAAAACGCATGAGACTTGTACTTTTCAAAAATGTTTTCTTTTTTGATAAGACACAGAATAAAGGAAGTTTAATCGCCGGCAAACGAAAACCCGCTATTACCCGTAAATCCTGGGCTTGGCCCGTATAGTCAAAAGTATACAAAGAAAGTACCCAGGGAGTAAACTCATTTCCCGAAAGATTTTTTAAATTATTTTTTCACCACTAAAACGCATGAGACTTGTAGTTTTCAAAAATGTTTTCAATTTTGATGGGACGCTGAATAAAAGAAGTTTAATCGCCGGCGAACAAAAACCCGCGATTTCCTGTAAACCCCGGACTCGGCCCGTATAATCAAAAGTATACAAAGAAAGTACCCAGGGAGTAAACTAAATTCCCGAAAGATTTTTTAAATTATTTTTTCACCACTAAAACGCATGAGACTTATAGTTTTTAAAAATGTTTTTATTTTTAATGAGACGCTGAATAAAGGAGGTTTAATCGCAGGCAAACGAAAACACGCGACTTCCCGTAAATCCCGGACTCGGCCCGTATAGTCAAAAGTATACAAAGAAAGTACCCAGGGAGTAAACTCATTTCCAAACGATTTTTTAAATTATTTATTCACCACTAAAACGCATGAGACTTGTAGTTTTCAGAAATGTTTTCATTTTTGATGAGACGCTTAATGAAAGTGGTTTAATCGCCGGCAAACGAAAACCCGCGATTTCCCGTAAATCCCGGGCTTGGCCCGTATAGTCGAATGTATACAAAGAAAGTACCCTGTCAGTAAACTCATTTGCAAAACGATTTTTTAAATTATCTTTTCACCACTAAAACGCATGAGACTTGTAGTTTTCAAAAATGTTTTCATTTTTGATGAGACACTGAATAAAAGAAGTTTAATCGCCGGCAAACGAAAACCCGCCATTTCCCGTAAATCCCGGGCTTGGCCCGTATAGTCAAAAGTATACAAAGAAAGTACCCAGGGAGTAAATTCATTTCCCGAACGATTTTTTATATTATTTTTTCACCACTAAAACGCATGAGACTTGTAGTTTTCAAAAATGTTTTCATTTTTGATGGGACGCTGAATAAAAGAAGTTTAATCGCCGGCAAACGAAAACCCGCGATTCCCGTAAATCCCGGACTCGGCCCGTATAGTCAAAAGTATACAAAGAAAGTACCGAGGGAGTAAACTCATTTCCTGAACGATTTTTTAAATTATTTTTTCACCACTAAAACGCATGAGACTTGTAGTTTTCAAAAATGTTTTCATTTTTGATGGGACGCTGAATAAAAGAAGTTTAATCGCCGGCAAACGAAAACCCGCGATTTCCCGTAAATCCCGCACTCGGGCTGTATAGTCAAAAGTTTACAAAGAAAGTACCCAGGAAGTAAACTCATTTTCCGAACGATTTTTTAAATTATTTCTTCACCACTAAAACGCATGAGACTTGTAGTTTTCAAAAATGTTTTCATTTTTGATGAGACGCTTAATAAAAGAGGTTTAATCGCAGGCAAAGGAAAACCCGCGATTTTCCGTAAATCCCAGGCTTGGCCCGTATAGTCAAATGTATACAAAGAAAGTACCCTGTGAGTAAACTCATTTCCAGAACGATTTTTTAAATTATCTTTTCACCACTAAAACGCATGAGACTTGTACTTTTCAAAAATGTTTTCTTTTTTGATAAGACACAGAATAAAGGAAGTTTAATCGCCGGCAAACGAAAACCCGCTATTACCCGTAAATCCTGGGCTTGGCCCGTATAGTCAAAAGTATACAAAGAAAGTACCCAGGGAGTAAACTCATTTCCCGAAAGATTTTTTAAATTATTTTTTCACCACTAAAACGCATGAGACTTGTAGTTTTCAAAAATGTTTTCAATTTTGATGGGACGCTGAATAAAAGAAGTTTAATCGCCGGCGAACAAAAACCCGCGATTTCCTGTAAATCCCGCACTCGGGCTGTATAGTCAAAAGTTTACAAAGAAAGTACTCAGGGAGTAAACTCTTTTTCCGAACGATTTTTTAAATTTTTTTTTCACCACTAAAACGCATGAGACTTGTAGTGTTTAAAAATGTTTTCATTTTTGATGAGACGCTTAATGAAAGAGGTTTAATCGCTGGCAAACGAAAACCATCGATTTCCCCTAAATCCCGGGCTTGGCCCGTGTAGTCGAATGTATACAAAGAAAGTACGCAGGGAGTAAACTCATTTCCCGAACGATTTTTTAAATTTTTTTTTCACCACTAAAACGCATGAGACTTGTAGTTTTCAAAAATGTTTTCATTTTTGATGAGACGCTTAATGAAAGAGGTTTAATCGCAGGCAAACGAAAACCCGCGATTTCCCGTAAATCTCAGGCTTGGCCCGTATAGTCGAATGTATACAAAGAAAGTACCCTGTGAGTAAACTCATTTCCAGCACGATTTTTTAAATTATTTTTTCACCACTAAAACGCATAAGACTTGTAGTTTTCAATAATGTTTTCATTTGTGATGAGACGCTGAATAAAAGAAGTTTAAACGCCGGCAAACGAAAACCTGTGATTTCCCGTAAATCCCGGACTCGGCCCGTATAATCAAAAGTATAAAAAGAAAGTACCCAGGGAGTAAACTCATTTCCCGAGCGATTTTTTAAGTTATTTTTCACCACTAGAACGCATAAGACTTGTAGTTTTCAAAAATCTTTTCATTTTTGATGAGACGCTGAATAAAAGAAGTTTAAACGCCGGCAAACGAAAACCCGCGATTTCCCGTAAATCCCTTGCTTGGCCCGTATAGTCAAAAGTATACAAAGAAAGTACCCATGGAGTAAACTCATTTCCCGAACGATTTTTTAAATTATTTTTTCACCACTAAAGCGCATGAGACTTGTAGTCTTCAAACTTGTTTTCATTTTTGATGAGACACTGAATAAAAGAAGTTTAATCGCCGGCAAACGAAAACCCGCCATTTCCCGTAAATCCGGGCTGGCCCGTATAGTCAAAAGTATACAAAGAAAGTACCCAGGGAGTAAACTCATTTCCCGAACGATTTTTTATATTATTTTTTCTCCACTAAAACGCATGAGACTTGTAGTTTTTAAAAATGTTTTCATTTTTGATGGGACGCTGAATAAAAGAAGTTTAATCGCCGGCAAACGAAAACCCGCCATTTCCCGTAAATCCCGGGCTTGGCCCGTATAGTCAAAAGTATACAAAGAAAGTACCCAGGGAGTAAACTCATTTCCTGAACGATTTTTTATATTATTTTTTCTCCACTAAAACGCATGAGACTTGTAGTTTTTAAAAATGTTTTCATTTTTGATGGGACGCTGAATAAAAGAAGTTTAATCGCCGGCAAACGAAAACCCGCAATTTGCCGTAAATCCCGGGCTTGGCCCGTATAGTCAAAAGTATACAAAGAAAGTACCCAGGGAGTAAACTCATTTCCCGAACGATTTTTTAAATTATTTTTTCACCAATAAAACGCATGAGACTTGTAGTTTTCAAAAATGTTTTCATTTTTGATGGGACGCTGAATAAAAGAAGTTTAATCGCCGGCAAACGAAAACCTGCGATTTCCCGTAAATCCCGCACTCGGGCTGTATAGTCAAAAGTTTACAAAGAAAGTACCCAAGGAGTAAACTCATTTTCCAAACGATTTTTTAAATTATTTATTCACCACTAAAACGCATGAGACTTGTAGTTTTCAGAAATGTTTTTATTTTTGATGAGACGCTTAATGAAAGTGGTTTAATCGCCGGCAAACGAAAACCCGCGATTTCCCGTAAATCCCGGGCTTGGCCCGTATAGTCGAATGTATACAAAGAAAGTACCCTGTCAGTAAACTCATTTGCAAAACGATTTTTTAAATTATCTTTTCACCACTAAAACGCATGAGACTTGTAGTTTTCAAAAATGTTTTCATTTTTGATGAGACACTGAATAAAAGAAGTTTAATCGCCGGCAAACGAAAACCCGCCATTTCCCGTAAATCCCGGGCTTGGCCCGTATAGTCAAAAGTATACAAAGAAAGTACCCAGGGAGTAAATTCATTTCCCGAACGATTTTTTATATTATTTTTTCACCACTAAAACGCATGAGACTTGTAGTTTTCAAAAATGTTTTCATTTTTGATGGGACGCTGAATAAAAGAAGTTTAATCGCCGGCAAACGAAAACCCGCGATTCCCGTAAATCCCGGACTCGGCCCGTATAGTCAAAAGTATGCAAAGAAAGTACCGAGGGAGTAAACTCATTTCCTGAACGATTTTTTAAATTATTTTTTCACCACTAAAACGCATGAGACTTTTAGTTTTCAAAAATGTTTTCATTTTTGATGGGACCCTGAATAAAAGAAGTTTAATCGCCGGCAAACGAAAACCCGCGATTTCCCGTAAATCCCGCACTCGGGCTGTATAGTCAAAAGTTTACAAAGAAAGTACCCAGGAAGTAAACTCATTTTCCGAACGATTTTTTAAATTATTTCTTCACCACTAAAACGCATGAGACTTGTAGTTTTCAAAAATGTTTTCATTTTTGATGAGACGCTTAATAAAAGAGGTTTAATCGCAGGCAAAGGAAAACCCGCGATTTTCCGTAAATCCCAGGCTTGGCCCGTATAGTCAAATGTATACAAAGAAAGTACCCTGTGAGTAAACTCATTTCCAGAACGATTTTTTAAATTATCTTTTCACCACTACAACGCATGAGACTTGTACTTTTCAAAAATGTTTTCTTTTTTGATGAGACACAGAATAAAGGAAGTTTAATCGCCGGCATACGAAAACCCGCTATTACCCGTTAATCCTGGGCTTGGCCCGTATAGTCAAAAGTATACAAAGAAAGTACCCAGGGAGTAAACTCATTTCCCGAAAGATTTTTTAAATTATTTTTTCACCACTAAAACGCATGAGACTTGTAGTTTTCAAAAATGTTTTCAATTTTGATGGGACGCTGAATAAAAGAAGTTTAATCGCCGGCGAACAAAAACCCGCGATTTCCTGTAAATCCCGCACTCGGGCTGTATAGTCAAAAGTTTACAAAGAAAGTACTCAGGGAGTAAACTCTTTTTCCGAACGATTTTTTAAATTCTTTTTTCACCACTAAAACGCATGAGACTTGTAGTGTTTAAAAATGTTTTCATTTTTGATGAGACGCTTAATGAAAGAGGTTTAATGGCTGGCAAACGAAAACCATCGATTTCCCCTAAATCCCGGGCTTGGCCCGTGTAGTCGAATGTATACAAAGAAAGTACGCATGGAGTAAACTCATTTCCCGAACGATTTTTTAAATTTTTTTTTCACCACTAAAACGCATGAGACTTGTAGTTTTCAAAAATGTTTTCATTTTTGATGAGACGCTTAATGAAAGAGGTTTAATCGCAGGCAAACGAAAACCCGCGATTTCCCGTAAATCTCAGGCTTGGCCCGTATAGTCGAATGTATACAAAGAAAGTACCCTGTGAGTAAACTCATTTCCAGAACGATTTTTTAAATTATTTTTTCACCACTAAAACGCATAAGACTTGTAGTTTTCAATAATGTTTTCATTTGTGATGAGACGCTGAATAAAAGAAGTTTAAACGCCGGCAAACGAAAACCTGTGATTTCCCGTAAATCCCGGACTCGGCCCGTATAATCAAAAGTATAAAAAGAAAGTACCCAGGGAGTAAACTCATTTCCCGAGCGATTTTTTAAGTTATTTTTCACCACTAGAACGCATAAGACTGGTAGTTTTCAAAAATCTTTTCATTTTTGATGAGACGCTGAATAAAAGAAGTTTAAACGCCGGCAAACGAAAACCCGCGATTTCCCGTAAATCCCTTGCTTGGCCCGTATAGTCAAAAGTATACAAAGAAAGTACCCATGGAGTAAACTCATTTCCCGAACGATTTTTTAAATTATTTTTTCACCACTAAAGCGCATGAGACTTGTATTCTTCAAACTTGTTTTCATTTTTGATGAGACACTGAATAAAAGAAGTTTAATCGCCGGCAAACGAAAACCCGCCATTTCCCGTAAATCCGGGCTGGCCCGTATAGTCAAAAGTATACAAAGAAAGTACCCAGGGAGTAAACTCATTTCCCGAACGATTTTTTATATTATTTTTTCTCCACTAAAACGCATGAGACTTGTAGTTTTTAAAAATGTTTTCATTTTTGATGGGACGCTGAATAAAAGAAGTTTAATCGCCGGCAAACGAAAACCCGCCATTTCCCGTAAATCCCGGGCTTGGCCCGTATAGTCAAAAGTATACAAAGAAAGTACCCAGGGAGTAAACTCATTTCCCGAACGATTTTTTAAATTATTTTTTCACCACTAAAACGCATGAGACTTGTAGTTTTCAAAAATGTTTTCAATTTTGATGGGACGCTGAATAAAAGAAGTTTAATCGCCGGCGAACGAAAACCCGCGATTTCCCGTAAATCCCGCACTCGGGCTGTATAGTCAAAAGTTTACAAAGAAAGTACTCAGGGAGTAAACTCATTTTCCGAACGATTTTTTAAATTATTTTTTCACCACTAAAACGCATGAGACTTGTAGTTTTCAAAAATGTTTTCATTTTTGATGAGACGCTTAATGAAAGAGGTTTAATCGCTGGCAAACGAAAACCATCGATTTCCCCTAAATCCCGGGCTTGGCCCGTGTAGTCGAATGTATACAAAGAAAGTACCCAGGGAGTAAACTCATTTCCCGAACGATTTTTTAAATTTTTTTTTCACCACTAAAACTCATGAGACTTGTAGTTTTCAAAAATGTTTTCATTTTTGATGAGACGCTTAATGAAAGAGGTTTAATCGCAGGCAAACGAAAACCCGCGATTTCCCGTAAATCCCAGGCTTGGCCCGTATAGTCGAATGTATACAAAGATAGTACCCTGTGAGTAAACTCATTTCCAGAACGATTTTTTAAATTATCTTTTCACCACTAAAACGCATGAGACTTGTACTTTTCAAAAATGTTTTATTTTTTGATGAGACACAGAATAAAGGAAGTTTAATCGCCGGCAAACGAAAACCCGCCATTTCCCGTAAATCCTGGGCTTGGTCCGTATAGTCAAAAGTATACAAAGAAAGTACCCAGGGAGTAAACTCATTTCCCGAACGATTTTTTAAATTATTTTTTCACCACTAAAACGCATGAGACTTGTAGTTTTCAAAAATGTTTTCATTTTTGATGAGACGCTTAATGAAAGAGGTTTAATCGCTGGCAAACGAAAACCATCGATTTCCCCTAAATCCCGGGCTTGGCCCGTGTAGTCGAATGTATACAAAGAAAGTACCCAGGGAGTAAACTCATTTTCCGAACGATTTTTTAAATTTTTTTTTCACCACTAAAACGCATGAGACTTGTAGTTTTCAAAAATGTTTTCATTTTTGATGAGACGCTTAATGAAAGAGGTTTAATCGCAGGCAAACGAAAACCCGCGATTTCCCGTAAATCCCAGGCTTGGCCCGTATAGTCAAATGTATACAAAGATAGTACCCTGTGAGTAAACTCATTTCCAGAACGATTTTTTAAATTATTTTTTCACCAGTAAAACGCATAAGACTTGTAGTTTTCAATAATGTTTTCATTTGTGATGAGACGCTGAATAAAAGAAGTTTAAACGCCGGCAAACGAAAACCTGTGATTTCCCGTAAATCCCGGACTCGGCCCGTATAATCAAAAGTATAAAAAGAAAGTACCCAGGGAGTAAACTCATTTCCCGAGCGATTTTTTAAGTTATTTTTCACCACTAGAACGCATAAGACTTGTAGTTTTCAAAAATGTTTTCATTTTTGATGAGACGCTGAACAAAAGAAGTTTAATCGCCGGCAAACGAAAACCCGCGATTTCGCGTAAATCCCTTGCTTGGCCCGTATAGTCAAAAGTATACAAAGAAAGTACCCAGGGAGTAAACTCATTTCCCGAACGATTTTTTAAATTATTTTTTCACCACTAAAGCGCATGAGACTTGTAGTCTTCAAACTTGTTTTCATTTTTGATGAGACGCTGAATAAAAGAAGTTTAAACGCCGGCAATCGAAAACCTGTGTTTTCTCGTAAATCCCAGACTAGGCCTGTAAAGTCAAAAGTATACAAAGAAAGTACCCAGGGTGTAAACTAATTTCCGAACGATTTTTTAAATTATTTATTCACCACTAAAACGCATGAGACTTGTAGTTTTCAGAAATGTTTTCATTTTTGATGAGACGCTTAATGAAAGTGGTTTAATCGCCGGCAAACGAAAACCCGCAATTTCCCGTAAATCCCGGGCTTGGACCGTATAGTCGAATGTATACAAAGATAGTACCCTGTGAGTAAACTCATTTCCAGAACGATTTTTTAAATTATCTTTTCACCACTAAAACGCATGAGACTTGTACTTTTCAAAAATGTTTTATTTTTTGATGAGACACAGAATAAAGGAAGTTTAATCGCCGGCAAACGAAAACCCGCCATTTCCCGTAAATCCTGGGCTTGGTCCGTATAGTCAAAAGTATACAAAGAAAGTACCCAGGGAGTAAACTCATTTCCCGAACGATTTTTTAAATTATTTTTTCACCACTAAAACGCATGAGACTTGTAGTTTTCAAAAATGTTTTCATTTTTGATGAGACGCTTAATGAAAGAGGTTTAATCGCTGGCAAACGAAAACCATCGATTTCCCCTAAATCCCGGGCTTGGCCCGTGTAGTCGAATGTATACAAAGAAAGTACCCAGGGAGTAAACTCATTTTCCGAACGATTTTTTAAATTTTTTTTTCACCACTAAAACGCATGAGACTTGTAGTTTTCAAAAATGTTTTCATTTTTGATGAGACGCTTAATGAAAGAGGTTTAATCGCAGGCAAACGAAAACCCGCGATTTCCCGTAAATCCCAGGCTTGGCCCGTATAGTCAAATGTATACAAAGATAGTACCCTGTGAGTAAACTCATTTCCAGAACGATTTTTTAAATTATTTTTTCACCAGTAAAACGCATAAGACTTGTAGTTTTCAATAATGTTTTCATTTGTGATGAGACGCTGAATAAAAGAAGTTTAAACGCCGGCAAACGAAAACCTGTGATTTCCCGTAAATCCCGGACTCGGCCCGTATAATCAAAAGTATAAAAAGAAAGTACCCAGGGAGTAAACTCATTTCCCGAGCGATTTTTTAAGTTATTTTTCACCACTAGAACGCATAAGACTTGTAGTTTTCAAAAATGTTTTCATTTTTGATGAGACGCTGAACAAAAGAAGTTTAATCGCCGGCAAACGAAAACCCGCGATTTCGCGTAAATCCCTTGCTTGGCCCGTATAGTCAAAAGTATACAAAGAAAGTACCCAGGGAGTAAACTCATTTCCCGAACGATTTTTTAAATTATTTTTTCACCACTAAAGCGCATGAGACTTGTAGTCTTCAAACTTGTTTTCATTTTTGATGAGACGCTGAATAAAAGAAGTTTAAACGCCGGCAATCGAAAACCTGTGTTTTCTCGTAAATCCCAGACTCGGCCTGTAAAGTCAAAAGTATACAAAGAAAGTACCCAGGGTGTAAACTAATTTCCGAACGATTTTTTAAATTATTTATTCACCACTAAAACGCATGAGACTTGTAGTTTTCAGAAATGTTTTCATTTTTGATGAGACGCTTAATGAAAGTGGTTTAATCGCCGGCAAACGAAAACCCGCAATTTCCCGTAAATCCCGGGCTTGGACCGTATAGTCGAATGTATACAAAGAAAGTACCCTGTGAGTAAACTCATTTCCAAAACGATTTTTTAAATTATCTTTTCACCACTAAAACGCATGAGACTTGTAGTTTTTAAAAATGTTTTCATTTTTGATGAGACGCTTAATGAAAGAGGTTTAATCGCTGGCAAACGAAAACCATCGATTTCCCCTAAATCCCGGGCTTGGCCCGTGTAGTCGAATGTATACAAAGAAAGTACGCAGGGAGTAAACTCATTTCCCGAACGATTTTTTAAATTTTTTTTTCACCACTGAAACGCATGAGACTTGTAGTTTTCAAAAATGTTTTCATTTTTGATGAGACGCTTAATGAAAGAGGTTTAATCGCAGGCAAACGAAAACCTGCGATTTCCCGTAAATCCCAGGCTTGGCCCGTATAGTCGAATGTATACAAAGAAAGTACCCTGTGAGTAAACTCATTTCCAGAACGATTTTTTAAATTATTTTTTCACCACTAAAACGCATAAGACTTGTAGTTTTCAATAATGTTTTAATTTGTGATGAGACGCTGAATAAAAGAAGTTTAAACGCAGGCAAACGAAAACCTGTGATTTCCCGTAAATCCCGGACTCGGCCCGTATGATCAAAAGTATAAAAAGAAAGTACCCAGGGAGTAAACTCATTTCCCGAGCGATTTTTTAAGTTATTTTTCACCACTAGAACGCATAAGACTTGTAGTTTTCAAAAATCTTTTCATTTTTGATGAGACGCTGAATAAAAGAAGTTTAATCGCCGGCAAACGAAAACCCGCGATTTCCCGTAAATCCCTTGCTTGGCCCGTATAGTCAAAAGTATACAAAGAAAGTACCCAGGGAGTAAACTCATTTCCCGAACGATTTTTTAAATTATTTTTTCACCACTAAAGCGCATGAGACTTGTAGTCTTCAAACTTGTTTTCATTTTTGATGAGACACTGAATAAAAGAAGTTTAATCGCCGGCAAACGAAAACCCGCCATTTCCCGTAAATCCGGGCTTGGCCCGTATAGTCAAAAGTATACAAAGAAAGTACCCAGGGAGTAAACTCAATTCCCGAACGATTTTTTATATTATTTTTTCTCCACTAAAACGCATGAGACTTGTAGTTTTTAAAAATGTTTTCATTTTTGATGGGACGCTGAATAAAAGAAGTTTAATCGCCGGCAAACGAAAACCCGCCATTTCCCGTAAATCCCGGGCTTGGCCCGTATAGTCAAAAGTATACAAAGAAAGTACCCAGGGAGTAAACTCATTTCCCGAACGATTTTTTATATTATTTTTTCACCACTAAAACGCATGAGACTTGTAGTTTTCAAAAATGTTTTCATTTTTGATGGGACGCTGAATAAAAGAAGTTTAATCGCCGGCAAACGAAAACCCGCGATTCCCGTAAATCCCGGACTCGGCCCGTATAGTCAAAAGTATACAAAGAAAGTGCCGAGGGAGTAAACTCATTTCCCGAACGATTTTTTAAATTATTTTTTCACCACTAAAACGCATGAGACTTGTAGTTTTCAAAAATGTTTTCATTTTTGATGGGACGCTGAATAAAAGAAGTTTAATCGCCGGCAAACGAAAACCCGCGATTTCCCGTAAATCCCGCACTCGGGCTGTATAGTCAAAAGTTTACAAAGAAAGTACCCAGGGAGTAAACTCATTTCCCGAACGATTTTTTAAATTTTTTTTTCACCACTAAAACGCATGAGACTTGTACTTTTCAAAAATGTTTTATTTTTTGATGAGACACAGAATAAAGGAAGTTTAATCGCCGGCAAACGAAAACCCGCCGTTTCCCGTAAATCCTGGGCTTGGCCCGTATAGTCAAAAGTATACAAAGAAAGTACCCAGGGAGTAAACTCATTTCCCGAACGATTTTTTAAATTATTTTTTCACCACTAAAACGCATGAGACTTGTAGTTTTCAAAAATGTTTTCAATTTTGATGGGACGCTGAATAAAAGAAGTTTAATCGCCGGCGAACGAAAACCCGCGATTTCCCGTAAATCCCGCACTCGGGCTGTATAGTCAAAAGTTTACAAAGAAAGTACTCCGGGAGTAAACTCATTTTCCGAACGATTTTTTAAATTATTTTTTCACCACTAAAACGCATGAGACTTGTAGTTTTCAAAAATGTTTTCATTTTTGATGAGACGCTTAATGAAAGAGGTTTAATCGCTGGCAAACGAAAACCTTCGATTTCCCCTAAATCCCGGGCTTGGCCCGTGTAGTCGAATGTATACAAAGAAAGTACCCAGGGAGTAAACTCATTTCCCGAACGATTTTTTAAATTTTTTTTTCACCACTAAAACGCATAAGACTTGTAGTTTTCAATAATGTTTTCATTTGTGATGAGACGCTGAATAAAAGAAGTTTAAACGCCGGCAAACGAAAACCTGTGATTTCCCGTAAATCCCGGGCTTGGACCGTATAGTCGAATGTATACAAAGAAAGTACCCTGTGAGTAAACTCATTTCCAAAACGATTTTTTAAATTATCTTTTCACCACTAAAACGCATGAGACTTGTAGTTTTCAAAAATGTTTTTATTTTTGATGAGACACTGAATAAAAGAAGTTTAATCGCCGGCAAACGAAAATCCGCCATTTCCCGTAAATCCGGGCTTGGCCCGTATTGTCAAAAGTATACAAAGAAAGTACCCAGGGAGTAAACTCATTTCCCGAACGATTTTTTAAATTATTTTTTCACCACTAAAACGCATGAGACTGGTAGTTTTCAAAAATCTTTTCATTTTTGATGAGACGCTGAAT
Organism: Hydractinia symbiolongicarpus; assembly: GCF_029227915.1. Taxonomy (NCBI): domain Eukaryota; kingdom Metazoa; phylum Cnidaria; class Hydrozoa; order Anthoathecata; family Hydractiniidae; genus Hydractinia; species Hydractinia symbiolongicarpus. Next base: position 31,867,737 of record NC_079884.1, read on the forward strand.
AAAAGAAGTTTAATCGCCGGCAAACGAAAACCCGAGATTTCCCGTAAATCCCGCACTCGGGCTGTATAGTCAAAAGTTTACAAAGAAAGTACCCAGGGAGTAAACTCATTTTCCGAACGATTTTTTAAATTATTTTTTCACCACTAAAACGCATGAGACTTGTAGTTTTCAAAAATATTTTCATTTTTGATGAGACACAGAATAAAGGAAGTTTAATCGCCGGCAAACGAAAACCCGCCATTTCCCGTAAATCCCGGGCTTGGCCCGTATAGTCAAAAGTATACAAAGAAAGTACCCAGGGAGTAAACTCATTTCCCGAACGATTTTTTAAATTTTTTTTTCACCACTAAAACGCATGAGACTTGTAGTTTTCAAAAATGTTTTCATTTTTGATGAGACGCTTAATGAAAGAGGTTTAATCGCAGGCAAACGAAAACCCGCCATTTCCCGTAAATCCCGGGCTTGGCCCGTATAGTCAAAAGTATACAAAGAAAGTACCCAGGGAGTAAACTCATTTCCCGAACGATTTTTTATATTATATTTTCACCACTAAAACGCATGAGACTTGTAGTTTTTAAAAATGTTTTCATTTTTGATGGGACGCTGAATAAAAGAAGTTTAATCGCCGGCAATCGAAAACCCGCGATTCCCGTAAATCCCGGACTCGGCCCGTATAGTCAAAAGTATACAAAGAAAGTACCGAGGGAGTAAACTCATTTCCCGAACGATTTTTTAAATTATTTTTTCACCACTAAAACGCATGAGACTTGTAGTTTTCAAAAATGTTTTCATTTTTGATGGGACGCTGAATAAAAGAAGTTTAATCGCCGGCAAACGAAAACCTGTGTTTTCTCGTAAATCCCAGACTCGGCCTGTAAAGTCAAAAGTTTACAAAGAAAGTACCCAGGGTGTAAACTAGTTTTCCGAACGATTTTTTAAATTATTTTTTCACCACTAAAACGCATGAGACTTGTAGTTTTCAGAAATGTTTTCATTTTTGATGAGACGCTTAATGAAAGAGGTTTAATCGCCGGCAAACGAAACCCGCGATTTTCCGTAAATCCCGGGCTTGGACCGTATAGTCGAATGTATACAAAGAAAGTACCCTGTGAGTAAACTCATTTCCAAAACGATTTTTTAAATTATCTTTTCACCACTAAAACGCATGAGACTTGTAGTTTTCAAAAATGTTTTTATTTTTGATGAGACACTGAATAAAAGAAGTTTAATCGCCGGCAAACGAAAACCCGCCATTTCCCGTAAATCCGGGCTTGGCCCGTATAGTCAAAAGTATACAAAGAAAGTACCCAGGGAGTAAACTCATTTCCCGAACGATTTTTTAAATTATTTTTTTACCACTAAAACGCATGAGACTGGTAGTTTTCAAAAATGTTTTCATTTTTGATGGGACGCTGAATAAAAGAAGTTTAATCGCCGGCAAACGAAAACCCGAGATTTCCCGTAAATCCCGCACTCGGGCTGTATAGTCAAAAGTTTACAAAGAAAGTACCCAGGGAGTAAACTCATTTCCCGAACGATTTTTTAAATTTTTTTTTCACCACTAAAACGCATGAGACTTGTAGTTTTCAAAAATGTTTTCATTTTTGATGAGACGCTTAATGAAAGAGGTTTAATCGCAGGCAAACGAAAACCCGCCATTTCCCGTAAATCCCGGGCTTGGCCCGTATAGTCAAAAGTATACAAAGAAAGTACCCAGGGAGTAAACTCATTTCCCGAACGATTTTTTATATTATATTTTCACCACTAAAACGCATGAGACTTGTAGTTTTTAAAAATGTTTTCATTTTTGATGGGACGCTGAATAAAAGAAGTTTAATCGCCGGCAATCGAAAACCCGCGATTCCCGTAAATCCCGGACTCGGCCCGTATAGTCAAAAGTATACAAAGAAAGTACCGAGGAAGTAAACTCATTTCCCGAACGATTTTTTAAATTATTTTTTCACCACTAAAACGCATGAGACTTGTAGTTTTCAAAAATGTTTTCATTTTTGATGGGACGCTGAATAAAAGAAGTTTAATCGCCGGCAAACGAAAACCTGTGTTTTCTCGTAAATCCCAGACTCGGCCTGTAAAGTCAAAAGTTTACAAAGAAAGTACCCAGGGTGTAAACTAGTTTTCCGAACGATTTTTTAAATTATTTTTTCACCACTAAAACGCATGAGACTTGTAGTTTTCAGAAATGTTTTCATTTTTGATGAGACGCTTAATGAAAGAGGTTTAATCGCCGGCAAACAAAAACCCGCGATTTCCCGTAAATCCCGGGCTTGGACCGTATAGTCGAATGTATACAAAGAAAGTACCCTGTGAGTAAACTCATTTCCAAAACGATTTTTTAAATTATCTTTTCACCACTAAAACGCATGAGACTTGTAGTTTTCAAAAATGTTTTTATTTTTGATGAGACACTGAATAAAAGAAGTTTAATCGCCGGCAAACGAAAACCCGCGATTTCCCGTAAATCCTGCACTCGGGCTGTATAGTCAAAAGTTTACAAAGAAAGTACCCAGGGAGTAAACTAATTTTCCGAACGATTTTTTAAATTATTTTTTCACCACTAAAACGCATGAGACTTGTAGTTTTCAAAAATGTTTTCATTTTTGATGAGACGCTTAATGAAAGAGGTTTAATCGCAGGCAAACGAAAACCCGCCATTTCCCGTAAATCCCGGGCTTGGCCCGTATAGTCAAAAGTATACAAAGAAAGTACCCAGGGAGTAAACTCATTTCCCGAACGATTTTTTATATTATATTTTCACCACTAAAACGCATGAGACTTGTAGTTTTCAAAAATGTTTTCATTTTTGATGAGACGCTTAATGAAAGAGGTTTAATCGCAGGCAAACGAAAACCCGCCATTTCCCGTAAATCCCGGGCTTGGCCCGTATAGTCAAAAGTATACAAAGAAAGTACCCAGGGAGTAAACTCATTTCCCGAACGATTTTTTATATTATATTTTCACCACTAAAACGCATGAGACTTGTAGTTTTTAAAAATGTTTTCATTTTTGATGGGACGCTGAATAAAAGAAGTTTAATCGCCGGCAATCGAAAACCCGCGATTCCCGTAAATCTCGGACTCGGCCCGTATAGTCAAAAGTATACAAAGAAAGTACCGAGGGAGTAAACTCATTTCCCGAACGATTTTTTAAATTACTTTTTCACCACAAAAACGCATGAGACTTGTAGTTTTCAAAAATGTTTTCATTTTTGATGGGACGCAGATTAAAAGAAGTTTAATCGCCGGCAAACGAAAACCCGCGATTTCCCGTAAATCCCGCACTCGGGCTGTATAGTCAAAAGTTTACAAAGAAAGTACCCAGGGAGTAAACTCATTTTCCGAACGATTTTTTAAATTATTTTTTCACCACTAAAACGCAGAGACTTGTAGTTTTCAAAAATGTTTTCATTTTTGATGACACGCTTAATGAAAGAGGTTTAATCGCAGGCAAACGAAAACCCGCGATTTCCCGTAAATCCCAGGCTTGGCCCGTATAGTCAAATGTATACAAAGAAAGTACCCTGTGAGTAAACTCAATTCCAGAACGATTTTTTAAATTATCTTTTCACCACTAAAACGCATGAGACTTGTACTTTTCAAAAATGTTTTCATTTTTGATGAGACACAGAATAAAGGAAGTTTAATCGCCGGCAAACGAAAACCCGCCATTTCCCGTAAATCCCGGGCTTGGCCCGTATAGTTAAAAGTATACAAAGAAAGTACCCAGGGAGTAAACTCATTTCCCGAACGATTTTTTAAATTATTTTTTCACCACTAAAACGCATGAGACTTGTAGTTTTCAAAAATGTTTTCATTTTTGATGGGACGCTGAATAAAAGAAGTTTAATCGCCGGCAAACGAAAACCCGCGATTTCCCGTAAATCCCGGGCTTGGCCCGTGTAGTCGAATGTATAAAAAGAAAGTACCCAGGGAGTAAATTCATTTCCCGAACGATTTTATAAATTTTTTTTTCACTACTAAAACGCATGAGACTTTCAGTTTTCAAAAATGTTTTCATTTTTGATGAGACGCTTAATGAAAGAGGTTTAATCGCAGGCAAACGAAAACCCGCGATTTCCCGTAAATCCCAGGCTTGGCCCGTATAGTCGAATGTATACAAAGAAAGTACCCTGTGAGTAAACTCATTTCCCGAACGATTTTTTAAATTTTTTTTTCACCACTAAAACGCATAAGACTTGTAGATTTCAATAATGTTTTCATTTTTGATGAGACGCTTAATGAAAGAGGTTTAATCGCTGGCAAACCAAAACCAGCGATTTCCACTAAATCCCGGGCTTGGCCCATGTAGTCGAATGTATACAAAGAAAGTACCCAGGGAGTAAACTCATTTCCCGAACGATTTTATAAATTTTTTTTTCACCACTAAAACGCATGAGACTTGCAGTTTTCAAAAATGTTTTCATTTTTGATGAGACGCTTAATGAAAGAGGTTTAATCGCCGGCAAACGAAAACCCGCCATTTCCCGTAAATCCCGGGCTTGGCCCGTATAGTTAAAAGTATACAAAGAAAGTACCCAGGGAGTAAACTCATTTCCCGAACGATTTTTTAAATTATTTTTTCACCACTAAAACGCATGAGACTTGTAGTTTTCAAAAATGTTTTCATTTTTGATGGGACGCTGAATAAAAGAAGTTTAATCGCCGGCAAACGAAAACCCGCGATTTCCCGTAAATCCCGGGCTTGGCCCGTGTAGTCGAATGTATACAAAGAAAGTACCCAGGGAGTAAATTCATTTCCCGAACGATTTTATAAATTTTTTTTTCACCACTAAAACGCATGAGACTTTCAGTTTTCAAAAATGTTTTCATTTTTGATGAGACGCTTAATGAAAGAGGTTTAATCGCAGGCAAACGAAAACCCGCGATTTCCCGTAAATCCCAGGCTTGGCCCGTATAGTCGAATGTATACAAAGAAAGTACCCTGTGAGTAAACTCATTTCCCGAACGATTTTTTAAATTTTTTTTTCACCACTAAAACGCATAAGACTTGTAGATTTCAATAATGTTTTCATTTTTGATGAGACGCTTAATGAAAGAGGTTTAATCGCTGGCAAACCAAAACCAGCGATTTCCACTAAATCCCGGGCTTGGCCCATGTAGTCGAATGTATACAAAGAAAGTACCCAGGGAGTAAACTCATTTCCCGAACGATTTTATAAATTTTTTTTTCACCACTAAAACGCATGAGACTTGCAGTTTTCAAAAATGTTTTCATTTTTGATGAGACGCTTAATGAAAGAGGTTTAATCGCAGGCAAACGAAAACCCGCGATTTCCCGTAAATCCCAGGCTTGGCCCGTATAGTCGAATGTATACAAAGAAAGTACCCTGTGAGTAAACTCATTTCCCGAACAATTTTTTAAATTATTTTTTCACCACTAAAACGCATAAGACTTGTAGTTTTCAATAATGTTTTCATTTGTGATGAGACGCTTAATAAAAGAAGTTTAAACGCCGGCAAACGAAAACCTGTGATTTTCCGTAAATCCCGGACTCGGCCCGTATAATCAAAAGTATACAAAGAAAGTACCCAGGGAGTAAACTCATTTCCCGAGCGATTTTTTAAGTTATTTTTCACCACTAGAACGCATAAGACTTGTAGTTTTCAAAAATGTTTTCATTTTTGATGAGACGCTGAATAAAAGAAGTTTAATCGCCGGTAAACGAAAACCCACGATTTCCCGTAAATCCCTTGCTTGGCCCGTATAGTCAAAAGTATACAAAGAAAGTACCCAGGGAGTAAACTCATTTCCCGAACGATTATTTAAATTATTTTTTCACCACTAAAACGCATGAGACTTGTAGTCTTCAAACTTGTTTTCATTTTTGATGAGACGCTGAATAAAAGAAGTTTAAACGCCCGCAAACGAAAACATGTGATTTCCCGTAAATCCCGGACTCGCCCCGTATAATCAAAAGTATACAAAGAAAGTACCCAGGGAGTAAACTCATTTCCCGAGCGATTTTTTAAGTTATTTTTCACCACTAGAACGCATAAGACTTGTAGTTTTCAAAAATGTTTTCATTTTTGATGAGACGCTGAATAAAAGAAGTTTAATCGCCGGTAAACGAAAACCTGCGATTTCCCGTAAATCCCTTGCGTGGCCCGTATAGTCAAAAGTATACAAAGAAAGTACCCAGGGAGTAAACTCATTTCCCGAACGATTTTTTAAATTATTTTTTCACCACTAAAACGCATGAGACTTGTAGTCTTCAAACTTGTTTTCATTTTTGATGAGACGCTGAATAAAAGAAGTTTAAACGCCGGCAAACGAAAACCTGTGATTTCCCGTAAATCCCGGACTCGGCCCGTATAATCAAAAGTATAAAAAGAAAGTACCCAGGGAGTAACCTCATTTCCCGAGCGATTTTTTAAGTTATTTTTCACCACTAGAACGCATAAGACTTGTAGTTTTCAAAAATGTTTTCATTTTTGATGAGACGCTGAATAAAAGAAGTTTAATCGCCGGTAAACGAAATCCCGCGATTTCCCGTAAATCCCTTGCTTGGCCCGTATAGTCAAAAGTATACAAAGAAAGTACCCAGGGAGTAAACTCATTTCCCGAACGATTTTTTAAATTATTTTTTCACCACTAAAACGCATGAGACTTGTAGTCTCCAAACTTGTTTTCATTTTTGATGAGACGCTGAAAAAAAGAAGTTTAAACGCCGGCAAACGAAAACCTGCGATTTCCCGTAAATCCCAGACTCGGCCTGTAAAGTCAAAAGTATACAAAGAAAGTACCCAGGGTGTAAACTCATTTCCCGCACGATTTTTTAAATTATCTTTTCACCACTAAAACGCATGAGACTTGTAGTTCTCAAAAATGTTTTCATTTTTGATGGGACGCTGAATAAAAGAAGTTTAATCGCCGGCAAACGAAAACCCGCGATTTCCCGTAAATCCCGCACTCGGGCTGTATAGTCAAAAGTTTACAAAGAAAGTACCCAGGGAGTAAACTCATTTTCCGAACGATTTTTTAAATTATTTTTTCACCACTAAAACGCATAAGACTTGTAGTTTTCAAAAATGTTTTCATTTTTCATGAGACCCTTAATGAAAGAGGTTTAATCGCAGGCAAACGAAAACCTGCGATTTCCCGTAAATCCCAGACTCGGCCTGTAAAGTCAAAAGTATACAAAGAAAGTACCCAGGGTGTAAACTCATTTCCCGCACGATTTTTTAAATTATCTTTTCACCACTAAAACGCATGAGACTTGTAGTTCTCAAAAATGTTTTCATTTTTGATGGGACGCTGAATAAAAGAAGTTTAATCGCCGGCAAACGAAAACCCGCGATTTCCCGTAAATCCCGCACTCGGGCTGTATAGTCAAAAGTTTACAAAGAAAGTACCCAGGGAGTAAACTCATTTTCCGAACGATTTTTTAAATTATTTGTTCACCACTAAAACGCATGAGACTTGTAGTTTTCAAAAATGTTTTCATTTTTGATGAGACCCTTAATGAAAGAGGTTTAATCGCAGGCAAACGAAAACCTGCGATTTCCCGTAAATCCCAGGCTTGGCCCGTATAGTCAAATGTATACAAAGAAAGTACCCTGTGAGTAAACTCATTTCCAGAACGATTTTTTAAATTATCTTTTCACCACTAAAACGCATGAGACTTGTACTTTTCAAAAATGTTTTCATTTTTGATGAGACACAGATTAAAGGAAGTTTAATCGCCGGCAAACGAAAACCCGCCATTTCCCGTAAATCCCGGGCTTGGATCGTATAGTCAAAAGTATACAAAGAAAGTACCCAGGGAGTAAACTCATTTCCCGAACGATTTTTTAAATTATTTTTTCACCACTAAAACGCATGAGACTTGTAGTTTTTAAAAATGTTTTCATTTTTGATGGGATGCTGAATAAAAGAAGTTTAATCGCCGGCAAACGAAAACCCGCGATTTCCCGTAAATCCCACACTCGGGCTGTATAGTCAAAAGTTTACAAAGAAAGTACCCAGGGAGTAAACTCATTTTCCGAACGATTTTTTAAATTATTTTTTCACCACTAAAACGCATGAGACTTGTAGTTTTCAAAAATGTTTTCATTTTTGATGAGACGCTTAATGAAAGAGGTTTAATCGCTGGCAAACGAAAACCAGCGATTTCCCCTAAATCCCGGGCTTGGCCTGTGTAGTCGAATGTATACAAAGAAAGTACCCAGGGAGTAAACTCATTTCCCGAACGACTTTTTAAATTTTTTTTCACCACTAAAACGCATGAGACTTGTAGTTTTCAAAAATGTTTTCATTTTTGATGAGACGCTGAATAAAAGAAGTTTAATCGCCGGTAAACGAAAACCCGCGATTTGCCGTAAATCCCTTGCTTGGCCCGTATAGTCAAAAGTATACAAAGAAAGTACCCAGGGAGTAAACTCATTTCCCGAACGATTTTTTAAATTATTTTTTCACCACTAAAACGCATGAGACTTGTAGTCTCCAAACTTGTTTTCATTTTTGATGAGACGCTGAAAAAAAGAAGTTTAATCGCCGGCAAACGAAAACCCGCGATTTCCCGTAAATCCCGCACTCGGGCTGTATAGTCAAAAGTATACAAAGAAAGTACCCAGGGTGTAAACTCATTTCCCGCACGATTTTTTAAATTATCTTTTCACCACTAAAACGCATGAGACTTGTAGTTCTCAAAAATGTTTTCATTTTTGATGGGACGCTGAATAAAAGAAGTTTAATCGCCGGCAAACGAAAACCCGCGATTTCCCGTAAATCCCGCACTCGGGCTGTATAGTCAAAAGTTTACAAAGAAAGTACCCAGGGAGTAAACTCATTTTCCGAACGATTTTTTAAATTATTTTTTCACCACTAAAACGCATGAGACTTGTAGTTTTCAAAAATGTTTTCATTTTTGATGAGACGCTTAATGAAAGAGGTTTAATCGCAGGCAAACGAAAACCTGCGATTTCCCGTAAATCCCAGGCTTGGCCCGTATAGTCAAATGTATACAAAGAAAGTACCCTGTGAGTAAACTCATTTCCAGAACGATTTTTTAAATTATCTTTTCACCACTAAAACGCATGAGACTTGTAGTTTTCAAAAATGTTTTCATTTTTGATGGGATGCTGAATAAAAGAAGTTTAATCGCCGGCAAACGAAAACCCGCGATTTCCCGTAAATCCCGCACTCGGGCTGTATAGTCAAAAGTTTACAAAGAAAGTACCCAGGGTGTAAACTCATTTTCCGAACGATTTTTTAAATTATTTTTTCACCACTAAAACGCATGAGACTTGTAGTTTTCAAAAATGTTTTCATTTTTGATGAGACGCTTAATGAAAGAGGTTTAATCGCTGGCAAACGAAAACCAGCGATTTCCCCTAAATCCCGGGCTTGGCCTGTGTAGTCGAATGTATACAAAGAAAGTACCCAGGGAGTAAACTCATTTCCCGAACGATTTTTTAAATTTTTTTTTCACCACTAAAACGCATGAGACTTGTAGTTTTCAAAAATGTTTTCATTTTTGATGAGACGCTTAATGAAAGAAGTTTAATCGCAGGCAAACGAAAACCCGCGATTTCCCGTAAATCCCAGGCTTGGCCCGTATAGTCGAATGTGTACAAAGAAAGTACCCTGTGAGTAAACTCATTTCCAGAACGATTTTTTAAATTATTTTTTCACCACTAAAACGCATAAGACTTGTAGTTTTCAATAATGTTTTCATTTTTGATGAGACGTTTAATGAAAGAGGTTTAATCGCTGGCAAACGAAAACCAGCGATTTCCCCTAAATCCCGGGCTTGGCCCGTGTAGTCGAATGTATACAAAGAAAGTACCCAGGGAGTAAACTCATTTCCCGAACGATTTTCTAAATTTTTTTTTCACCACTAAAGCGCATGAGACTTGTAGTTTTCAAAAATGTTTTCATTTTTGATGAGACGCTTAATGAAAGAGGTTTAATCGCAGGCAAACGAAAACCCGCGATTTCCCGTAAATCCCAGGCTTGGCCCGTACAGTCGAATGTATACAAAGAAAGTACCCAGGGAGTAACCTCATTTCCCGAGCGATTTTTTAAGTTATTTTTCAACACTAGAACGCATAAGACTTGTAGTTTTCAAAAATGTTTACATTTTTGATGAGACGCTGAATAAAAGAAGTTTAATCGCCGGTAAACGAAAAGCCGCGATTTCCCGTAAATCCCTTGCTTGGCCCGTATAGTCAAAAGTATACAAAGAAAGTACCCAGGGAGTAAAATCATTTCCCGAACGATTTTTTAAATTATTTTTTCACCACTAAAACGCATGAGACTTGTAGTCTTCAAACTTGTTTTCATTTTTGATGAGACGCTGAATAAAAGAAATTTAAACGCCGGCAAACGAAAACCTGCGATTTCCCGTAAATCCCAGACCCGGCCTGTAAAGTCAAAAGTGTACAAAGAAAGTACCCAGGGTGTAAACTCATTTCCCGCACGATTTTTTAAATTATCTTTTCACCACTAAAACGCATGAGACTTGTAGTTTTCAAAAATGTGTTCATTTTTGATGAGACGCTGAATAAAAGAAGTTTAATCGCCGGCAAACGAAAAGCCGCCATTTCCCGTAAACCCCAGACTCGGCCTGTATAATCAAAAGTATACAAAGAAGGTACCCAGGGTGTAAACTCATTTCCCGAACGATTTTTTAAATTATTATTTCACCACTAAAGCCCATGAGACTTGTAGTTTTTAAAAATGTTTTCATTTTTGATGAGACGCTGAATAAAAGAAGTTTAATCGCCGTCAAACGAAAACCCGCGACTTCTCGTAAATCCCGGACTCGGCCCGTATAGTCAAAAGTATACAAATAAAGTACCCAGGGAGTAAACTCATTTCCCGAACGATTTTTTAAATTATTTTTTCACCACTAAAACGCATGAGACTTGTAGTTTTCAGAAATGTTTTCATTTTTGATGACACGCTTAATGAAAGTGGTTTAATCGCCGGCAAACTAAAAACCGCGATTTCCCGTAAATCCCGGGCTTGGCCCATATAGTCGAATGTATTCAAAGAAAGTACCCTATGAGTAAACTCATTTCCAAAACGATTTTTTAAATTGTCTTTTCACCACTAAAACGCATGAGACTTGTAGTTTTCAAAAATGTTTTTATTTTTGATGAAACACTGAATAAAAGAAGTTTAATCGCCGGCAAACGAAAACCTGCGACTTCCCGTAAATCCCGGACTCGGCCCGTATAGTCAAAAGTGTACAAAGGAAGTACCCAGGGAGTAAAATCATTTCCCAAACGATTTTTAAACTTATTTCTTCACCACTAAAACACATGAGACTTGTAGTTTTCAGAAATGTTTTCATTTTTGATGAGACGCTTAATGAAAGTGGTTTAATCGCCGGCAAACGAAAACCCGTGATTTCCCGTAAATCCCGGGCTTGGCCCGTATAGTGGAATGTATATAAAGAAAGTACCCTGTGAGTAAAGTCATTTCCAAAACGATTTTTTAAATTATCTTTTCACCACTAAAACGCATGAGACTTGTAGTTTTCAAAAATGTTTTCATTTTTGTTGAGACACTGAATGAAAGAAGTTTAATCGCCGGCAAACGAAAATCCGCCATTTCCCGTAAATCCCGGGCTTGGCCCGTGTAGTCGAATGTATACAAAGAAAGTACCCAGGGAGTAAACTCATTTCCCGAACGATTTTTTAAATTTTTTTTTCACCACTAAAACGCATGAGACTTGTAGTTTTCAAAAATGTTTTCATTTTTGATGAGACGCTTAATTAAAGAGGTTTAATCGCCGGCAAACGAAAATTTGCGATTTCCCGTAAATCCCGGGCTTCGCTCGTATAGTCGAATGTATACAAAGAAAGTACCCTGTGAGTAAACTCATTTCCCGAACGATTTTTTAAATTTTTTTTCACCACTAAAACGCATGAGACTTGTAGTTTTCAAAAATGTTTTCATTTTTGATGAGACGCTTAATGAAAGAGGTTCAATCGCCGGCAAACAAAAATCTGCGATTTCCCGTAAATCCCGGGCTTCGCCCGTATAGTCGAATGTATACAAAGAAAGTACCCTGTGAGTAAACTCATTTCCAGAAGGATTTTTTAAATTATTTTTCACCACTAAAACGCATAAGACTTGTAGTTTTCAAAAATGTTTTCATTTTTGATGAGACGCTGAATAAAAGAAGTTTAATCGCCGGCAAACGAAAACCCGCGATTTCCCGTAAATCCCGGGCTTGGCCCGTATAGTCAAAAGTATACAAAGAAAGTACCCAGGGAGTAAACTCATTTCCCGAACGATTTTTTAAATTATTTTTCCACCACTAAAACGCATGAGACTTGTAGTTTTCAAAAATGTTTTCATTTTTGATGGGACGCTGAATAAAAGAAGTTTAATCGCCGGCAAACGAAAACCCGCCATTTCCCCTAAATCCCGGGCTTGGCCCGTGTAGTCGAATGTATACAAAGAAAGTACCCAGGGAGTCAACTCATTTCCCGAACGATTTTTTAAATTTTTTTTTCACCACTAAAACGCATGAGACTTGTAGTTTTCATAAATGTTTTCATTTTTGTTGAGACGCTTAATGAAAGTGGTTTAATCGCCGGCAAACGAAAATCTGCGATTTCCCGTAAATCCCGGGCTTGGCCCGTATAGTCGAATGTATACAAAGAAAGTACCCTGTGAGAAAACTCATTTCCAGAACGATTTTTTAAATTATTTTTCACCACTAAAACGCATAAGACTTGTAGTTTTCAAAAATGTTTTCATTTTTGATGACACGCTTAATGAAAGAGGTTTAATCGCCGGCAAACGAAAATCTGCGATTTCCCGTAAATCTCGGGCTTCGCCCGTATAATCGAATGTATACAAAGAAAGTACCCTGTGAGTAAACGCATTTCCAGAACGATTTTTTAAATTATTTTTCACCACTAAAACGCATAAGACTTGTAGTTTTCAAAAATGTTTTCATTTTTGATGAGACGCTGAATAAAAGAAGTTTAATCGCCGGTAAACGAAAATCCGCGATTTCCCGTAAATCCCGGGCTTCGCTCGTATAGTCGAATGTATACAAAGAAAGTACCCAGGGAGTAAACTCATTTCCCGAACGATTTTTTAAATTATTTTTCACCACTAAAACGCATAAGACTTGTAGTTTTTAAAAATGTTTTCATTTTTGATGAGACGCTTAATGAAAGAGGTTTAATCGCCGGCAAACGAAAATCTGCGATTACCCGTAAATCTCGGGCTTCGCCCGTATAGTCGAATGTATACAAAGAAAGTACCCTGTGAGTAAACGCATTTCCAGAACGATTTTTTAAATTATTTTTCACCACTAAAACGCATAAGACTTGTAGTTTTCAAAAATGTTTTCATTTTTGATGAGACGCTGAATAAAAGAAGTTTAATCGCCGGCAAACGAAAACCCGCGATTTCCCGTAAATCCCGGGCTTGGCCCGTATAGTCAAAAGTATACAAAGAAAGTACCCAGGGAGTAAACTCATTTCCCGAACGATTTTTTAAATTATTTTTCACCACTAAAACGCATAAGACTTGTAGTTTTCAAAAATGTTTTCATTTTTGATGAGACGCTGAATAAAAGAAGTTTAATCGCCGGCAAACGAAAACCCGCGATTTCCCGTAAATCCCGGGTTTGGCCCGTATAGTCAAAAGTATACAAAGAAAGTACCCAGGGAGTAAACTCATTTCCCGAACGATTTTTTAAATTATTTTTCCACCACTAAAACGCATGAGACTTGTAGTTTTCAAAAATGTTTTCATTTTTGATGGGACGCTGAATAAAAGAAGTTTAATCGCCGGCAAACGAAAACCCGCCATTTCCCCTAAATCCCGGGCTTGGCCCGTGTAGTCGAATGTATACAAAGAAAGTACCCAGGAAGTCAACTCATTTCCCGAACGATTTTTTAAATTTTTTTTTCACCACAAAAACGGATGAGACTTGTAGTTTTCAAAAATGTTTTCATTTTTGATGAGACGCTTAATGAAAGAGGTTTAATCGCCGGCAAACGAAAATCTTCGATTTCCCGTAAATCCCGGGCTTGGCCCGTATAGTTGAATGTATACAAAGAAAGTACCCTGTGAGAAAACTCATTTCCAGAACGATTTTTTAAATTATTTTTCACCACTAAAACGCATAAGACTTGTAGTTTTCAAAAATGTTTTCATTTTTGATGAGACGCTTAATGAAAGAGGTTTAATCGCCGGCAAACGAAAATCTGCGATTTCCCGTAAATCTCGGGCTTCGCCCGTATAATCGAATGTATACAAAGAAAGTACCCTGTGAGTAAACGCATTTCCAGAACGATTTTTTAAATTATTTTTCACCACTAAAACGCATAAGACTTGTAGTTTTCAAAAATGTTTTCATTTTTGATGAGACGCTGAATAAAAGAAGTTTAATCGCCGGCAAACGAAAACCCGCGCTTTCCCGTAAATCCCGGGCTTGGCCCGTATAGTCAAAAGTATACAAAGAAAGTACCCAGGGAGTAAACTCATTTCCCGAACGATTTTTTAAATTATTTTTTCACCACTAAAACGCATGAGACTTGTAGTTTTCAATAATGTCTTCATTTTTGATGGGACGCTGAATAAAAGAAGTTTAATTGCCGGCAAACGAAAACCCGCCATTTCCCCTAAATCCGGGGCTTGGCCCGTGTAGTCGAATGTATACAAAGAAAGTACCCAGGAAGTCAACTCATTTCCCGAACGATTTTTTAAATTTTTTTTTTCACCACTAAAACGCATGAGACTTGTAGTTTTCAAAAATGTTTTCATTTTTGATGAGACGCTTAATGAAAGAGGTTTAATCGCCGGCAAACGAAAATCTGCGATTTCCCGTAAATCCCGGGCTTGGCCCGTATAGTCGAATGTATACAAAGAAAGTACCCAGGGAGTAAACTCATTTCCCGAACGATTTTTTAAATTATTTTTTCACCACTAAAACGCATGAGACTTGTAGTTTTCAAAAATGTTTTCATTTTTGATGGGACGCTGAATAAAAGAAGTTTAATCGCCGGCAAACGAAAACCCGCCATTTCCCCTAAATCCGGGGCTTGGCCCGTGTAGTCGAATGTATACAAATAAAGTGCCCAGGGAGTCAACTCATTTGCCGAACGATTTTTTAAATTTTTTTTTCACCACTAAAACGCATGAGACTTGTAGTTTTCAAAAATGTTTTCATTTTTGATGAGACGCTTAATGAAAGAGGTTTAATCGCCGGCAAACGAAAATCTGCGATTTCCCGTAAATCCCAGACTCGGCCTTTAAAGTCAAAAGTATACAAAGAAAGTACCCAGGGTGTAAACTCAGTTCCCGAACGATTTTTTAAATTTTCTTTTCACCACTAAAACGCATGAGACATGTAGTTTTCAAAAATGTTTTCATTTTTGATGAGACGCTTAATGAAAGAGGTTTAATCGCCGGCAAACGAAAATCTGCGATTTCCCGTAAATCCCGGGCTTGGCACGTATAGTCGAATGTATACAAAGAAAGTACCCTGTGAGAAAACTCATTTCCAGAACGATTTTTTAAATTATTTTTCACCACTAAAACGCATAAGACTTGTAGTTTTTAAAAATGTTTTCATTTTTGATGAGACGCTTAATGAAAGAGGTTTAATCGCCGGCAAACGAAAATCTGCGATTTCCCGTAAATCTCGGGCTTCGCCCGTATAGTCGAATGTATACAAAGAAAGTACCCTGTGAGTAAACGCATTTCCAGATGAATTTTTTAAATTATTTTTCACCACTAAAACGCATAAGACTTGTAGTTTTCAAAAATGTTTTCATTTTTGATGAGACGCTGAATAAAAGAAGTTTAATCGCCGGCAAACGAAAACCCGCGATTTCCCGTAAATCCCGGGCTTGGCCCGTATAGTCAAAAGTATACAAAGAAAGTACCCAGGGAGTAAACTCATTTCCCGAACGATTTTTTAAATTATTTTTCACCACTAAAACGCATAAGACTTGTAGTTTTCAAAAATGTTTTCATTTTCGATGAGACGCTGAATAAAAGAAGTTTAATCGCCGGCAAACGAAAACCCGCGATTTCCTGTAAATCCCGGGTTTGGCCCGTATAGTCAAAAGTATACAAAGAAAGTACCCAGGGAGTAAACTCATTTCCCGAACGATTTTTTAAATTATTTTTCCACCACTAAAACGCATGAGACTTGTAGTTTTCAAAAATGTTTTCATTTTTGATGGGACGCTGAATAAAAGAAGTTTAATCGCCGGCAAACGAAAACCCGCCATTTCCCCTAAATCCCGGGCTTGGCCCGTGTAGTCGAATGTATACAAAGAAAGTACCCTGTGAGAAAACTCATTTCCAGAACGATTTTTTAAATTATTTTTCACCACTAAAACGCGTAAGACTTGTAGTTTTCAAAAATGTTTTCATTTTTGATGAGACGCTTAATGAAAGAGGTTTAATCGCCGGCAAACGAAAATCTGCGATTTCCCGTAAATCTCGGGCTTCGCCCGTATAATCGAATGTATACAAAGAAAGTACCCTGTGAGTAAACGCATTTCCAGAACGATTTTTTAAATTATTTTTCACCACTAAAACGCATAAGACTTGTAGTTTTCAAAAATGTTTTCATTTTTGATGAGACGCTGAATAAAAGAAGTTTAATCGCCGGTAAACGAAAATCCGCGATTTCCCGTAAATCCCGGGCTTCGCTCGTTTAGTCGAATGTATACAAAGAAAGTACCCAGGGAGTAAACTCATTTCCCGAACGATTTTTTAAATTATTTTTCACCACTAAAACGCATAAGACTTGTAGTTTTTAAAAATGTTTTCATTTTTGATGAGACGCTTAATGAAAGAGGTTTAATCGCCGGCAAACGAAAATCTGCGATTACCCGTAAATCTCGGGCTTCGCCCGTATAGTCGAATGTATACAAAGAAAGTACCCTGTGAGTAAACGCATTTCCAGAACGATTTTTTAAATTATTTTTCACCACTAAAACGCATAAGACTTGTAGTTTTCAAAAATGTTTTCATTTTTGATGAGACGCTGAATAAAAGAAGTTTAATCGCCGGCAAACGAAAACCCGCGATTTCCCGTAAATCCCGGGCTTGGCCCGTATAGTCAAAAGTATACAAAGAAAGTACCCAGGGAGTAAACTCATTTCCCGAACGATTTTTTAAATTATTTTTCACCACTAAAACGCATAAGACTTGTAGTTTTCGAAATTGTTTTCATTTTTGATGAGACGCTGAATAAAAGAAGTTCAATCGCCGGCAAACGAAAACCCGCGATTTCCCGTAAATCCCGGGTTTGGCCCGTATAGTCAAAAGTATACAAAGAAAGTACCCAGGGAGTAAACTCATTTTCCGAACGATTTTTTAAATTATTTTTCCACCACTAAAACGCATGAGACTTGTAGTTTTCAAAAATGTTTTCATTTTTGATGGGACGCTGAATAAAAGAAGTTTAATCGCCGGCAAACGAAAACCCGCCATTTCCCCTAAATCCCGGGCTTGGCCCGTGTAGTCGAATGTATACAAAGAAAGTACCCAGGGAGTCAACTCATTTCCCGAACGATTTTTTAAATTTTTTTTTCACCACTAAAACGCATGAGACTTGTAGTTTTCAAAAATGTTTTCATTTTTGATGAGACGCTTAATGAAAGAGGTTTAATCGCCGGCAAACGAAAATCTGCGATTTCCCGTAAATCCCGGGCTTGGCCCGTATAGTCGAATGTATACAAAGAAAGTACCCTGTGAGAAAACTCATTTCCAGAACGATTTTTTAAATTATTTTTCACCACTAAAACGCATAAGACTTGTAGTTTTCACAAATGTTTTCATTTTTGATGAGACGCTTAATGAAAGAGGTTTAATCGCCGGCAAACGAAAATCTGCGATTTCCCGTAAATCTCGGGCTTCGCCCGTATAATCGAATGTATACAAAGAAAGTACCCTGTGATTAAACGCATATCCAGAACGATTTTTCAAATTATTTTTTACCACTAAAACGCATAAGACTTGTAGTTTTTAAAAATGTTTTCGTTTTTGATGAGACGCTGAATAAAAGAAGTTTAATCGCCGGCAAACGAAAACCCGCGATTTCCCGTAAATCCCGGGCTTGGCCCGTATAGTCAAAAGTATACAAAGAAAGTACCCAGGGAGTAAACTCATTTCCCGAACGATTTTTTAAATTATTTTTTCACCACTAAAACGCATGAGACTTGTAGTTTTCAATAATGTCTTCATTTTTGATTGGACGCTAAATAAAAGAAGTTTAATCGCCGGCAAACGAAAACCCGCCATTTCCCCTAAATCCGGGGCTTGGCCCGTGTAGCCGAATGTATACAAAGAAAGTACCCAGGAAGTCAACTCATTTCCCGAACGATTTTTTAAATTTTTTTTTCACCACTAAAACGCATGAGACTTGTAGTTTTCAAAAATGTTTTCATTTTTGATGAGACGCTTAATGAAAGAGGTTTAATCGCCGGCAAACGAAAATCTGCGATTTCCCGTAAATCCCGGGCTTGGCCCGTATAGTCGAATGTATACAAAGAAAGTACCCTGTGAGAAAACTCTTTTCCAGAACGATTTTTTAAATTATTTTTCACCACTAAAACGCATAAGACTTGTAGTTTTCAAAAATGTTTTCATTTTTGATGAGACGCTGAATAAAAGAAGTTTAATCGCCGGCAAACGAAAACCCGCGATTTCCCGTAAATCCCGGGCTTGGCCCATATAGTAAAAAGTATACAAAGAAAGTTCCCAGGGAGTAAACTCATTTCCCGAACGATTTTTTATATTATTTTTTTACCACTAAAACGCATGAAACTTGTAGTTTTCAGAAATGTTTTCATTTTTGATGAGACGCTTAATGAAAGAGGTTTAATCGCCGGCAAACGAAAATCTGCGATTTCCCGTAAATCCCGGGCTTGGCCCGTATAGTCGAATGTATACAAAGAAAGTACCCTGTGAGAAAACTCATTTCCAGAACGATTTTTTAAATTATTTTTCACCACTAAAACGCATAAGACTTGTAGTTTTCAAAAATGTTTTCATTTTTGATGAGACGCTGAATAAAAGAAGTTTAATCGCCGGCAAAAGAAAACCCGCGATTTCCCGTAAATCCCGGGCTTCGCCCGTAAAGTCGAATGTATACAAAGAAAGTACCCTGTGAGTAAACGCATTTCCAGAACGATTTTTTAAATTATTTTTCACCACTAAAACGCATAAGACTTGTAGTTTTCAAAAATGTTTTCATTTTTGATGAGACGCTGAATAAAAGAAGTTTAATCGCCGGCAAACGAAAACCCGCGATTTCCCGTAAATCCCGGGCTTGGCCCGTATAGTCAAAAGTATACAAAGAAAGTACCCAGGGAGTAAACTCATTTCCCGAACGATTTTTTAAATTATTTTTTCACCACTAAAACGCATGAGACTTGTAGTTTTCAAAAATGTTTTCATTTTTGATGGGACGCTGAATAAAAGAAGTTTAATCGCCGGCAAACGAAAACCCGCCATTTCCCCTAAATCCGGGGCTTGGCCCGTGTAGTCGAATGTATACAAAGAAAGTGCCCAGGGAGTCAACTCATTTGCCGAACGATTTTTTAAATTTTTTTTTCACCACTAAAACGCATGAGACTTGTAGTTTTCAAAAATGTTTTCATTTTTGATGAGACGCTTAATGAAAAAGGTTTAATCGCCGGCAAACGAAAATCTGCGATTTCCCGTAAATCCCGGGTTTGGCCCGTATAGTCGAATGTATACAAAGAAAGTACCCTGTGAGAAAACTCTTTTCCAGAACGATTTTTTAAATTATTTTTCACCACTAAAACGCATAAGACTTGTAGTTTTCAAAAATGTTTTTATTTTTGATGAGACGCTGAATAAAAGAAGTTTAATCGCCGGCAAACGAAAACCCGTGATTTCCCGTAAATCCCGGGCTTGGCCCGTATAGTCAAAAGTATACAAAGAAAGTACCCAGGGAGTAAACTCATTTCCCGAACGATTTTTAAATTATTTTTCACCACTAAAACGCAAAGACTTGTAGTTTTCAAAAATGTTTTCATTTTTGATGAGACGCTGAATAAAAGAAGTTTAATCGCCGGCAAACGAAAACCCGCGATTTCCCGTAAATCCCGGGCTTGGCCCGTATGGTCAAAAGTATACAAAGAAAGTACCCAGGGAGTAAACTCATTTCCCGAACGATTTTTTAAATTATTTTTTCACCACTAAAACGCATGAGACTTGTAGTCTTCAAACTTGTTTTCATTTTTGATAAGACGCTGAATAAAAGAAGTTTAAACGCCGGCAAACGAAAACATGCGATTTCCCGTAAATCCCAGACTCGGCCTTTAAAGTCAAAAGTATACAAAGAAAGTACCCAGGGTGTAAACTCAGTTCCCAAACGATTTTTTAAATTATCTTTTCACCACTAAAACGCATGAGACTTGTAGTTTTTAAAAATGTTTTCATTTTTGATGAGACGCTGAGTAAAAGAAGTTTAATCGCCGGCAAACGAAAACTCTCCATTTCCCGTAAACCCCGGACTCGGCCCGTATAATCAAATGTATACAAAGAAAGTACCCAGGGAGTAAACTCATTTCCCGAACGATTTTTTAAATTATTTTTTCACCTTTAAAACGCATGAGACTTGTAGTTTTCAAAAATGTTTTCATTTTTGATGAGACGCTGAATAAAAGAAGTTTAATCGCCGGCAAACGAAAATCTGCGATTTCCCGTAAATCTCGGGCTTCGCCCGTATAATCGAATGTATACAAAGAAAGTACCCTGTGAGTAAACGCATTTCCAGAACGATTTTTTAAATTATTTTTCACCACTAAAACGCATAAGACTTGTAGTTTTCAAAAATGTTTTCATTTTTGATGAGACGCTGAATAAAAGAAGTTTAATCGCCGGTAAACGAAAATCCGCGATTTCCCGTAAATCCCGGGCTTCGCTCGTTTAGTCGAATGTATACAAAGAAAGTACCCAGGGAGTAAACTCATTTCCCGAACGATTTTTTGAATTATTTTTCACCACTAAAACGCATAAGACTTGTAGTTTTTAAAAATGTTTTCATTTTTGATGAGACGCTTAATGAAAGAGGTTTAATCGCCGGCAAACGAAAATCTGCGATTACCCGTAAATCTCGGGCTTCGCCCGTATAGTCGAATGTATACAAAGAAAGTACCCTGTGAGTAAACGCATTTCCAGAACGATTTTTTAAATTATTTTTCACCACTAAAACGCATAAGACTTGTAGTTTTCAAAAATGTTTTCATTTTTGATGAGACGCTGAATAAAAGAAGTTTAATCGCCGGCAAACGAAAACCCGCGATTTCCCGTAAATCCCGGGCTTGGCCCGTATAGTCAAAAGTATACAAAGAAAGTACCCAGGGAGTAAACTCATTTCCCGAACGATTTTTTAAATTATTTTTCACCACTAAAACGCATAAGACTTGTAGTTTTCGAAATTGTTTTCATTTTTGATGAGACGCTGAATAAAAGAAGTTTAATCGTTGGCAAACGAAAACCCGCGATTTCCCGTAAATCCCGGGTTTGGCCCGTATAGTCAAAAGTATACAAAGAAAGTACCCAGGGAGTAAACTCATTTCCCAAACGATTTTTTAAATTATTTTTCCACCACTAAAACGCATGAGACTTGTAGTTTTCAAAAATGTTTTCATTTTTGATGGGACGCTGAATAAAAGAAGTTTAATCGCCGGCAAACGAAAACCCGCCATTTCCCCTAAATCCCGGGCTTGGCCCGTGTAGTCGAATGTATACAAAGAAAGTACCCAGGGAGTCAACTCATTTCCCGAACGATTTTTTAAATTTTTTTTTCACCACTAAAACGCATGAGACTTGTAGTTTTCAAAAATGTTTTCATTTTTGATGAGACGCTGAATAAAAGAAGTTTAATCGCCGGTAAACGAAAATCCGCGATTTCCCGTAAATCCCGGGCTTCGCTCGTTTAGTCGAATGTATACAAAGAAAGTACCCAGGGAGTAAACTCATTTCCCGAACGATTTTTTGAATTATTTTTCACCACTAAAACGCATAAGACTTGTAGTTTTTAAAAATGTTTTCATTTTTGATGAGACGCTTAATGAAAGAGGTTTAATCGCCGGCAAACGAAAATCTGCGATTACCCGTAAATCTCGGGCTTCGCCCGTATAGTCGAATGTATACAAAGAAAGTACCCTGTGAGTAAACGCATTTCCAGAACGATTTTTTAAATTATTTTTCACCACTAAAACGCATAAGACTTGTAGTTTTCAAAAATGTTTTCATTTTTGATGAGACGCTGAATAAAAGAAGTTTAATCGCCGGCAAACGAAAACCCGCGATTTCCCGTAAATCCCGGGCTTGGCCCGTATAGTCAAAAGTATACAAAGAAAGTACCCAGGGAGTAAACTCATTTCCCGAACGATTTTTTAAATTATTTTTCACCACTAAAACGCATAAGACTTGTAGTTTTCGAAATTGTTTTCATTTTTGATGAGACGCTGAATAAAAGAAGTTTAATCGTTGGCAAACGAAAACCCGCGATTTCCCGTAAATCCCGGGTTTGGCCCGTATAGTCAAAAGTATACAAAGAAAGTACCCAGGGAGTAAACTCATTTCCCAAACGATTTTTTAAATTATTTTTCCACCACTAAAACGCATGAGACTTGTAGTTTTCAAAAATGTTTTCATTTTTGATGGGACGCTGAATAAAAGAAGTTTAATCGCCGGCAAACGAAAACCCGCCATTTCCCCTAAATCCCGGGCTTGGCCCGTGTAGTCGAATGTATACAAAGAAAGTACCCAGGGAGTCAACTCATTTCCCGAACGATTTTTTAAATTTTTTTTTCACCACTAAAACGCATGAGACTTGTAGTTTTCAAAAATGTTTTCATTTTTGATGAGACGCTTAATGAAAGAGGTTTAATCGCCGGCAAACGAAAATCTGCGAATTCCCGTAAATCCCGGGCTTGGCCCGTATAGTCGAATGTATACAAAGAAAGTACCCTGTGAGAAAACTCATTTCCAGAACGATTTTTTAAATTATTTTTCACCACTAAAACGCATAAGACTTGTAGTTTTCAAAAATGTTTTCATTTTTGATGAGACGCTTAATGAAAGAGGTTTAATCGCCGGCAAACGAAAATCTGCGATTTCCCGTAAATCTCGGGCTTCGCCCGTATAATCGAATGTATACAAAGAAAGTACCCTGTGAGTAAACGCATTTCCAGAACGATTTTTTAAATTATTTTTTACCACTAAAACGCATAAGACTTGTAGTTTTTAAAAATGTTTTCATTTTTGATGAGATGCTGAATAAAAGAAGTTTAATCGCCGGCAAACGAAAACCCGCGATTTCCCGTAAATCCCGGGCTTGGCCCGTATAGTCAAAAGTATACAAAGAAAGTACCCAGGGAGTAAACTCATTTCCCGAACGATTTTTAAATTATTTTTTCACCACTAAAACGCATGAGACTTGTAGTTTTCAATAATGTCTTCATTTTTGATGGGACGCTGAATAAAAGAAGTTTAATCGCCGGCAAACGAAAACCCGCCATTTCCCCTAAATCCGGGGCTTGGCCCGTGTAGTCGAATGTATACAAAGAAAGTACCCAGGAAGTCAACTCATTTCCCGAACGATTTTTTAAATCTTTTTTTCACCACTAAAACGCATGAGACTTGTAGTTTTCAAAAATGTTTTCATTTTTGATGAGACGCTTAATGAAAGAGGTTTAATCGCCGGCAAACGAAAATCTGCGATTTCCCGTAAATCCCGGGCTTGGCCCGTATAGTCGAATGTATACAAAGAAAGTACCCTGTGAGAAAACTCTTTTCCAGAACGATTTTTTAAATTATTTTTCACCACTAAAACGCATAAGACTTGTAGTTTTCAAAAATGTTTTCATTTTTGATGAGACGCTGAATAAAAGAAGTTTAATCGCCGGCAAACGAAAACCCGCGATTTCCCGTAAATCCCGGGCTTGGCCCGTATAGTCAAAAGTATACAAAGAAAGTTCCCAGGGAGTAAACTCATTTCCCGAACGATTTTTTATATTATTTTTTCACCACTAAAACGCATGAAACTTGTAGTTTTCAGAAATGTTTTCATTTTTGATGAGACGCTTAATGAAAGAGGTTTAATCGCCGGCAAACGAAAATCTGCGATTTCCCGTAAATCCCGGGCTTGGCCCGTATAGTCGAATGTATACAAAGAAAGTACCCTGTGAGAAAACTCATTTCCAGAACGATTTTTTAAATTATTTTTCACCACTAAAACGCATAAGACTTGTAGTTTTCAAAAATGTTTTCATTTTTGATGAGACGCTGAATAAAAGAAGTTTAATCGCCGGCAAACGAAAACCCGCGATTTCCCGTAAATCCCGGGCTTCGCCCGTATAGTCGAATGTATACAAAGAAAGTACCCTGTGAGTAAACGCATTTCCA
This sequence comes from Hydractinia symbiolongicarpus, assembly GCF_029227915.1. Taxonomy (NCBI): domain Eukaryota; kingdom Metazoa; phylum Cnidaria; class Hydrozoa; order Anthoathecata; family Hydractiniidae; genus Hydractinia; species Hydractinia symbiolongicarpus. Next base: position 31,892,163 of record NC_079884.1, read on the forward strand.
GAACGATTTTTTAAATTATTTTTCACCACTAAAACGCATAAGACTTGTAGTTTTCAAAAATGTTTTCATTTTTGATGAGACGCTGAATAAAAGAAGTTTAATCGCCGGCAAACGAAAACCCGCGATTTCCCGTAAATCCCGGGCTTGGCCCGTATAGTCAAAAGTATACAAAGAAAGTACCCAGGGAGTAAACTCATTTCCCGAACGATTTTTTAAATTATTTTTTCACCACTAAAACGCATGAGACTTGTAGTTTTCAAAAATGTTTTCATTTTTGATGGGACGCTGAATAAAAGAAGTTTAATCGCCGGCAAACGAAAACCCGCCATTTCCCCTAAATCCGGGGCTTGGCCCGTGTAGTCGAATGTATACAAAGAAAGTGCCCAGGGAGTCAACTCATTTGCCGAACGATTTTTTAAATTTTTTTTTCACCACTAAAACGCATGAGACTTGTAGTTTTCAAAAATGTTTTCATTTTTGATGAGACGCTTAATGAAAAAGGTTTAATCGCCGGCAAACGAAAATCTGCGATTTCCCGTAAATCCCGGGTTTGGCCCGTATAGTCGAATGTATACAAAGAAAGTACCCTGTGAGAAAACTCTTTTCCAGAACGATTTTTTAAATTATTTTTCACCACTAAAACGCATAAGACTTGTAGTTTTCAAAAATGTTTTTATTTTAGATGAGACGCTGAATAAAAGAAGTTTAATCGCCGGCAAACGAAAACCCGTGATTTCCCGTAAATCCCGGGCTTGGCCCGTATAGTCAAAAGTATACAAAGAAAGTACCCAGGGAGTAAACTCATTTCCCGAACGATTTTTAAATTATTTTTCACCATTAAAACGCATAAGACTTGTAGTTTTCAAAAATGTTTTCATTTTTGATGAGACGCTGAATAAAAGAAGTTTAATCGCCGGCAAACGAAAACCCGCGATTTCCCGTAAATCCCGGGCTTGGCCCGTATAGTCAAAAGTATACAAAGAAAGTACCCAGGGAGTAAACTCATTTCCCGAACGATTTTTTAAATTATTTTTCACCACTAAAACGCATAAGACTTGTAGTTTTCAAAAATGTTTTCATTTTTGATGAGACGCTTAATGAAAGAGGTTTAATCGCCGGCAAACGAAAATCTGCGATTTCCCGTAAATCTCGGGCTTCGCCCGTATAATCGAATGTATACAAAGAAAGTACCCTGTGAGTAAACGCATTTCCAGAACGATTTTTTAAATTATTTTTTACCACTAAAACGCATAAGACTTGTAGTTTTTAAAAATGTTTTCATTTTTGATGAGACGCTGAATAAAAGAAGTTTAATCGCCGGCAAACGAAAACCCGCGATTTCCCGTAAATCCCAGGCTTGGCCTATATAGTCAAAAGTATACAAAGAAAGTACCCAGGGAGTAAACTCATTTCCCGAAGGATTTTTTAAATTATTTTTTCACCACTAAAACGCATGAGACTTGTAGTTTTCAATAATGTCTTCATTTTTGATGGGACGCTGAATAAAAGAAGTTTAATCGCCGGCAAACGAAAACCCGCCATTTCCCCTAAATCCGGGGCTTGGCCCGTGTAGTCGAATGTATACAAAGAAAGTACCCAGGAAGTCAACTCATTTCCCGAACGATTTTTTAAATTTTTTTTTCACCACTAAAACGCATGAGACTTGTAGTTTTGAAAAATGTTTTCATTTTTGATGAGACGCTTAATGAAAGAGGTTTAATCGCCGGCAAACGAAAATCTGCGATTTCCCGTAAATCCCGGGCTTGGCCCGTATAGTCGAATGTATACAAAGAAAGTACCCTGTGAGAAAACTCTTTTCCAGAACGATTTTTTAAATTATTTTTCACCACTAAAACGCATAAGACTTGTAGTTTTCAAAAATGTTTTCATTTTTGATGAGACGCTGAATAAAAGAAGTTTAATCGCCGGCAAACGAAAACCCGCGATTTCCCGTAAATCCCGGGCTTGGCCCGTATAGTCAAAAGTATACAAAGAAAGTTCCCAGGGAGTAAACTCATTTCCCGAACGATTTTTTATATTATTTTTTCACCACTAAAACGCATGAAACTTGTAGTTTTCAGAAATGTTTTCATTTTTGATGAGACGCTTAATGAAAGAGGTTTAATCGCCGGCAAACGAAAATCTGCGATTTCCCGTAAATCCCGGGCTTGGCCCGTATAGTCGAATGTATACAAAGAAAGTACCCTGTGAGAAAACTCATTTCCAGAACGATTTTTTAAATTATTTTTCACCACTAAAACGCATAAGACTTGTAGTTTTCAAAAATGTTTTCATTTTTGATGAGACGCTGAATAAAAGAAGTTTAATGGCCGGCAAACGAAAACCCGCGATTTCCCGTAAATCCCGGGCTTCGCCCGTATAGTCAAATGTATACAAAGAAAGTACCCTGTGAGTAAACGCATTTCAAGAACGATTTTTTAAATTATTTTTCACCACTAAAACGCATAAGACTTGTAGTTTTCAAAAATGTTTTCATTTTTGATGAGACGCTGAATAAAAGAAGTTTAATCGCCGGCAAACGAAAACCCGCGATTTCCCGTAAATCCCGGGCTTGGCCCGTATAGTCAAAAGTATACAAAGAAAGTACCCAGGGAGTAAACTCATTTCCCGAACGATTTTTTAAATTATTTTTTCACCACTAAAACGCATGAGACTTGTAGTTTTCAAAAATGTTTTCATTTTTGATGGGACGCTGAATAAAAGAAGTTTAATCGCCGGCAAACGAAAACCCGCCATTTCCCCTAAATCCGGGGCTTGGCCCGTGTAGTCGAATGTATACAAAGAAAGTGCCCAGGGAGTCAACTCATTTGCCGAACGATTTTTTAAATTTTTTTTTCACCACTAAAACGCATGAGACTTGTAGTTTTCAAAAATGTTTTCATTTTTGATGAGACGCTTAATGAAAAAGGTTTAATCACCGGCAAACGAAAATCTGCGATTTCCCGTAAATCCCGGGTTTGGCCCGTATAGTCGAATGTATACAAAGAAAGTACCCTGTGAGAAAACTCTTTTCCAGAACGATTTTTTAAATTATTTTTCACCACTAAAACGCATAAGACTTGTAGTTTTCAAAAATGTTTTTATTTTTGATGAGACGCTGAATAAAAGAAGTTTAATCGCCGGCAAACGAAAACCCGTGATTTCCCGTAAATCCCGGGCTTGGCCCGTATAGTCAAAAGTATACAAAGAAAGTACCCAGGGAGAAAACTCATTTCCCGAACGATTTTTAAATTATTTTTCACCACTAAAACGCATAAGACTTGTAGTTTTCAAAAATGTTTTCATTTTTGATGAGACGCTGAATAAAAGAAGTTTAATGGCCGGCAAACGAAAACCCGCGATTTCCCGTAAATCCCGGGCATCGCCCGTATAGTCAAATGTATACAAAGAAAGTACCCTGTGAGTAAACGCATTTCCAGAACGATTTTTTAAATTATTTTTCACCACTAAAACGCATAAGACTTGTAGTTTTCAAAAATGTTTTCATTTTTGATGAGACGCTGAATAAAAGAAGTTTAATCGCCGGCAAACGAAAACCCGCGATTTCCCGTAAATCCCGGGCTTGGCCCGTATAGTCGAATGTATACAAAGAAAGTACCCTGTGAGAAAACTCTTTTCCAGAACGATTTTTTAAATTATTTTTCACCACTAAAACGCATAAGACTTGTAGTTTTCAAAAATGTTTTTATTTTTGATGAGACGCTGAATAAAAGAAGTTTAATCGCCGGCAAACGAAAACCCGTGATTTCCCGTAAATCCCGGGCTTGGCCCGTATAGTCAAAAGTATACAAAGAAAGTACCCAGGGAGAAAACTCATTTCCCGAACGATTTTTAAATTATTTTTCACCACTAAAACGCATAAGACTTGTAGTTTTCAAAAATGTTTTCATTTTTGATGAGACGCTGAATAAAAGAAGTTTAATGGCCGGCAAACGAAAACCCGCGATTTCCCGTAAATCCCGGGCATCGCCCGTATAGTCAAATGTATACAAAGAAAGTACCCAGGGAGAAAACTCATTTCCCGAACGATTTTTAAATTATTTTTCACCACTAAAACGCATAAGACTTGTAGTTTTCAAAAATGTTTTCATTTTTGATGAGACTCTGAATAAAAGAAGTTTAATGGCCGGCAAACGAAAACCCGCGATTTCCCGTAAATCCCGGGCATCGCCCGTATAGTCAAATGTATACAAAGAAAGTACCCTGTGAGTAAACGCATTTCCAGAACGATTTTTTAAATTATTTTTCACCACTAAAACGCATAAGACTTGTAGTTTTCAAAAATGTTTTCATTTTTGATGAGACGCTGAATAAAAGAAGTTTAATCGCCGGCAAACGAAAACCCGCGATTTCCCGTAAATCCCGGGCTTGGCCCGTATAGTCAAAAGTATACAAAGAAAGTACCCAGGGAGTAAACTCATTTCCCGAACGATTTTTTAAATTATTTTTTCACCACTAAAACGCATGAGACTTGTAGTTTTCAAAAATGTTTTCATTTTTGATGGGACGCTGAATAAAAGAAGTTTAATCGCCGGCAAACGAAAACCCGCCATTTCCCCTAAATCCGGGGCTTGGCCCGTGTAGTCGAATGTATACAAAGAAAGTGCCCAGGGAGTCAACTCATTTGCCGAACGATTTTTTAAATTTTTTTTTCACCACTAAAACGCATGAGACTTGTAGTTTTCAAAAATGTTTTCATTTTTGATGAGACGCTTAATGAAAAAGGTTTAATCACCGGCAAACGAAAATCTGCGATTTCCCGTAAATCCCGGGTTTGGCCCGTATAGTCGAATGTATACAAAGAAAGTACCCTGTGAGAAAACTCTTTTCCAGAACGATTTTTTAAATTATTTTTCACCACTAAAACGCATAAGACTTGTAGTTTTCAAAAATGTTTTTATTTTTGATGAGACGCTGAATAAAAGAAGTTTAATCGCCGGCAAACGAAAACCCGTGATTTCCCGTAAATCCCGGGCTTGGCCCGTATAGTCAAAAGTATACAAAGAAAGTACCCAGGGAGAAAACTCATTTCCCGAACGATTTTTTAAATTATTTTTTCACCACTAAAACGCATGAGACTTGTAGTCTTCAAACTTGTTTTCATTTTTGATGAGACGCTGAATAAAAGAAGTTTAAACGCCGGCAAACGAAAACATGCGATTTCCCGTAAATCCCAGACTCGGCCTTTAAAGTCAAAAGTATACAAAGAAAGTACCCAGGGTGTAAACTCAGTTCCCGAACGATTTTTTAAATTATCTTTTCACCACTAAAACGCATGAGACTTGTAGTTTTTAAAAATGTTTTCATTTTTGATGAGACGCTGAGTAAAAGAAGTTTAATCGCCGGCAAACGAAAACTCTCCATTTCCCGTAAACCCCGGACTCGGCCCGTATAATCAAATGTATACAAAGAAAGTACCCAGGGAGTAAACTCATTTCCCGAACGATTTTTTAAATTATTTTTTCACCACGAAATCGCATGAGACTTGTAGTTTTCAAAAATGTTTTCATTTTTGATGAGACGCTGAATAAAAGAAGTTTAATCGCCGGCAAACCAAAACCTGCGATTTCCCGTAAAACCCGGACTCGGCCCGTATAGTCAAAAGTATACAAAGAAAGTACCCAGGGTGTAAACTCATTTCCCGAACGATTTTTTAAATTATTATTTCACCACTAAAGCCCATGAGAATTGTAGTTTATAAAAATGTTTTCATTTTTGATGAGACGCTGAATAAAAGAAGTTTAATCTCCGGCAAACGAAAACACGCGACTTCCCGTAAATCCCGGACCCGGCCTGTATAGTCAAAAGTATACAAAGAAAGTACCCAGGGAGTAAAGTCATTTCCCGAACGATTTTTTAAATTATTTTTTCACCACTAAAACGCATGAGACTTGTAGTTTTCAGAAATGTTTTCATTTTTGATGAGACGCTTAATGAAAGTGGTTTAATCGCCGGCAAACGAAAACCCGCGATTTCCCGTAAATCCCGGGCTTGGCCCGTATAATCGAATGTATACAAAGAAAGTACCCTGTAAGTAAACTCATTTCCAAAACGATTTTTTAAATAATCTTTTCACCACTAAAACGCATGAGACTTGTAGTTTTCAAAAATGTTTTCATTTTTGATGAGACACTGAATAAAAGAAGTTTAATCGCCGGCAAACGAAAACCCGCCATTTCCCGTAAATCCTGGGCTTGGCCCGTATAGTCAAAAGTATACAAAGAAAGTACCCAGGGAGTAAACTCATTTCCCGAACGATTTTTAAATTATTTTTCACCACTAAAACGCATAAGACTTGTAGTTTTCAAAAATGTTTTCATTTTTGATGAGACGCTGAATAAAAGAAGTTTAATCGCCGGCAAACGAAAACCCGCGATTTCCCGTAAATCCCGGGCTTGGCCCGTATAGTCAAAAGTATACAAAGAAAGTACCCAGGGAGTAAACTCATTTCCCGAACGATTTTTTAAATTATTTTTTCACCACTAAAACGCATGAGACTTGTAGTCTTCAAACTTGTTTTCATTTTTGATGAGACGCTGAATAAAAGAAGTTTAAACGCCGGCAAACGAAAACATGCGATTTCCCGTAAATCCCAGACTCGGCCTTTAAAGTCAAAAGTATACAAAGAAAGTACCCAGGGTGTAAACTCAGTTCCCGAACGATTTTTTAAATTATCTTTTCACCACTAAAACGCATGAGACTTGTAGTTTTTAAAAATGTTTTCATTTTTGATGAGACGCTGAGTAAAAGAAGTTTAATCGCCGGCAAACGAAAACTCTCCATTTCCCGTAAACCCCGGACTCGGCCTGTATAATCAAATGTATACAAAGAAAGTACCCAGGGAGTAAACTCATTTCCCGAACGATTTTTTAAATTATTTTTTCACCACTAAAACGCATGAGACTTGTAGTTTTCAAAAATGTTTTCATTTTTTATGAGACGCTGAATAAAAGAAGTTTAATCGCCGGCAAACCAAAACCTGCGATTTCCCGTAAAACCCGGACTCGGCCCGTATAGTCAAAAGTATACAAAGAAAGTACCCAGGGTGTAAACTCATTTCCCGAACGATTTTTTAAATTATTATTTCACCACTAAAGCCCATGAGACTTGTAGTTTATAAAAATGTTTTCATTTTTGATGAGACGCTGAATAAAAGAAGTTTAATCTCCGGCAAACGAAAACACGCGACTTCCCGTAAATTCCGGACTCGGCCTGTATAGTCAAAAGTATACAAAGAAAGTACCCAGGGAGTAAACTCATTTCCCGAACGATTTTTTAAATTATTTTTTCACCACTAAAACGCATGAGACTTGTAGTTTTCAGAAATGTTTTCATTTTTGATGAGACGCTTAATGAAAGTGGTTTAATCGCCGGCAAACGAAAACCCGCGATTTCCCGTAAATCCCGGGCTTGGCCCGTATAGTCGAATGTATAAAAAGAAAGTACCCTGTAAGTAAACTCATTTCCAAAACGATTTTTTAAATAATCTTTTCACCACTAAAACGCATGAGACTTGTAGTTTTCAAAAATGTTTTCATTTTTGATGAGACACTGAATAAAAGAAGTTTAATCGCCGGCAAACGAAAACCCGCCATTTCCCGTAAATCCTGGGCTTGGCCCGTATAGTCAAAAGTATACAAAGAAAGTACCCAGGGAGTACACTCATTTCCCGAACGATTTTTTAATTTTTTTTTCCACCACTGAAACGCATGAGACTTTTAGTTTTCAAAAATGTTTTCATTTTTGATGAGACGCTTAATAAAAGAGGTTTAATCGCCGGCAAACGAAAACCCGCGATTTCCCGTAAATCCCGGGCTTGGCCCGTATAGTCGAATGTATACAAAGAAAGTACCCTGTGAGTAAACTCATTTCCAGAACGATTTTTTAAATTATTTTTTCACCACTAAAACGCATAAGACTTGTAGTTTTCAAAAATGTTTTCATTTTTGATGAGACGCTGAATAAAAGAAGTTTAATCGCCGGCAAACGAAAACCCGCGTTTTCCCGTAAATCCCGGGCTTGGCCCGTATAGTCAAAAGTATACAAAGAAAGTACCCAGGGAGTAAACTCATTTCCCGAACGATTTTTTAAATTATTTTTTCACCACTAAAACGCATGAGACTTGTAGTTTTCAAACTTGTTTTCATTTTTGATGAGACGCTGAATAAAAGAAGTTTAATTGCCGGCAAACGAAAATCCGCGATTTCCCGTAAATCCCGGGCTTGGCCCGTATAGTTTAATGTATATAAAGAAAGTACCCAAGGAGTAAACTGATTTCCCGAACGATTTTTTAAATTATTTCTGCACCACTAGAACAAATGAGACTTGTAGTTTTCAAAATGTTTTCATTTTTCATGAGACGCTTAATGAAAGAGGTTTAATCGCCGGCAAAAGAAAACCCGCGATTTCCCGTAAATCCCGGGCTTGTCCCGTATAGTCGAATGTATACAAAGAAAGTACCCTGTGAGTAAACTCATTTCCAGAACGATTTTTTAAATTATCTTTTCACCACTAAATCGCATGAGACTTGTAGTTCTCAAAAATGTTTTTATTTTTTATGAGACGCTGAATAAAAGAAGTGTAATCGCCGGCAAACGAAAACCCGCGATTTCCCGTAAATCCCGGGCTTGGCCCGTATAGTTGAATGTATATAAAGATAGTACCTAAGGAGTAAACTGATTTCCCGAACGATTTTTTAAATTATTTCTGCACCACTAGAACGAATGAGACTTGTAGTTTTCAAAAATGCTTTCATTTTTAATGAGACGCTTGATGAAAGAGGTTTAATCGCCGGCAAACGAAAACCCGCGATTTCCCGTAAATCCCGGGCTTGTCCCGTATAGTCGAATGTATACAAAGAAAGTACCCTGTCAGTAAACTCATTTCCAAAACGATTTTTTAAATTATCTTTTCACCACTAAAACGCATGGGACTTGTAGTTTTCAAAAATGTTTTCATTTTTGATGGGACGCTGAATAAAAAAAGTTTAATCGCCAGCAAACGAAAACCCGCGACTTCCCGTAAATCCCGGACTCGGCCCGTATAGTCAAAAGTATACAAAGAAAGTACCCAGGGAGTAAACTCATTTCTCGAACGATTTTTTAAATTATCTTTTCACCACTAAAACGCATGAGACTTGTAGTTTTCAGAAATGTTTTCATTTTTAATGAGACGCTAAATAAAAGAAGTTTAATCGCCGGCAAACGAAAACCCGCGATTTCCCGTAAATCCCGGGCTTGGCCCGTATAATCAAAAGTATACAAAGAAAGTACCCAGGGAGTAAACTCATTTCCCGAACGATTTTTTAAATTATTTTTTCACCACTAAAACGCATGAGACTTGTAGTTTTCAAACTTGTTTTCATTTTTGATGAGACGCTTAATGAAAGAAGTTTAATTGCCGGCAAACGAAAATCCGCGATTTCCCGTAAATCCCGGGCTTGGCCCGTATAGTTTAATGTATATAAAGAAAGTGCCCAAGGAGTAAACTCATTTCCCGAATGATTTTTTAATTTTTTTTTTCACAACTAAAACGAATGAGACTTGTAGTTTTCAAAATGTTTTCATTTTTAATGAGACGCTTAATGAAAGAGGTTTAATCGCCGGCAAACGAAAACCCGCGATTTCCCGTAAATCCCGGGCTTGTCCCGTATAGTCGAATGTATACAAAGAAAGTACCCTGTGAGTAAAATCATTTCCAGAACGATTTTTTAAATTATCTTTTCACCACTAAATCGCATGAGACTTGTAGTTCTCAAAAATGTTTTTATTTTTTATGAGACGCTGAATAAAAGAAATTTAATCGCCGGCAAACGAAAACCCGCGACTTCCCGTAAATCCCGGACTCGGCCTGTATAGTCAAAAGTATACAAAGAAAGTACCCAGGGAGTAAACTCATTTCTCGAACGATTTTTTAAATTATCTTTTCACCACTAAAACGCATGAGACTTGTAGTTTTCAGAAATGTTTTCATTTTTAATGAGACGCTAAATAAAAGAAGTTTAATCGCCGGCAAACGAAAACCCGCGATTTCCCGTAAATCCCGGACTTGGCCCGTATAATCAAAAGTATACAAAGAAAGTACCCAGGGAGTAAACTCATTTCCCGAACGATTTTTTAAATTATTTTTTCACCACTAAAACGCATGAGACTTGTAGTTTTCAAACTTGTTTTCATTTTTGATGAGACGCTAAATAAAAGAAGTTTAATTGCCGGCAAACGAAAATCCGCGATTTCCCGTAAATCCCGGGCTTGGCCCGTATAGTTTAATGTATATAAAGAAAGTACCCAAGGAGTAAACTCATTTCCCGAATGATTTTTTAATTTTTTTTTTCACAACTAAAACGAATGAGACTTGTAGTTTGCAAAATGTTTTCATTTTTAATGAGACGCTTAATGAAAGAGGTTTAATCGCCGGCAAACGAAAACCCGCGATTTCCCGTAAATCCCGGGCTTGTCCCGTATAGTCGAATGTATACAAAGAAAGTACCCTGTGAGTAAACTCATTTCCAGAACGATTTTTTAAATTATCTTTTCACCACTAAATCGCATGAGACTTGTAGTTCTCAAAAATGTTTTTATTTTTTATGAGACGCTGAATAAAAGAAATTTAATCGGCAGCAAACGAAAACCCGCGATTTCCCGTAAATCCCGGGCTTGGCTCGTATAATTGAATGTATATAAAGAAAGTACCCAAGGAGTAAACTGATTTCCCGAACGATTTTTTAAATTATTTTTGCACCACTAGAACGAATGAGACTTGTAGTTTTTAAAATATTTTCATTTTTAATGAGACGCTTAATGAAAGAGGTTTAATCGCCGGCAAACGAAAACCCGCGATTTCCCGTAAATCCCGGGCTTGTCCCGTATAGTCGAATGTATACAAAGAAAGTACCCTGTGAGTAAAATCATTTCCAGAACGATTTTTTAAATTATCTTTTCACCACTAAATCGCATGAGACTTGTAGTTCTCAAAAATGTTTTTATTTTTTATGAGACGCTGAATAAAAGAAATTTAATCGCCGGCAAACGAAAACCCGCGACTTCCCGTAAATCCCGGACTCGGCCTGTATAGTCAAAAGTATACAAAGAAAGTACCCAGGGAGTAAACTCATTTCTCGAACGATTTTTTAAATTATCTTTTCACCACTAAAACGCATGAGACTTGTAGTTTTCAGAAATGTTTTCATTTTTAATGAGACGCTAAATAAAAGAAGTTTAATCGCCGGCAAACGAAAACCCGCGATTTCCCGTAAATCCCGGACTTGGCCCGTATAATCAAAAGTATACAAAGAAAGTACCCAGGGAGTAAACTCATTTCCCGAACGATTTTTTAAATTATTTTTTCACCACTAAAACGCATGAGACTTGTAGTTTTCAAACTTGTTTTCATTTTTGATGAGACGCTAAATAAAAGAAGTTTAATTGCCGGCAAACGAAAATCCGCGATTTCCCGTAAATCCCGGGCTTGGCCCGTATAGTTTAATGTATATAAAGAAAGTACCCAAGGAGTAAACTCATTTCCCGAATGATTTTTTAATTTTTTTTTTCACAACTAAAACGAATGAGACTTGTAGTTTGCAAAATGTTTTCATTTTTAATGAGACGCTTAATGAAAGAGGTTTAATCGCCGGCAAACGAAAACCCGCGATTTCCCGTAAATCCCGGGCTTGTCCCGTATAGTCGAATGTATACAAAGAAAGTACCCTGTGAGTAAACTCATTTCCAGAACGATTTTTTAAATTATCTTTTCACCACTAAATCGCATGAGACTTGTAGTTCTCAAAAATGTTTTTATTTTTTATGAGACGCTGAATAAAAGAAATTTAATCGGCAGCAAACGAAAACCCGCGATTTCCCGTAAATCCCGGGCTTGGCTCGTATAATTGAATGTATATAAAGAAAGTACCCAAGGAGTAAACTGATTTCCCGAACGATTTTTTAAATTATTTTTGCACCACTAGAACGAATGAGACTTGTAGTTTTTAAAATATTTTCATTTTTAATGAGACGCTTAATGAAAGAGGTTTAATCGCCGGCAAACGAAAACCCGCGATTTCCCGTAAATCCCGGGCTTGTCCCGTATAGTCGAATGTATACAAAGAAAGTACCCTGTGAGTAAACTCATTTCCAGAACGATTTTTTAAATTATCTTTTCACCACTAAATCGCATGAGACTTGTAGTTCTCAAAAATGTTTTTATTTTTTATGAGACGCTGAATAAAAGAAGTTTAATCGCCGGCAAACGAAAACCCGCGATTTCCCGTAAATCCCGGGCTTGGCCCGTATAGTTGAATGTATATAAAGATAGTACCTAAGGAGTAAACTGATTTCCCGAACGATTTTTTAAATTATTTCTGCACCACTAGAACGAATGAGACTTGTAGTTTTCAAAAATGCTTTCATTTTTAATGAGACGCTTGATGAAAGAGGTTTAATCGCCGGCAAACGAAAACCCGCGATTTCCCGTAAATCCCGGGCTTGTCCCGTATAGTCGAATGTATACAAAGAAAGTACCCTGTCAGTAAACTCATTTCCAAAACGATTTTTTAAATTATCTTTTCACCACTAAAACGCATGGGACTTGTAGTTTTCAAAAATGTTTTCATTTTTGATGGCACGCTAAATAAAAGAAGTTTAATCGCCGGCAAACGAAAACCCGCCATTTCCCGTAAATCCCAGGCTTGGCCCGTATAGTCAAAAGTATACAAAGAAAGTACCCAGGGAGTAAACTCATTTCTCGAACGATTTTTTATATTACTTTTTCACCACTAAAACGTATGAGACTTGTAGTTTTCAAAAATGTTTTCATTTTTGATGGCACGCTAAATAAAAGAAGTTTAATCGCCGGCAAACGAAAACCCGCCATTTCCCGTAAATCCCAGGCTTGGCCCGTATAGTCAAAAGTATACAAAGAAAGTACCCTGTGAGTAAACTCATTTCCAGAACGATTTTTAAGTTATCTTTTCACCACTAAATCGCATGAGACTTGTAGTTCTCAAAAATGTTTTTATTTTTTATAAGACGCTGAATAAAAGAAGTTTAATCGCCGGCAAACGAAAACCCGCGATTTCCCGTAAATCCCGGGCTTGGCCCGTATAGTTGAATGTATATAAAGAAAGTACCCAAGGAGTAAACTGATTTCCCGAACGATTTTTTAAATTATTTCTGCACCACTAGAACGAATGAGACTTGTAGTTTTCAAAATGTTTTCATTTTTAATGAGACGCTTAATGAAAGAGGTTTAATCGCCGGCAAACGAAAACCCGCGATTTCCCGTAAATCCCGGGCTTGTCCCGTATAGTCGAATGTATACAAAGAAAGTACCCTGTGAGTAAACTCATTTCCAGAACGATTTTTTAAATTATCTTTTCACCACTAAATCGCATGAGACTTGTAGTTCTCAAAAATGTTTTTATTTTTTATGAGACGCTGAATAAAAGAAGTTTAATCGCCGGCAAACGAAAACCCGCGATTTCCCGTAAATCCCAGGCTTGGCCCGTATAGTCAAAAGTATACAAAGAAAGTACCCAGGGAGTAAACTCATTTCTCGAACGATTTTTTAAACTATTTTTTCACCACTAAAACGCATGAGACTTGTAGTTTTCAGAAATGTTTTCATTTTTGATGAGACGTTTAACGAAAGTGGTTTAATCACCGGCAAACGAAAACCCGCCATTTCCCGTAAATCCCAGACTTGGCCCGTATAGTCACAAGTATACAAAGAAAGTACCCAGGGAGTAAACTCATTTCTCGAACGATTTTTTATATTACTTTTTCACCACTAAAACGTATGAGACTTGTAGTTTTCAAAAATGTTTTCATTTTTGATGGCACGCTAAATAAAAGAAGTTTAATCGCCGGCAAACGAAAACCCGCCATTTCCCGTAAATCCCAGGCTTGGCCCGTATCTTCAAAAGTAGACAAAGAAAGTACCCAGGGAGTAAACTCATTTCCCGAACAATTTTTAAATTATTTTTTCACCACTAAAAGGCATGAGACTTGTAGTTTTTAAAAATGTTTTCATTTTTGATTAGACGCTTAATGAAAGAGGTTTAATCGCCGGAATACGAAAACCAGCGATTTCCCCTAAATCCCGGGCTTGGCCCGTGTAGTCGAATGTATACAAAAAAGTACCCAGGGAGTAAACTCATTTCCCGAATGATTTTTTAATTTTTTTTTTCACCACTAAAACGCATGAGACTTGTAGTTTTCAAAAATGTTTTCATTTTTGATGAGACGCTGAATAAAAGAAGTTTAATCGCCGGCAAACGAAAACCCGCGATTTCCCGTAAATCCCGGGCTTGGCCCGTATAGTTGAATGTATATAAAGAAAGTACCCAAGGAGTAAACTGATTTCCCGAACGATTTTTTAAATTATTTCTGCACCACTAGAACGAATGAGACTTGTAGTTTTCAAAAATGCTTTCATTTTTAATGAGACGCTTGATGAAAGAGGTTTAATCGCCGGCAAACGAAAACCCGCGATTTCCCGTAAATCCCGGGCTTGTCCCGTATAGTCGAATGTATACAAAGAAAGTACCCTGTGAGTAAACTCATTTCCAGAACGATTTTTTAAATTATCTTTTCACCACTAAATCGCATGAGACTTGTAGTTCTCAAAAATGTTTTTATTTTTTATGAGACGCTGAATAAAAGAAATTTAATCGGCAGCAAACGAAAACCCGCGATTTCCCGTAAATCCCGGGCTTGGCTCGTATAATTGAATGTATATAAAGAAAGTACCCAAGGAGTAAACTGATTTCCCGAACGATTTTTTAAATTATTTTTGCACCACTAGAACGAATGAGACTTGTAGTTTTTAAAATATTTTCATTTTTAATGAGACGCTTAATGAAAGAGGTTTAATCGCCGGCAAACGAAAACCCGCGATTTCCCGTAAATCCCGGGCTTGTCCCGTATAGTCGAATGTATACAAAGAAAGTACCCTGTGAGTAAACTCATTTCCAGAACGATTTTTTAAATTATCTTTTCACCACTAAATCGCATGAGACTTGTAGTTCTCAAAAATGTTTTTATTTTTTATGAGACGCTGAATAAAAGAAGTTTAATCGCCGGCAAACGAAAACCCGCGATTTCCCGTAAATCCCGGGCTTGGCCCGTATAGTTGAATGTATATAAAGATAGTACCTAAGGAGTAAACTGATTTCCCGAACGATTTTTTAAATTATTTCTGCACCACTAGAACGAATGAGACTTGTAGTTTTCAAAAATGCTTTCATTTTTAATGAGACGCTTGATGAAAGAGGTTTAATCGCCGGCAAACGAAAACCCGCGATTTCCCGTAAATCCCGGGCTTGTCCCGTATAGTCGAATGTATACAAAGAAAGTACCCTGTCAGTAAACTCATTTCCAAAACGATTTTTTAAATTATCTTTTCACCACTAAAACGCATGGGACTTGTAGTTTTCAAAAATGTTTTCATTTTTGATGGCACGCTAAATAAAAGAAGTTTAATCGCCGGCAAACGAAAACCCGCCATTTCCCGTAAATCCCAGGCTTGGCCCGTATAGTCAAAAGTATACAAAGAAAGTACCCAGGGAGTAAACTCATTTCTCGAACGATTTTTTATATTACTTTTTCACCACTAAAACGTATGAGACTTGTAGTTTTCAAAAATGTTTTCATTTTTGATGGCACGCTAAATAAAAGAAGTTTAATCGCCGGCAAACGAAAACCCGCCATTTCCCGTAAATCCCAGGCTTGGCCCGTATAGTCAAAAGTATACAAAGAAAGTACCCTGTGAGTAAACTCATTTCCAGAACGATTTTTAAGTTATCTTTTCACCACTAAATCGCATGAGACTTGTAGTTCTCAAAAATGTTTTTATTTTTTATAAGACGCTGAATAAAAGAAGTTTAATCGCCGGCAAACGAAAACCCGCGATTTCCCGTAAATCCCGGGCTTGGCCCGTATAGTTGAATGTATATAAAGAAAGTACCCAAGGAGTAAACTGATTTCCCGAACGATTTTTTAAATTATTTCTGCACCACTAGAACGAATGAGACTTGTAGTTTTCAAAATGTTTTCATTTTTAATGAGACGCTTAATGAAAGAGGTTTAATCGCCGGCAAACGAAAACCCGCGATTTCCCGTAAATCCCGGGCTTGTCCCGTATAGTCGAATGTATACAAAGAAAGTACCCTGTGAGTAAACTCATTTCCAGAACGATTTTTTAAATTATCTTTTCACCACTAAATCGCATGAGACTTGTAGTTCTCAAAAATGTTTTTATTTTTTATGAGACGCTGAATAAAAGAAGTTTAATCGCCGGCAAACGAAAACCCGCGATTTCCCGTAAATCCCAGGCTTGGCCCGTATAGTCAAAAGTATACAAAGAAAGTACCCAGGGAGTAAACTCATTTCTCGAACGATTTTTTAAACTATTTTTTCACCACTAAAACGCATGAGACTTGTAGTTTTCAGAAATGTTTTCATTTTTGATGAGACGTTTAACGAAAGTGGTTTAATCACCGGCAAACGAAAACCCGCCATTTCCCGTAAATCCCAGACTTGGCCCGTATAGTCACAAGTATACAAAGAAAGTACCCAGGGAGTAAACTCATTTCTCGAACGATTTTTTATATTACTTTTTCACCACTAAAACGTATGAGACTTGTAGTTTTCAAAAATGTTTTCATTTTTGATGGCACGCTAAATAAAAGAAGTTTAATCGCCGGCAAACGAAAACCCGCCATTTCCCGTAAATCCCAGGCTTGGCCCGTATCTTCAAAAGTAGACAAAGAAAGTACCCAGGGAGTAAACTCATTTCCCGAACAATTTTTAAATTATTTTTTCACCACTAAAAGGCATGAGACTTGTAGTTTTTAAAAATGTTTTCATTTTTGATTAGACGCTTAATGAAAGAGGTTTAATCGCCGGAATACGAAAACCAGCGATTTCCCCTAAATCCCGGGCTTGGCCCGTGTAGTCGAATGTATACAAAAAAGTACCCAGGGAGTAAACTCATTTCCCGAATGATTTTTTAATTTTTTTTTTCACCACTAAAACGCATGAGACTTGTAGTTTTCAAAAATGTTTTCATTTTTGATGAGACGCTGAATAAAAGAAGTTTAATCGCCGGCAAACGAAAACCCGCGATTTCCCGTAAATCCCGGGCTTGGCCCGTATAGTTGAATGTATATAAAGAAAGTACCCAAGGAGTAAACTGATTTCCCGAACGATTTTTTAAATTATTTCTGCACCACTAGAACGAATGAGACTTGTAGTTTTCAAAAATGCTTTCATTTTTAATGAGACGCTTGATGAAAGAGGTTTAATCGCCGGCAAACGAAAACCCGCGATTTCCCGTAAATCCCGGGCTTGTCCCGTATAGTCGAATGTATACAAAGAAAGTACCCTGTGAGTAAACTCATTTCCAGAACGATTTTTTAAATTATCTTTTCACCACTAAATCGCATGAGACTTGTAGTTTTTAAAAATGTTTTCATTTTTTATGAGACGCTGAATAATAGAAGTTTAATCGCCGGCAAACGAAAACCTGCGATTTCTTGTAAATCCCAGACTCGGCCCGTATTGTCAAAGGTATACAAAGAAAAAACCCAGGGAGTAAACTCATTTCCCGAACGATTTTTTAAATTATTTTTTCACCACTAAAACGCATAAGACTTGTAGTTTTCAAAAATGTTTTCATTTTTGATGAGACGCTGAATAAAAGAAGTTTAATCGCCGGCAAACGAAAACCCGCGATTTCCCGTTAATCCCGGGCTTGGCCCGTATAATCAAAAGTATACAAAGAAAGTACCCAGGGAGTAAACTCATTTCCCGAACGATTTTTTAAATTATTTTTTCACCACTAAAACGCATGAGACTTGTAGTTTTCAAACTTGTTTTCATTTTTGATGAGACGCTGAATAAAAGAAGTTTAATCGCCGGCAAACGAAAACCCGCGATTTCCCGTAAATCCCAGGCTTGGCCCGTATAGTCAAAAGTATACAAAGAAAGTACCCAGGGAGTAAACTCATTTCTCGAACGATTTTTTATATTACTTTTTCACCACTATAACGAATGAGACTTGTAGTTTTCAAAAATGCTTTCATTTTTAATGAGACGCTTGATGAAAGAGGTTTAATTGCCGGCAAACGAAAACCCGCGATTTCCCGTAAATCCCAGGCTTGTCCCGTATAGTCGAATGTATACAAAGAAAGTACCCTGTCAGTAATCTCATTTCCAAAACTATTTTTTAAATTATCTTTTCACCACTAAAACGCATGAGACTTGTAGTTTTCAAAAATGTTTTCATTTTTGATGGGACGCTGAATAAAAGAAGTTTAATCGCCGGCAAACGAAAACCCGCGACTTCCCGTAAATCAAGGACTCGGCCCGTATAGTCACAAGTATACAAAGAAAGTACCCAGGGAGTAAACTCATTTCTCGAACGATTTTTTATATTACTTTTTCACCACTAAAACGTATGAGACTTGTAGTTTTCAAAAATGTTTTCATTTTTGATGGCACGCTAAATAAAAGAAGTTTAATCGCCGGCAAACGAAAACCCGCCATTTCCCGTAAATCCCAGGCTTGGCCCGTATCTTCAAAAGTAGACAAAGAAAGTACCCAGGGAGTAAACTCATTTCCCGAACAATTTTTAAATTATTTTTTCACCACTAAAAGGCATGAGACTTGTAGTTTTTAAAAATGTTTTCATTTTTGATTAGACGCTTAATGAAAGAGGTTTAATCGCCGGAATACGAAAACCAGCGATTTCCCCTAAATCCCGGGCTTGGCCCGTGTAGTCGAATGTATACAAAAAAGTACCCAGGGAGTAAACTCATTTCCCGAATGATTTTTTAATTTTTTTTTTCACCACTAAAACGCATGAGACTTGTAGTTTTCAAAAATGTTTTCATTTTTGATGAGACGCTGAATAAAAGAAGTTTAATCGCCGGCAAACGAAAACCCGCGATTTCCCGTAAATCCCGGGCTTGGCCCGTATAGTTGAATGTATATAAAGAAAGTACCCAAGGAGTAAACTGATTTCCCGAACGATTTTTTAAATTATTTCTGCACCACTAGAACGAATGAGACTTGTAGTTTTCAAAAATGCTTTCATTTTTAATGAGACGCTTGATGAAAGAGGTTTAATCGCCGGCAAACGAAAACCCGCGATTTCCCGTAAATCCCGGGCTTGTCCCGTATAGTCGAATGTATACAAAGAAAGTACCCTGTGAGTAAACTCATTTCCAGAACGATTTTTTAAATTATCTTTTCACCACTAAATCGCATGAGACTTGTAGTTTTTAAAAATGTTTTCATTTTTTATGAGACGCTGAATAAAAGAAGTTTAATCGCCGGCAAACGAAAACCTGCGATTTCTTGTAAATCCCAGACTCGGCCCGTATTGTCAAAGGTATACAAAGAAAAAACCCAGGGAGTTAGCTCATTTCCCGAACGATTTTTTAAATTATTTTTTCACCACTAAAACGCATAAGACTTGTAGTTTTCAAAAATGTTTTCATTTTTGATGAGACGCTGAATAAAAGAAGTTTAATCGCCGGCAAACGAAAACCCGCGATTTCCCGTTAATCCCGGGCTTGGCCCGTATAATCAAAAGTATACAAAGAAAGTACCCAGGGAGTAAACTCATTTCCCGAACGATTTTTTAAATTATTTTTTCACCACTAAAACGCATGAGACTTGTAGTTTTCAAACTTGTTTTCATTTTTGATGAGACGCTGAATAAAAGAAGTTTAATCGCCGGCAAACGAAAATCGGCAATTTCCCGTAAATCCCGGGCTTGGCCCGTATAGTTTAATGTATATAAAAAAAGTACCTAAGGAGTAAACTGATTTCCCGAACGATTTTTTAAATTATTTCTGCACCACTTGAACGAATGAGACTTGTAGTTTTCAAAAATATTTCAATTTTTGATGAGACGCTTAATGAAAGAGGTTTAATCGCCGGCAAACGAAAACCCGCGATTTCCCGTAAATCCCGGGCTTGGCCCGTATAGTCGAATGTATACAAAGAAAGTACCCTGTGAGTAAACTCATTTCCAGAACGATTTTTTAAAATATTTTTTCCCCACTAAAACGCATGAGACTTGTAGTTTTCAAACTTGTTTTCATTTTTGATTAGACGCTGAATAAAAGAAGTTTAATCGCCGGCAAACGAAAATCGGCAATTTCCCGTAAATCCCGGGCTTGGCCCGTATAGTTTAATGTATATAAAAAAAGTACCTAAGGAGTAAACTGATTTCCCGAACGATTTTTTAAATTATTTCTGCACCACTTGAACGAATGAGACTTGTAGTTTTCAAAAATATTTCAATTTTTGATAAGACGCTTAATGAAAGAGGTTTAATCGCCGGCAAACGAAAACCCGCGATTTCCCGTAAATCCCGGGCTTGGCCCGTATAGTCGAATGTATACAAAGAAAGTACCCTGTGAGTAAACTCATTTCCAGAATGATTTTTTAAATTATTTTTTCACCACTAAAACGCATAAGACTTGTAGTTTTCAAAAATGATTTTATTTTTTATGAGACGCTGAATAAAAGAAGTTTAATCGCCGGCAAACGAAAACCCGCGATTTCCCGTAAATCCCGGGCTTGGCCCGTATAGTTGAATGTATATAAAGAAAGTACCCAAGGAGTAAACTGATTTCTCGAACGATTTTTTAAATTATTTCCGCACCACTAGAACGAATGAGACTTGTAGTTTTCAGAAATGTTTTCATTTTTGATGAGACGTTTAACGAAAGTGGTTTAATCACCGGCAAACGAAAACCCGCCATTTCCCGTAAATCCCAGACTTGGCCCGTATAGTCACAAGTATACAAAGAAAGTACCCAGGGAGTAAACTCATTTCTCGAACGATTTTTTATATTACTTTTTCACCACTAAAACGTATGAGACTTGTAGTTTTCAAAAATGTTTTCATTTTTGATGGCACGCTAAATAAAAGAAGTTTAATCGCCGGCAAACGAAAACCCGCCATTTCCCGTAAATCCCAGGCTTGGCCCGTATCTTCAAAAGTAGACAAAGAAAGTACCCAGGGAGTAAACTCATTTCCCGAACAATTTTTAAATTATTTTTTCACCACTAAAAGGCATGAGACTTGTAGTTTTTAAAAATATTTTCATTTTTGATTAGACGCTTAATGAAAGAGGTTTAATCGCCGGAATACGAAAACCAGCGATTTCCCCTAAATCCCGGGCTTGGCCCGTGTAGTCGAATGTATACAAAAAAGTACCCAGGGAGTAAACTCATTTCCCGAATGATTTTTTAATTTTTTTTTCACCACTAAAACGCATGAGACTTGTAGTTTTCAAAAATGTTTTCATTTTTGATGAGACGCTGAATAAAAGAAGTTTAATCGCCGGCAAACGAAAACCCGCGATTTCCCGTAAATCCCGGGCTTGGCCCGTATAGTTGAATGTATATAAAGAAAGTACCCAAGGAGTAAACTGATTTCCCGAACGATTTTTTAAATTATTTCTGCACCACTAGAACGAATGAGACTTGTAGTTTTCAAAAATGCTCTCATTTTTAATGAGACGCTTGATGAAAGAGGTTTAATCGCCGGCAAACGAAAACCCGCGATTTCCCGTAAATCCCGGGCTTGTCCCGTATAGTCGAATGTATACAAAGAAAGTACCCTGTGAGTAAACTCATTTCCAGAACGATTTTTTAAATTATCTTTTCACCACTAAATCGCATGAGACTTGTAGTTTTTAAAAATGTTTTCATTTTTTATGAGACGCTGAATAAAAGAAGTTTAATCGCCGGCAAACGAAAACCTGCGATTTCTTGTAAATCCCAGACTCGGCCCGTATTGTCAAAGGTATACAAAGAAAAAACCCAGGGAGTAAACTTATTTCCCGAACGATTTTTTAAATTATTTTTTCACCACTAAAACGCATAAGACTTGTAGTTTTCAAAAATGTTTTCATTTTTGATGAGACGCTGAATAAAAGAAGTTTAATCGCCGGCAAACGAAAACCCGCGATTTCCCGTTAATCCCGGGCTTGGCCCGTATAATCAAAAGTATACAAAGAAAGTACCCAGGGAGTAAACTCATTTCCCGAACGATTTTTTAAATTATTTTTTCACCACTAAAACGCATGAGACTTGTAGTTTTCAAACTTGTTTTCATTTTTGATGAGACGCTGAATAAAAGAAGTTTAATCGCCGGCAAACGAAAATCGGCAATTTCCCGTAAATCCCGGGCTTGGCCCGTACAGTTTAATGTATATAAAAAAAGTACCTAAGGAGTAAACTGATTTCCCGAACGATTTTTTAAATTATTTCTGCACCACTTGAACGAATGAGACTTGTAGTTTTCAAAAATATTTCAATTTTTGATGAGACGCTTAATGAAAGAGGTTTAATCGCCGGCAAACGAAAACCCGCGATTTCCCGTAAATCCCGGGCTTGGCCCGTATAGTCGAATGTATACAAAGAAAGTACCCTGTGAGTAAACTCATTTCCAGAACGATTTTTTAAATTATTTTTTCACCACTAAAACGCATGAGACTTGTAGTTTTCAAACTTGTTTTCATTTTTAATGAGACGCTGAATAAAAGAAGTTTAATCGCCGGCAAACGAAAATCGGCAATTTCCCGTAAATCCCGGGCTTGGCCCGTATAGTTTAATGTATATAAAAAAAGTACCTAAGGAGTAAACTGATTTCCCGAACGATTTTTTAAATTATTTCTGCACCACTTGAACGAATGACACTTGTAGTTTTCAAAAATATATCAATTTTTGATGAGACGCTTAATGAAAGAGGTTTAATCGCCGGCAAACGAAAACCCGCGATTTCCCGTAAATCCCGGGCTTGGCCCGTATAGTCGAATGTATACAAAGAAAGTACCCTGTGAGTAAACTCATTTCCAGAACGATTTTTTAAATTATTTTTTCACCACTAAAACGCATAAGACTTGTAGTTTTCAAAAATGATTTTATTTTTTATGAGACGCTGAATAAAAGAAGTTTAATCGCCGGCAAACGAAAACCCGCGATTTCCCGTAAATCCCGGGCTTGGCCCGTATAGTTGAATGTATATAAAGAAAGTACCCAAGGAGTAAACTGATTTCCCGAACGATTTTTTAAATTATTTCCGCACCACTAGAACGAATGAGACTTGTAGTTTTCAAAAATGCTTTCATTTTTAATGAGACGCTTAATGAAAGAGGTTTAATCGCCGGCAAACGAAAACCCGCGATTTCCCGTAAATCCCGGGCTTCTCCCGTATAGTCGAATGTATACAAAGAACGTACCCTGTGAGTAAACTCATTTCCAGAACGATTTTTTAAATTATCTTTTCACCACTAAATCGCATGAGACTTGTAGTTTTCAAAAATGTTTTCATTTTTTATGAGACGCTGAATAAAAGAAGTTTAATCGCCGGCAAACGAAAACTTGCGACTTCCCGTAAATCCCGGACTCGGCCCGTATTGTCAAAAGTATACAAAAAAGTACCCAGGGAGTAAACTCACTTTTCGAACGATTTTTTAAATTATTATTTAACCACTAAAGCCCATGAGACTTGTAGTTTTCAAAAATGTTTTCATTTTTGATGAGAGGCTGATTAAAAGAAGTTTAATTGCCGGCAAACTAAAACCCGCCATTTCCCGTAAATCCCGGGCTTGGCCTGTATAGTCAAAAGTATACAAAGAAAGTACCCAGGGAGTAAACTGATTTCCCGAACGATTTTTTAAATTATTTCTGCACCACTAGAACGAATGAGACTTGTAGTTTTCAAAAATGTTTTCATTTTTGATGAGACGCTTAATGAAAGAGGTTTAATCGCCGGCAAACGAAAACCCGCGATTTCCCGTAAATCCCGGGCTTGGCCCGTATAGTCGAATGTATACAAAGAAAGTACCCTGTGAGTAAACTCATTTCCAGAACGATTTTTTAAATTATTTTTTCACCAATAAAACGCATAAGACTTGTAGTTTTCAAAAATGTTTTTATTTTTTATGAGACGCTGAATAAAAGAAGTTTAATCGCCGGCAAACGAAAACCCGCGATTTCCCCTAAATCCCGGGCTTGGGCCGTATAGTTGAATGTATAAAAAGAAAGTACCCAAGGAGTAAACTGATTTCCCGAACGATTTTTTAAATTATTTCTGCACCACTAGAACGAATGAGACTTGTAGTTTTCAAAAATGCTTTCATTTTTAATGAGACGCTTAATGAAAGAGGTTTAATCGCCGGCAAACGAAAACCCGCGATTTCCCGTAAATCCCGGGCTTGTCCCGTATAGTCGAATGTATACAAAGAAAGTACCCTGTGAGTAAACTCATTTCCAGAACGATTTTTTAAATTATCTTTTCACCACTAAATCGCATGAGACTTGTAGTTTTCAAAAATGTTTTCATTTTTTATGAGACGCTGAATAAAAGAAGTTTAATCGCCGGCAAACGAAAACCTGCAACTTCCCGTAAATCCCGGACTCGGCCCGTATTGTCAAAAGTATACAAAAAAGTACCCAGGGAGTAAACTCACTTCCCGAACGATTTTTTAAATTATTATTTAACCACTAAAGCCCATGAGACTTGTAGTTTTCAAAAATGTTTTCTTTTTTGATGAGACGCTGAATAAAACAAGTTTAATCGCCGGCAAACGAAAACCCGCGATTTCCCGTAAATCCCGGACTCGGCCCGCATATTCAAAAGTATACAAAAAAAGTACCCAGGGAGTAAACTCATTTCCCGAACGATTTTTTAAATTATTTTTTCATCACTAAAACGCATGAGACTTGTAGTTTTCAAAAATGTTTTCATTTTTGATGAGACGCTTAATGAAAGAGGTTTAATCGCCGGCAAACGAAAACCAGCCATTTCCCCTAAATCCCGGGCTTGGCCCGTGTAGTCGAATGTATACAAAGAAAGTACCCAAGGAGTAAACTGATTTCCCGAACGATTTTTTACATTATTTCTGCACCACTAAAACGAATGAGACTTGTAGTTTTCAAAAATGTTTTCATTTTTGATGAGACGCTGAATAAAAGAAGTTTAATCGCCGGCAAACGAAAACCTGCGATTTCCCGTAAATCCCAGACTCGGCCCGTATAGTCGAATGTATACAAAGAAAGTACCCTGTGAGTAAACTCATTTCCAGAAGGATTTTTCAAATTATTTTTTCACCACTAAAACGCATAAGATTTGTAGTTTTCAAAAATGTTTTCATTTTTGCTGAGACGCTGAATAAAAGAAGTTTAATCGCCGGCAAACGAAAACCCGCGATTTCCCGTAAATCCCGGCTTGGTCCGTATAGTTGAATGTATATAAAGAAAGTAACCAAGGAGTAAACTTATTTCCCGAACGATTTTTCAAATTATTTCTTCACCACTAGAACGAATGAGACTTGTAGTTTTCAAAAAAGTTTTCATTTTTAATGAGACGCTTAATGAAAGAGGTTTAATCGCCGGCAAACGAAAACCCGCGATTTCCCGTAAATCCCGGGCTTGTCCCGTATAGTCGAATGTATACAAAGAAAGTACCCTGTGAGTAAACTCATTTCCAGAACGATTTTTAAAATTATCTTTTCACCACTAAATCGCATGAGACTAGTAGTTTTCAAAAATGTTTTCATTTTTGATGAGACGCTGAATAAAAGAAGTTTAATCGCCGGCAAACGAAAACCTGCGATTTCCCCTAAATCCCGGGCTTGGCCCATGTTGTCGAATGTATACAAAGAAAGTACCCAGGGAGTAAACTCATTTCCCGAATGATTTTTAAATTATTTTTTCACCACTAAAACGCATGAGACTTGTAGTTTTCAAAAATGTTTTCATTTTTGATGAGACGCTTAATGAAAGAGGTTTAATCGCCGGAATACGAAAACCCGCGATTTCCCGTAAATCCCGGGCTTGGCCCGTATAGTTGAATGTATATAAAGAAAGTACCCAAGGAGTAAACTGATTTCCCGAACGATTTTTTAAATTATTATTTAACTACTAAAACGCATGAGACTAGTAGTTTTCAAAAATTTTTTCATTTTTGATGGGACGCTGAATAAAAGAAGTTTAATCGCCGGCAAACGAAAACCCGCGATTTCCCGTAAATCCCGGATTCGGCCCGTATAGTCAAAAGTATACAAAGAAAGTACCCAGGGAGTAAACTCATTTCCCGAACGATTTTTTAAATTATTTTTTCATCACTAAAACGCATGAGACTTGTAGTTTTCAAAAATGTTTTCATTTTTGATGAGACGCTGAATAAAAGAAGTTTAATCGCCGGCAAACGAAAACCTGAGATTTCCCGTAAATCCCAGACTCGGCCCGTATAGTCAAAAGTATACAAAGAAAGTACCCAGGGAGTAAACTCATTTCCCGAACGATTTTTTAAATTATTATTTCACCACTAAAGCCCATGAGACTTGTAGTTTTCAAAAATGTTTTCATTTTTGATGAGACGCTGAATAAAAGAAGTTTAATCGCCGGCAAACGAAAACCTGCGATTTCCCGTAAATCCCAGACTCAGCCCGTATAGTCAAAAGTATACAAAGAAAGTACCCAGGGAGTAAACTCATTTCCCGAACGATTTTTTAAATTATTTTTTCACCACTAAAACGCATGAGACTTGTAGTTTTCAAACTTGTTTTCATTTTTGATGGGACGCTGAATAAAAGAAGTTTAATCGCCGGCAAACGAAAATCCGCAATTTCCCGTAAACCCGGGCTTGACCCGTATAGTTTAATGTATATAAAAAAAGTACCTAAGGAGTAAACAGATTTCCCGAACGATTTTTTAAATTATTTCTGCACCACTAGAACGAATGAGACTTGTAGTTTTCAAAAATGTTTTCATTTTTGATGAGACGCTTAATGAAAGAGGTTTAATCGCCGGCAAACGAAAACCCGCGATTTCCCGTAAATCCCGGGCTTGGCCCGTATAGTTGAATGTATATAAAGAAAGTACCCAAGGAGTAAACTTTTTTCCCGAACGATTTTTTAAATTATTATTTCACCACTAAAGCCCATGAGACTTGTAGTTTTCAAAAATGTTTTCATTTTTGATGAGACGCTGAATAAAAGAAGTTTAATCGCCGGCAAACGAAAACCTGCGATTTCCCGTAAATCCCAGACTCAGCCCGTATAGTCAAAAGTATACAAAGAAAGTACCCAGGGAGTAAACTCATTTCCCGAACGATTTTTTAAATTATTTTTTCACCACTAAAACGCATGAGACTTGTAGTTTTCAAACTTGTTTTCATTTTTGATGGGACGCTGAATAAAAGAAGTTTAATCGCCGGCAAACGAAAATCCGCAATTTCCCGTAAACCCGGGCTTGACCCGTATAGTTTAATGTATATAAAAAAAGTACCTAAGGAGTAAACAGATTTCCCGAACGATTTTTTAAATTATTTCTGCACCACTAGAACGAATGAGACTTGTAGTTTTCAAAAATGTTTTCATTTTTGATGAGACGCTTAATGAAAGAGGTTTAATCGCCGGCAAACGAAAACCCGCGATTTCCCGTAAATCCCGGGCTTGGCCCGTATAGTTGAATGTATATAAAGAAAGTACCCAAGGAGTAAACTTTTTTCCCGAACGATTTTTTAAATTATTATTTAACCACTAGAGCCCATGAGACTTGTAGTTTTCAAAAATGTTTTCATTTTTGATGAGACGCTGATTAAAAGAAGTTTAATCGCCGGCAAAGTAAAACCCTCCATTTCCCGTAAATCCCGGGCTTGGCCCGTATAATCAAAAGTATACAAAGGAAGTACCCAGGGAGTAAACTCATTTCCCGAACGATTTTTTATATTATTTTTTCACCACTAAAACGCATGAGACTTGTAGTTTTCAAAAATGTTTTCATTTTTGATGGGACGCTGAATAAAAGAAGTTTAATCGCCGGCAAACGAAAACCCGAGATTTCCCGTAAATCCCGGACTCGGCATGTATAGTCAAAAGTATACAAAGAAAGTACCCAGGGAGTAAACTCATTTCCCGAACGATTTTTTAAATTATTTTTTCATCACTAAAACGCATGAGACTTGTAGTTTTCAAAAATGTTTTCATTTTTGATGAGACGCTTAATGAAAGAGGTTTAATCGCCGGCAAACTAAAACCCGCCATTTCCCGTAAATCCCGGGCTTGGCCCGTATAGTCAAAAGTATACAAAGAAAGTACCCAGGGAGTAAACTCATTTCTCGAACGATTTTTTAAATTATTTTTTCACCACTAAAACGCATGAGACTTGTAGTTTTCAAAAGTGTTTTCATTTTTGATGAGACGCTGAATAAAAGAAGTTTAATCGCCGGCAAACGAAAACCTGCGATTTCCCCTAAATCCCAGACTCGGCCCGTATAGTCAAAAGTATGCAAAGAAAGCACCCAGGGAGTAAACTCATTTCCCGAACGATTTTTTAAATTATTATTTCACCACTAAAGCCCATGAGACTTGTAGTTTTTAAAAATGTTTTCATTTTTGATGAGACGTTTAAAGAAAGTCGTTTATTCGCCGGCAAACGAAAACCCGCGATTTCCCGCAAATCCCGGGCTTGGCCCGTATAGTCGAATGTATACAAAGAAAGTACCCTGTGAGTAAACTCATTTCCAGAAGGATTTTTTAAATTATTTTTTCACCACTAAAACGCATAAGATTTGTAGTTTTCAAAAATGTTTTCATTTTTGCTGAGACGCTGAATAAAAGAAGTTTAATCGCCGGCAAACGAAAACCCGCGATTTCCCGTAAATCCCAGGCTTGGCCCGTATAGTCAAAAGTATACAAAGAAAGTACCCAGGGAGTAAACTCATTTCTCGAACGATTTTTTAAATTATTTTTTCACCACTAAAACGCATGAGACTTGTAGTTTTCAAAAGTGTTTTCATTTTTGATGAGACGCTGAATAAAAGAAGTTTAATCGCCGGCAAACGAAAACCTGCGATTTCCCGTAAATCCCAGACTCGGCCCGTATAGTCAAAAGTATGCAAAGAAAGCACCCAGGGAGTAAACTCATTTCCCGAACGATTTTTAAATTATTATTTCACCACTAAAGCCCATGAGACTTGTAGTTTTTAAAAATGTTTTCATTTTTGATGAGACGTTTAAAGAAAGTCGTTTATTCGCCGGCAAACGAAAACCCGCGATTTCCTGCAAATCCCGGGCTTGGCCCGTATAGTCGAATGTATACAAAGAAAGTACCCTGTGAGTAAACTCATTTCCAGAAGGATTTTTTAAATTATTTTTTCACCACTAAAACGCATAAGATTTGTAGTTTTCAAAAATGTTTTCATTTTTGCTGAGACGCTGAATAAAAGAAGTTTAATCGCCGGCAAACGAAAACCCGCGATTTCCCGTAAATCCCAGGCTTGGCCCGTATAGTCAAAAGTATACAAAGAAAGTACCCAGGGAGTAAACTCATTTCCCGAACGATTTTTTAAATTATTTTTTCACCACTAAATCGCATGAGACTTGTAGTTTTCAAACTTGTTTTCATTTTTGATGAGACGCTGAATAAAAGAAGTTTAATCGCCGGCAAACGAAAACCCGCGATTTCCCGTAAATCCCGGCTTGGTCCGTATAGTTGAATGTATATAAAGAAAGTAACCAAGGAGTAAACTTATTTCCCGAACGATTTTTCAAATTATTTCTTCACCACTAGAACGAATGAGACTTGTAGTTTTCAAAAAAGTTTTCATTTTTAATGAGACGCTTAATGAAAGAGGTTTAATCGCCGGCAAACGAAAACCCGCGATTTCCCGTAAATCCCGGGCTTGTCCAGTATAGTCGAATGTATACAAAGAAAGTACCCAGGGAGTAAACTCATTTCCCAAACGACTTTTTAAATTATTATTTCACCACTAAAGCCCATGAGACTTGTAGTTTTTAAAAATATTTTCATTTTTGATGAGACGCTTAATGAAAGAGGTTTAATCGCCGGCAAACGAAAACCCCAGATTTCCAGTATATCCCGGACTCGGCCCGTATAGTCAAAAGTATACAAAGAAAGTACCCAGGGAGTAAACTCATTTCCCGAACGATTTTTTAAATTATTTTTTCATCACTAAAACGCATGAGACTTGTAGTTTTTAAAAATGTTTTCATTTTTGATGAGACGCTTAATGAAAGAGGTTTAATCGCCGGCAAACGAAAACCCGCGATTTCCCGTAAATCCCGGGCTTGGCCCGTATAGTTGAATGTATATAAAGAAAGTACCCAAGGAGTAAACTTTTTTCCCGAACGATTTTTTAAATTATTATTTAACCACTAGAGCCCATGAGACTTGTAGTTTTCAAAAATGTTTTCATTTTTGATGAGACGCTGATTAAAAGAAGTTTAATCGCCGGCAAACTAAAACCCGCCATTTCCCGTAAATCCCGGGCTTGGCCCGTATAATCAAAAGTATACAAAGAAAGTACCCAGGGAGTAAACTCATTTCCCGAACGATTTTTTATATTATTTTTTCACCACTAAAACGCATGAGACTTGTAGTTTTCAAAAATGTTTTCATTTTTGATGGGACGCTGAATAAAAGAAGTTTAATCGCCGGCAAACGAAAACCCGAGATTTCCGTAAATCCTGGACTCGGCCCGTATAGTCAAAAGTATACAAAGAAAGTACCCAGGGAGTTAACTCATTTCCCGAACGATTTTTTAAATTATTTTTTCATCACTAAAACGCATGAGACTTGTAGTTTTCAAAAATGTTTTCATTTTTGATGAGACGCTTAATGAAAGAGGTTTAATCGCCGGCAAACTAAAACCCGCCATTTCCCGTAAATCCCGGGCTTGGCCCGTATAGTCAAAAGTATACAAAGAAAGTACCCAGGGAGTAAACTCATTTCTCGAACGATTTTTTATATTATTTTTTCACCACTAAAACGCATGAGACTCGTAGTTTTCAAAAATGTTTTTATTTTTGATAGGACGATGAATAAAAGAAGTTTATTCGCCGGCAAACGAAAACCCGCGATTTCCCGTAAATCCCGGACTCGACCCGTATAGTCAAAAGTATACAAAGAAAGTACCCAGGGAGTAAACTCATTTCCCGAACGATTTTTTAAATTATTTTTTCACCACTAAAACGCATGAGACTTGTAGTTTTCAAAAGTGTTTTCATTTTTGATGAGACGCTGAATAAAAGAAGTTTAATCGCCGGCAAACGAAAACCTGCGATTTCCCGTAAATCCCAGACTCGGCCCGTATAGTCAAAAGTATGCAAAGAAAGCACCCAGGTAGTAAACTCATTTCCCGAACGATTTTTTAAATTATTATTTCACCACTAAAGCCCATGAGACTTGTAGTTTTTAAAAATGTTTTCATTTTTGATGAGACGTTTAAAGAAACGCGTTTATTCGCCGGCAAACGAAAACCCGCGATTTCCTGCAAATCCCGGGCTTGGCCCGTATAGTCGAATGTATACAAAGAAAGTACCCTGTGAGTAAACTCATTTCCAGAAGGATTTTTTAAATTATTTTTTCATCACTAAAACGCATGAGACTTGTAGTTTTCAAAAATGTTTTCATTTTTGATGAGACGCTTAATGAAAGAGGTTTAATCGCCGGCAAACTAAAACCCGCCATTTCCCGTAAATCCCGGGCTTGGCCCGTACAGTCAAAAGTATACAAAGAGAGTACCCAGGGAGTAAACTCATTTCTCGAACGATTTTTTATATTATTTTTTCACCACTAATACGCATGAGACTCGTAGTTTTCAAAAATGTTTTTATTTTTGATAGGACGCTGAATAAAAGAAGTTTAATCGCCGGCAAACGAAAACCTGCGATTTCCCGTAAATCCCAGACTCGGCCCGTATAGTCAAAAGTATGCAAAGAAAGCACCTAGGGAGGAAACTCATTTCCCGAACGATTTTTTAAATTATTATTTCACCACTAAAGCCCATGAGACTTTTTAAAAATGTTTTCATTTTTGATGAGACGTTTAAAGAAAGACGTTTATTCGCCGGCAAACGAAAACCCGCGATTTCCCGTAAATCCCAGCCTTGGCCCGTATAGTCAAAAGTATACAAAGAAAGTACCCAGGGAGTAAACTCATTTCCCGAACGATTTTTTAAATTATTTTTTCACCACTAAATCGCATGAGACTTGTAGTTTTCAAACTTGTTTTCATTTTTGATGAGACGCTGAATAAAAGAAGTTTAATCGCCGGCAAACGAAAACCCGCGATTTCCCGTAAATCCCGGCTTGGTCCGTATAGTTGAATGTATATAAAGAAAGTAACCAAGGAGTAAACTTATTTCCCGAACGATTTTTCAAATTATTTCTTCACCACTAGAACGAATGAGACTTGTAGTTTTCAAAAAAGTTTTCATTTTTAATGAGACGCTTAATGAAAGAGGTTTAATCGCCGGCAAACGAAAACCCGCGATTTCCCGTAAATCCCGGGCTTGTCCAGTATAGTCGAATGTTTACAAAGAAAGTACCCAGGGAGTAAACTCATTTCCCAAACGACTTTTTAAATTATTATTTCACCACTAAAGCCCATGAGACTTGTAGTTTTTAAAAATATTTTCATTTTTGATGAGACGCCTAATGAAAGAGGTTTAATCGCCGGCAAACGAAAACCCGAGATTTCCCGTAAATCCCGGACTCGGCCCGTATAGTCAAAAGTATACAAAGAAAGTACCCAGGGAGTAAACTCATTTCCCGAACGATTTTTTAAATTATTTTTTCATCACTAAAACGCATGAGACTTGTAGTTTTCAAAAATGTTTTCATTTTTGATGAGACGCTTAATGAAAGAGGTTTAATCGCCGGCAAACTAAAACCCGCCATTTCCCGTAAATCCCGGGCTTGGCCCGTACAGTCAAAAGTATACAAAGAAAGTACCCAGGGAGTAAACTCATTTCTCGAACGATTTTTTATATTATTTTTTCACCACTAAAACGCATGAGACTCGTAGTTTTCAAAAATGTTTTTATTTTTGATAGGACGCTGAATAAAAGAAGTTTAATCGCCGGCAAACGAAAACCCGCGATTTCCCGTAAATCCCGGACTCGACCCGTATAGTCAAAAGTATACAAAGAAAGTACCCAGGGAGTAAACTCATTTCCCGAACGATTTTTTAAATTATTTTTTCACCACTAAAACGCATGAGACTTGTAGTTTTCAAAAGTGTTTTCATTTTTGATGAGACGCTGAATAAATGAAGTTTAATCGCCGGCAAACGAAAACCTGCGATTTCCCGTAAATCCCAGACTCGGCCCGTATAGTCAAAAGTATGCAAAGAAAGCACCCAGGGAGGAAACTCATTTCCCGAACGATTTTTTAAATTATTATTTCACCACTAAAGCCCATGAGACTTGTAGTTTTTAAAAATGTTTTCATTTTTGATGAGACGTTTAAAGAAAGACGTTTATTCGCCGGCAAACGAAAACCCGCGATTTCCCGCAAATCCCGGGCTTGGCCCGTATAGTCGAATGTATACAAAGAAAGTACCCTGTGAGTAAACTCATTTCTAGAAGGATTTTTTAAATTATTTTTTCACCACTAAAACGCATAAGATTTGTAGTTTTCAAAAATGTTTTCATTTTTGCTGAGACGCTGAATAAAAGAAGTTTAATCGCCGGCAAACGAAAACCTGCGATTTCCCGTAAATCCCAGGCTTGGCCCGTATAGTCAAAAGTATACAAAGAAAGTACCCAGGGAGTAAACTCATTTCCCGAACGATTTTTTAAATTATTTTTTCACTACTAAATCGCATGAGACTTGTAGTTTTCAAACTTGTTTTCATTTTTAATGAGACGCTTAATGAAAGAGGTTTAATCGCCGGCAAACGAAAACCCGCGATTTCCCGTAAATCCCGGGCTTGTCCAGTATAGTCGAATGTATACAAAGAAAGTACCCAGGGAGTAAACTCATTTCCCAAACGACTTTTTAAATTATTATTTCACCACTAAAGCCCATGAGACTTGTAGTTTTTAAAAATATTTTCATTTTTGATGAGACGCTTAATGAAAGAGGTTTAATCGCCGGCAAACGAAAACCCGCGATTTCCCCTAAATCCCGGGCTTGGCCCATGTAGTCGAATGTATACAAAGAAAGTACCCAGGGAGTAAACTCATTTCCCAAACGACTTTTTAAATTATTATTTCACCACTAAAGCCCATGAGACTTGTAGTTTTTAAAAATATTTTCATTTTTGATGAGACGCTTAATGAAAGAGGTTTAATCGCCGGCAAACGAAAACCCGCAATTTCCCCTAAACCCCGGGCTTGGCCCATGTAGTCGAATGTATACAAAGAAAGTACCCAGGGAGTAAACTCATTTCCCGAATGATTTTTTAATTTTTTTTTCACCACTAAAACGCATGAGATTTGTAGTTTTCAAAAATGTTTTCATTTTTGATGAGACGCTTAATGAAAGAGGTTTAATCGCCGGAATACGAAAACCAGCGATTTCCCCTAAATCCCGGGCTTGGCCCGTGTAGTCGAATGTATACAAAGTAAGTACCCAGGGAGTAAACTCATTTCCCGAACGATTTTTTAAATTATTTTTTCACCACTAAAACGCATGAGACTTGTAGTTTTCAAAAGTGTTTTCATTTTTGATGAGACGCTGAATAAATGAAGTTTAATCGCCGGCAAACGAAAACCTGCGATTTCCCGTAAATCCCAGACTCGGCCCGTATAGTCAAAAGTATGCAAAGAAAGCACCCAGGGAGGAAACTCATTTCCCGAACGATTTTTTAAATTATTATTTCACCACTAAAGCCCATGAGACTTGTAGTTTTTAAAAATGTTTTCATTTTTGATGAGACGTTTAAAGAAAGACGTTTATTCGCCGGCAAACGAAAACCCGCGATTTCCCGCAAATCCCGGGCTTGGCCCGTATAGTCGAATGTATACAAAGAAAGTACCCTGTGAGTAAACTCATTTCTAGAAGGATTTTTTAAATTATTTTTTCACCACTAAAACGCATAAGATTTGTAGTTTTCAAAAATGTTTTCATTTTTGCTGAGACGCTGAATAAAAGAAGTTTAATCGCCGGCAAACGAAAACCTGCGATTTCCCGTAAATCCCAGGCTTGGCCCGTATAGTCAAAAGTATACAAAGAAAGTACCCAGGGAGTAAACTCATTTCCCGAACGATTTTTTAAATTATTTTTTCACTACTAAATCGCATGAGACTTGTAGTTTTCAAACTTGTTTTCATTTTTGATGAGACGCTGAATAAAAGAAGTTTAATCGCCGGCAAACGAAAACCCGCGATTTCCCGTAAATCCCGGCTTGGTCCGTATAGTTGAATGTATATAAAGAAAGTAACCAAGGAGTAAACTTATTTCCCGAACGATTTTTCAAATTATTTCTTCACCACTAGAACGAATGAGACTTGTAGTTTTCAAAAAAGTTTTCATTTTTAATGAGACGCTTAATGAAAGAGGTTTAATCGCCGGCAAACGAAAACCCGCGATTTCCCGTAAATCCCGGGCTTGTCCAGTATAGTCGAATGTATACAAAGAAAGTACCCAGGGAGTAAACTCATTTCCCAAACGACTTTTTAAATTATTATTTCACCACTAAAGCCCATGAGACTTGTAGTTTTTAAAAATATTTTCATTTTTGATGAGACGCTTAATGAAAGAGGTTTAATCGCCGGCAAACGAAAACCCGCGATTTCCCCTAAATCCCGGGCTTGGCCCATGTAGTCGAATGTATACAAAGAAAGTACCCAGGGAGTAAACTCATTTCCCAAACGACTTTTTAAATTATTATTTCACCACTAAAGCCCATGAGACTTGTAGTTTTTAAAAATATTTTCATTTTTGATGAGACGCTTAATGAAAGAGGTTTAATCGCCGGCAAACGAAAACCCGCAATTTCCCCTAAATCCCGGGCTTGGCCCATGTAGTCGAATGTATACAAAGAAAGTACCCAGGGAGTAAACTCATTTCCCGAATGATTTTTTAATTTTTTTTTCACCACTAAAACGCATGAGATTTGTAGTTTTCAAAAATGTTTTCATTTTTGATGAGACGCTTAATGAAAGAGGTTTAATCGCCGGAATACGAAAACCAGCGATTTCCCCTAAATCCCGGGCTTGGCCCGTGTAGTCGAATGTATACAAAGTAAGTACCCAGGGAGTAAACTCATTTCCCGAATGATTTTTAAATTATTTTTTCACCACTAAAACGCATGAGACTTGTAGCTTTCAAAAATGTTTTCATTTTTGATGAGACGCTTAATGAAAGAGGTTTAATCGCCGGCAAACGAAAACCCGCGATTTCCCGTAAATCCCGGGCTTGGCCCGTATAGTTGAATGTATATAAAGAAAGTACCCAAGGAGTAAACTTTTTTCCCGAACGATTTTTTAAATTATTATTTAACCACTAGAGCCCATGAGACTTGTAGTTTTCAAAAATGTTTTCATTTTTGATGAGACGCTGATTAAAAGAAGTTTAATCGCCGGCAAACTAAAACCCGCCATTTCCCGTAAATCCCGGGCTTGGCCCGTATAATCAAAAGTATACAAAGAAAGTACCCAGGGAGTAAACTCATTTCCCGAACGATTTTTTATATTATTTTTTCACCACTAAAACGCATGAGACTTGTAGTTTTCAAAAATGTTTTCATTTTTGATGGGACGCTGAATAAAAGAAGTTTAATCGCCGGCAAACGAAAACCCGAGATTTCCGTAAATCCCGGATTCGGCCCGTATAGTCAAAAGTATACAAAGAAAGTACCCAGGGAGTAAACTCATTTCCCGAACGATTTTTTAAATTATTTTTTCATCACTAAAACGCATGAGACTTGCAGTTTTCAAAAATGTTTTCATTTTTGATGAGACGCTTAATGAAAGAGGTTTAATCGCCGGCAAACTAAAACCCGCCATTTCCCGTAAATCCCGGGCTTGGCCCGTATAGTCAAAAGTATACAAAGAAAGTACCCAGGGAGTAAACTCATTTCCCGAACGATTTTTTAAATTATTTTTTCATCACTAAAACGCATGAGACTTGTAGTTTTCAAAAATGTTTTCATTTTTGATGAGACGCTTAATGAAAGAGGTTTAATCGCCGGCAAACTAAAACCCGCCATTTCCCGTAAATCCCGGGCTTGGCCCGTATAGTCAAAAGTATACAAAGAAAGTACCCAGGGAATAAACTCATTTCTCGAACGATTTTTTATATTATTTTTTCACCACTAAAACGCATGAGACTCGTAGTTTTCAAAAATGTTTTTATTTTTGATAGGACGCTGAATAAAAGAAGTTTAATCGCCGGCAAACGAAAACCCGCGATTTCCCGTAAATCCCGGAAACGACCCGTATAGTCAAAAGTATACAAAGAAAGTACCCAGGGAGTAAACTCATTTCCCGAACGATTTTTTAAATTATTTTTTCACCACTAAAACGCATGAGACTTGTAGTTTTCAAAAGTGTTTTCATTTTTGATGAGACGCTGAATAAAAGAAGTTTAATCGCCGGCAAACGAAAACTTGCGATTTCCCGTAAATCCCAGACTCGGCCCGTATAGTCAAAAGTATGCAAAGAAAGCACCCAGGGAGTAAACTCATTTCCCGAACGATGTTTTAAATTATTATTTCACCACTAAAGCCCATGAGACTTGTAGTTTTTAAAAATGTTTTCATTTTTGATGAGACGTTTAAAGAAAGACGTTTATTCGCCGGCAAACGAAAACCCGCGATTTCCCGCAAATCCCGGGCTTGGCCCGTATAGTCGAATGTATACAAAGAAAGTACCCTGTGAGTAAACTCATTTCCAGAAGGATTTTTTAAATTATTTTTTCACCACTAAAACGCATAAGATTTGTAGTTTTCAAAAATGTTTTCATTTTTGCTGAGACGCTGAATAAAAGAAGTTTACTCGCCGGCAAACGAAAACCCGCGATTTCCCGTAAATCCCAGGCTTGGCCCGTATAGTCAAAAGTATACAAAGAAAGTACCCAGGGAGTAAACTCATTTCCCGAACGATTTTTTAAATTATTTTTTCACCACTAAATCGCATGAGACTTGTAGTTTTCAAACTTGTTTTCATTTTTGATGAGACGCTGAATAAAAGAAGTTTAATCGCCGGCAAACGAAAACCCGCGATTTCCCGTAAATCCCGGCTTGGTCCGTATAGTTGAATGTATATAAAGAAAGTAACCAAGGAGTAAACTTATTTCCCGAACGATTTTTCAAATTATTTCTTCACCACTAGAACGAATGAGACTTGTAGTTTTCAAAAAAGTTTTCATTTTTAATGAGACGCTTAATGAAAGAGGTTTAATCGCCGGCAAACGAAAAAACGCGATTTCCCGTAAATCCCGGGCTTGTCCAGTATAGTCGAATGTATACAAAGAAAGTACCCAGGGAGTAAACTCATTTCCCAAACGACTTTTTAAATTATTATTTCACCACTAAAGCCCATGAGACTTGTAGTTTTTAAAAATATTTTCATTTTTGATGAGACGCTTAATGAAAGAGGTTTAATCGCCGGCAAACGAAAACCCGAGATTTCGCGTAAATCCCGGACTCGGCCCGTATAGTCAAAAGTATACAAAGAAAGTAACCAGGGAGTAAACTCATTTCCCGAACGATTTTTTAAATTATTTTTTCATCACTAAAACGCATGAGACTTGTAGTTTTCAAAAATGTTTTCATTTTTGATGAGACGCTTAATGAAAGAGGTTTAATCGCCGGCAAACTAAAACCCGCCATTTCCCGTAAATCCCGGGCTTGGCCCGTACAGTCAAAAGTATACAAAGAAAGTACCCAGGGAGTAAACTCATTTCTCGAACGATTTTTTATATTATTTTTTCACCACTAAAACGCATGAGTCTCGTAGTTTTCAAAAATGTTTTTATTTTTGATAGGACGCTGAATAAAAGAAGTTTAATCGCCGGCAAACGAAAACCCGCGATTTCCCGTAAATCCCGGACTCGACCCGTATAGTCAAAAGTATACAAAGAAAGTACCCAGGGAGTAAACTCATTTCCCGAACGATTTTTTAAATTATTTTTTCACCACTAAAACGCATGAGACTTGTAGTTTTTAAAAATGTTTTCATTTTTGATGAGACGTTTAAAGAAAGACGTTTATTCGCCGGCAAACGAAAACCCGCGATTTCCTGCAAATCCCGGGCTTGGCCCGTATAGTCGAATGTATACAAAGAAAGTACCCTGTGAGTAAACTCATTTCTAGAAGGATTTTTTAAATTATTTTTTCACCACTAAAACGCATAAGATTTGCAGTTTTCAAAAATGTTTTCATTTTTGCTGAGACGCTGAATAAAAGAAGTTTAATCACCGGCAAACGAAAACCCGCGATTTCCCGTAAATCCCAGGCTTGGCCCGTATAGTCAAAAGTATACAAAGAAAGTACCCAGGGAGTAAACTCATTTCCCGAACGATTTTTTAAATTATTTTTTCACTACTAAATCGCATGAGACTTGTAGTTTTCAAACTTGTTTTCATTTTTGATGAGACGCTGAATAAAAGAAGTTTAATCGCCGGCAAACGAAAACCTGCGATTTCCCGTAAATCCCGGCTTGGTCCGTATAGTTGAATGTATATAAAGAAAGTAACCAAGGAGTAAACTTATTTCCCGAACGATTTTTCAAATTATTTCTTCACCACTAGAATGAATGAGACTTGTAGTTTTCAAAAAAGTTTTCATTTTTAATGAGACGCTTAATGAAAGAGGTTTAATCGCCGGCAAACGAAAACCCGCGATTTCCCGTAAATCCCGGGCTTGTCCAGTATAGTCGAATGTATACAAAGAAAGTACCCAGGGAGTAAGCTCATTTCCCAAACGACTTTTTAAATTATTATTTCACCACTAAAGCCCATGAGACTTGTAGTTTTTAAAAATATTTTCATTTTTGATGAGACGCTTAATGAAAGAGGTTTAATCGCCGGCAAACGAAAACCCGCGATTTCCCCTAAATCCCGGGCTTGGCCCATGTAGTCGAATGTATACAAAGAAAGTACCCAGGGAGTAAACTCATTTCCCAAACGACTTTTTAAATTATTATTTCACCACTAAAGCCCATGAGACTTGTAGTTTTTAAAAATATTTTCATTTTTGATGAGACGCTTAATGAAAGAGGTTTAATCGCCGGCAAACGAAAACCCGCGATTTCCCCTAAATCCCGGGCCTTGCCCATGTAGTCGAATGTATACAAAGAAAGTACCCAGGGAGTAAACTCATTTCCCGAATGATTTTTTAATTTTTTTTTCACCACTAAAACGCATGAGATTTGTAGTTTTCAAAAATGTTTTCATTTTTGATGAGACGCTTAATGAAAGAGGTTTAATCGCCGGAATACGAAAACCAGCGATTTCCCCTAAATCCCGGGCTTGGCCCGTGTAGTCGAATGTATACAAAGTAAGTACCCAGGAAGTAAACTCATTTCCCGAATGATTTTTAAATTATTTTTTCACCACTAAAACGCATGAGACTTGTAGCTTTCAAAAATGTTTTCATTTTTGATGAGACGCTTAATGAAAGAGGTTTAATCGCCGGAATACGAAAACCAGCGATTTCCCCTAAATCCCGGGCTTGGCCCGTGTAGTCGAATGTATACAAAGAAAGTACCCAGGGAGTAAACTCATTTCCCGAATGATTTTTTAATATTTTTTTTCACCACTAAAACGCATGAGACTTGTAGTTTTCAAAAATGTTTTCATTTTTGATGAGACGCGTAATGAAAGAGGTTTAATCGCCGGCAAACGAAAACCCGCGATTTCCCGTAAATCCCGGGCTTGGCCCGCACAGTCGAATGTATACAAAGAAAGTACCCTGTGAGTAAACTCATTTCCAGAACGATTTTTTAAATTATTTTTTCACCACTAAAACGCATAAGACTTGTAGTTTTCAAAAATGTTTTCATTTTTGATTAGACGTTTAATGAAAGAGGTTTAATCGCCGGCAAACGAAAACCAGCGATTTCCCCTAAATCCCGGGCTTGGTCCGTGTAGTCGAATGTATACAAAGAAAGTACCCAAAGAGTAAACTGATTTCCCGAAAGATTTTTTAAATTATTTCTGCACCACTAGAACGAATGAGACTTGTAGTTTTCAAAAATGTTTTCATTTTTGATGAGACGCTGAATAAAAGAAGTTTAATCGCCGGCAAACGAAAACCTGCGATTTCCCGTAAATCCCAGACTCGGCCCGTATAGTCAAAAGTATACAAAGAAAGTACCCAGGGAGTAAACTCATTTTCCGAACGATTTTTTAAATTATTATTTCACCACTAAAGCCCATGAGACTTGTAGTTTTTAAAAATGTTTTCATTTTTGATGAGACGTTTAATGAAAGAGGTTTATTCGCCGGCAAACGAAAACCCGCGATTTCCCGCAAATCCCGGGTTGGCCCGTATAGTCGAATGTATACAAAGAAAGTACCCTGTGAGTAAACTCATTTCCAGAACGATTTTTTAAATTATTTTTTCACCACTAAAACGCATAAGATTTGTAGTTTTTAAAAATGTTTTCATTTTTGCTGAGACGCTGAATAAAAGAAGTTTAATCGCAGGCAAACGAAAACCCGCGATTTCCCGTAAATCCCAGGCTTGGCCCGTATAGTCAAAAGTATACAAAGAAAGTACGCAGGGAGTAAACTCATTTCCTGAACGATTTTTTAAATTATTTTTTCACCACTAAAACGCATGAGACTTGTAGCTTTCAAACTTGTTTGCATTTTTGATGAGACGCTGAATAAAAGAAGTTTAATCGCCGGCAAACGAAAACCCGCGATTTCACGTAAATCCCGGGCTTGGCCCGTATAGTTGAATGTATATAAAGAAAGTTACCAAGGAGTAAACTTATTTCCCGAACGATTTTTCAAATTATTTCTTCACCACTAGAACGAATGAGACTTGTAGTTTTCAAAAAGTTTTCATTTTTAATGAGACGCTTAATGAAAGAGGTTTAATCGCCGGCAAACGAAAACCCGCGATTTTCCGTAAATCCCGGGCTTGTCCCGTATAGTCAAATGTATACAAAGAAAGTACCCTGTGAGTAAACTCATTTCCAGAACGATTTTTTAAATTACCTTTTCACCACTAAATCGCATGAGACTTGTAGTTTTCAAAAATGTTTTCATTTTTGATGAGACGCTGAATAAAAGAAGTTTAATCGCCGGCAAACGAAAACCTGCGATTTCCCGTAAATCCCAGACTCGGCCCGTATAGTCAAAAGTATACAAAGAAAGTACCCAGAGAGTAAACTCATTTCCCAAACGACTTTTTAAATTATTATTTCACCACTAAAGCCCATGAGACTTGTAGTTTTTAAAAATATTTTCATTTTTGATGAGACGCTTAATGAAAGAGGTTTAATCGCCGGCAAACGAAAACCCGCAATTTCCCCTAAATCCCGGGCTTGGCCCGTGTAGTCGAATGTATACAAAGAAAGTACCCAGGGAGTAAACTCATTTCCCGAATGATTTTTAAATTATTTTTTCACCACTAAAACGCATGAGACTTGTAGTTTTCAAAAATGTTTTCATTTTTGATGAGACGCTTATTGAAAAAGGTTTAATCGCCGGAATACGAAAACCAGCGATTTCCCCTAAATCCCGGGATTGGCCCGTGTAGTCGAATGTATACAAAGAAAGTACCCAGGGAGTAAACTCATTTCCCGAATGATTTTTTAATTTTTTTTTTCACCACTAAAACGCATGAGACTTGTAGTTTTCAAAAATGTTTTCATTTTTGATGAGACGCTTAATGAAAGAGGTTTAATCGCCGGCAAACGAAAACCCGCGATTTCCCGTAAATCCCGGGCTTGGCCCGTATTGTCAAAAGCATACAAAGAAAGTACCCAGGGAGTAAATTCATTTCCCGAACGATTTTTTAAATTATTTTTTCACCACTAAAACGCATGAGACTTGTAGTTTCTATACTTGTTTTCATTTT
Source organism: Hydractinia symbiolongicarpus (assembly GCF_029227915.1). Lineage (NCBI taxonomy): Eukaryota > Metazoa > Cnidaria > Hydrozoa > Anthoathecata > Hydractiniidae > Hydractinia > Hydractinia symbiolongicarpus. The sequence continues at coordinate 31,934,999 of NC_079884.1, forward strand.
TGATGAGACGCTGAATAAAAGAAGTTTAATCGCCAACAAACGAAAATCCGCAATTTCCTGTAAATCCCGGGCTTGGCCCGTATAGTTTAATGTATATAAAGAAAGTACCTAAGGAGTAAACTGATTTCCCGAACGATTTTTTAAATTATTTCTGCACCACTAGAACGAATGAGACTTGTAGTTTTCAAAAATGTTTTCATTTTCAATGAGACGCTTAATGAAAGAGGTTTAATCGCCGGCAAACGAAAACCCGCGATTTCCCGTAAATCCCGGGCTTGTCCCGTATAGTCGAATGTATACAAAGAAAGTACCCTGTGAGTAAACCCATTTCCAGAACGATTTTTTAAATTATATTTTCACCACTAAATCGCATGAGACTTGTAGTTCTCAAAAATGTTTTTATTTTTTATGAGACGCTGAATAAAAGAAGTTTAATCGCCGGCAAACGAAACCCCCGATTTCCCGTAAATCCCGGGCTTGGCCCGTATAGCTGAATGTATATAAAGAAAGTACCCAAGGAGTAAACTGATTTCCCGAACGATTTTTTAAATTATTTCTGCACCACTAGAACGAATGAGACTTGTAGTTTTCAAAAATGCTTTCATTTTTAATGAGACGCTTAATGAAAGAGGTTTAATCGCCAGCAAACGAAAACCCGCGATTTCCCGTAAATCCCGGGCTTGTCCCGTATAGTCGAATGTATACAAAGAAAGTACCCTGTGAGTAAACTCATTTCCAGAACGATTTTTTAAATTATCTTTTCACCACTAAATCGCAAGAGACTTGTAGTTTTCAAAAATGTTTTCATTTTTGATGAGACGCTGAATAAAAGAAGTTTAGTCGCCGGCAAACGAAAACTCGCGATTTCCCGTAAATCCCGGGCTTGGCCCGCATAGTCAAAAGCATACAAAGAAAGTACCCAGGGAGTAAATTCATTTCCCGAACGATTTTTTAAATTATTTTTTCACCACTAAAACGCACGAGACTTGTAGTTTTTATACTTGTTTTCATTTTTTATGAGACGCTGAATAAAAGAAGTTTAATCGCCAACAAACGAAAATCCGCAATTTCCTGTAAATCCCGGGCTTGGCCCGTATAGTTTAATGTATATAAAGAAAGTACCTAAGGAGTAAACTGATTTCCCGAACGATTTTTTAAATTATTTCTGCACCACTAGAACGAATGAGACTTGTAGTTTTCAAAAATGTTTTCATTTTTAATGAGACGCTTAATGAAAGAGGTTTAATCGCCGGCAAACGAAAACCCGCGATTTCCCGTAAATCCCGGGCTTGTCCCGTATAGTCGAATGTATACAAAGAAAGTACCCTGTAAGTAAACTCATTTCCAGAACGATTTTTTAAATTATATTTTCACCACTAAATCGCATGAGACTTGTAGTTCTCAAAAATGTTTTTATTTTTTATGAGACGCTGAATAAAAGACGTTTAATCGCCGGCAAACGAAAACCCCCGATTTCCCGTAAATCCCGGGCTTGGCCCGTATAGTTGAATGTATATAAAGAAAGTACCCAAGGAGTAAACTGATTTCCCGAACGATTTTATAAATTATTTCTGCACCACTAGAACGAATGAGACTTGTAGTTTTCAAAAATGCTTTCATTTTTAATGAGACGCTTAATGAAAGAGGTTTAATCGCCAGCAAACGAAAACCCGCGATTTCCCGTAAATCCCGGGCTTGTCCCGTATAGTCGAATGTATACAAAGAAAGTACCCTGTGAGTAAACTCATTTCCAGAACGATTTTTTAAATTATCTTTTCACCACTAAATCGCAAGAGACTTGTAGTTTTCAAAAATGTTTTCATTTTTGATGAGACGCTTATTGAAAAAGGTTTAATCGCCGGAATACGAAAACCAGCGATTTCCCCTAAATCCCGGGATTGGCCCGTGTAGTCGAATGTATACAAAGAAAGTACCCAGGGAGTAAACTCATTTCTCGAATGATTTTTTAATTTTTTTTTTCACCACTAAAACGCATGAGACTTGTAGTTTTCAAAAATGTTTTCATTTTTGATGAGACGCTTAATGAAAGAGGTTTAATCGCCGGCAAACGAAAACCCGCGATTTCCCGTAAATCCCGGGCTTGGCCCGTATAGTCGAATGTATACAAAGAAAGTACCCTGTGAGTAAACTCATTTAAAGAACGATTTTTTAAATTATTTTTTCACCACTAAAACGCATAAGACTTGTAGTTTTCAAAAATGTTTTCATTTTTGATGAGACGCTGAATAAAAGAAGTTTAGTCGCCGGCAAACGAAAACTCGCGATTTCCCGTAAATCCCGGGCTTGGCCCGCATAGTCAAAAGTCTACAAAGAAAGTACCCAGGGAGTAAACTCATTTCCCGAACGATTTTTTAAATTATTTTTTCACCACTAAAACGCATGAGACTTGTAGTTTTTAAACTTGTTTTCATTTTTGATGAGACGCTGAATAAAAGAAGTTTAATCGCCAACAAACGAAAATCCGCAATTTCCCGTAAATCCCGGGCTTGGCCCGTATAGTTTAATGTATATAAAGAAAGTACCTAAGGAGTAAACTGATTTCCCGAACGATTTTTTAAATTATTTCTGCACCACTAGAACGAATGAGACTTGTAGTTTTCAAAAATGTTTTCATTTTTAATGAGACGCTTAATGAAAGAGGTTTAATCGCCGGCAAACGAAAACCCGCGATTTCCCGTAAATCCCGGGCTTGTCCCGTATAGTCGAATGTATACAAAGAAAGTACCCTGTAAGTAAACTCATTTCCAGAACGATTTTTTAAATTATATTTTCACCACTAAATCGCATGAGACTTGTAGTTCTCAAAAATGTTTTTATTTTTTATGAGACGCTGAATAAAAGACGTTTAATCGCCGGCAAACGAAAACCCCCGATTTCCCGTAAATCCCGGGCTTGGCCCGTATAGTTGAATGTATATAAAGAAAGTACCCAAGGAGTAAACTGATTTCCCGAACGATTTTTTAAATTATTTCTGCACCACTAGAACGAATGAGACTTGTAGTTTTCAAAAATGCTTTCATTTTTAATGAGACGCTTAATGAAAGAGGTTTAATCGCCAGCAAACGAAAACCCGCGATTTCCCGTAAATCCCGGGCTTGTCCCGTATAGTCGAATGTATACAAAGAAAGTACCCTGTGAGTAAACTCATTTCCAGAACGATTTTTTAAATTATCTTTTCACCACTAAATCGCAAGAGACTTGTAGTTTTCAAAAATGTTTTCATTTTTGATGAGACGCTTATTGAAAAAGGTTTAATCGCCGGAATACGAAAACCAGCGATTTCCCCTAAATCCCGGGATTGGCCCGTGTAGTCGAATGTATACAAAGAAAGTACCCAGGGAGTAAACTCATTTCTCGAATGATTTTTTAATTTTTTTTTTCACCACTAAAACGCATGAGACTTGTAGTTTTCAAAAATGTTTTCATTTTTGATGAGACGCTTAATGAAAGAGGTTTAATCGCCGGCAAACGAAAACCCGCGATTTCCCGTAAATCCCGGGCTTGGCCCGTATAGTCGAATGTATACAAAGAAAGTACCCTGTGAGTAAACTCATTTAAAGAACGATTTTTTAAATTATTTTTTCACCACTAAAACGCATAAGACTTGTAGTTTTCAAAAATGTTTTCATTTTTGATGAGACGCTGAATAAAAGAAGTTTAGTCGCCGGCAAACGAAAACTCGCGATTTCCCGTAAATCCCGGGCTTGGCCCGCATAGTCAAAAGTCTACAAAGAAAGTACCCAGGGAGTAAACTCATTTCCCGAACGATTTTTTAAATTATTTTTTCACCACTAAAACGCATGAGACTTGTAGTTTTTAAACTTGTTTTCATTTTTGATGAGACGCTGAATAAAAGAAGTTTAATCGCCAACAAACGAAAATCCGCAATTTCCCGTAAATCCCGGGCTTGGCCCGTATAGTTTAATGTATATAAAGAAAGTACCTAAGGAGTAAACTGATTTCCCGAACGATTTTTTAAATTATTTCTGCACCACTAGAACGAATGAGACTTGTAGTTTTCAAAAATGTTTTCATTTTTAATGAGACGCTTAATGAAAGAGGTTTAATCGCCGGCAAACGAAAACCCGCGATTTCCCGTAAATCCCGGGCTTGTCCCGTATAGTCGAATGTATACAAAGAAAATACCCTGTGAGTAAACTCATTTCCAGAACGATTTTTTAAATTATATTTTCACCACTAAATCGCATGAGACTTGTAGTTCTCAAAAATGTTTTTATTTTTTATGAGACGCTGAATAAAAGAAGTTTAATCTCCGGAAAACGAAAACCCCCGATTTCCCGTAAATCCCGGGCTTGGCCCGTATAGTTGAATGTATATAAAGAAAGTACCCAAGGAGTAAACTGATTTCCCGAACGATTTTTTAAATTATTTCTGCACCACTAGAACGAATGAGACTTGTAGTTTTCAAACATGCTTTCATTTTTAATGAGACGCTTAATGAAAGAGGTTTAATCGCCGGCAAACGAAAACCCGCGATTTCCCGTAAATCCCGGGCTTGTCCCGTATAGTAGAATGTATACAAAGAAAGTACCCTGTGAGTAAACTCATTTCCAGAACGATTTTTTAAATTATCTTTTCACCACTAAATCGCAAGAGACTTGTAGTTTTCAAAAATGTTTTCATTTTTTATGAGACGCTGAATAAAAGAAGTTTAATCGCCGGCAAACGAAAACCTGCGACTTCCCGTAAATCCCGGACTCGGCCCGTATTGTTAAAAGTATACAAAAAAGTACCCAGGGAGTAAACTCATTTCCCGAACGATTTTTTAAATTATTATTTAACCACTAAAGCTCATGAGACTTGTAGTTTTTAAAAATGTTTTCATTTTTGATGAGACGCTGATTAAAAGAAGTTTAATCGCCGGCAAACTAAAACCCGCCATTTCCCGTAAATCCCGAGCTTGGCCCGTATAGTCAAAAGTATACAAAGAAAGTACCCAGGGAGTAAACTCATTTCTCGAACGATTGTTTATATTATTTTTTCACCACTAAAACGCATGAGACTTGTAGTTTTCAAAAATGTTTTCATTTTGATGGGACGCTGAATAAAAGAAGTTTAATCACCGGCAAACGAAAACCCGCGATTTCCCGTAAATCCCGGACTCGGCCCGTATAGTCAAAAGTATACAAAGAAAGTACCCAGGGAGTAAACTCATTTCCCGAACGATTTTTTAAATTATTTTTTCACCACTAAAACGCATGAGACTTGTAGTTTTCAAAAATGTTTTCATTTTTGATGAGACGCTTAATGAAAGAGGTTTAATCGCCGGTAAACTAAAACTCGCAATTTCCCGTAAATCCCAGGCTTGGCCCGTATAGTCAAAAGTATACAAAGAAAGTACCCAGGGAGTAAACTCATCTCCCGAACGATTTTTTAAATTATTTTTTCACCACTAAAACGCATGAGACTTGTAGTTTTCAAAAATGTTTTCATTTTTGATGAAACGCTTAATGAAAGAGGTTTAATCGCCGGCAAACGAAAACCAGCGATTTCCCCTAAATCCCGGACTTGGCCCGTGTAGTCGAATGTATACAAAGAAAGTACCCAAGGAGTAAACTGTTTTCCCGAACGATTTTTCAAATTATTTCTGCACCACTAGAACGAATGAGATTTGTAGTTTTTAAAAATGTTTTCATTTTTGATGAGACGTTTTATGAAAGAGGTTTATTCGCCGGCAAACGAAAACCCGCAATGTCCCGCAAATCCCGTTCTTGGCCCGTATAGTCGAATGTATACAAAGAAAGTACCCAGGGAGTAAACTCATTTCCCGAACGATTTTTTAAATTATTTTTTCACCACTAAAACGCATAAGATTTGTAGTTTTCAAAAATGTTTTCATTTTTGCTGAGACGCTGAATAAAAGAAGTTTAATCGCCGGCAAATGAAAACCCGCGATTTCCCGTAAATCCCGGGCTTGGCCCGTATAGTTGAATGTATATAAAGAAAGTAACCAAGGAGTAAACTTATTTCCCGAACGATTTTTCAAATTATTTCTTCACCACTAGAACGAATGAGACTTCTAGTTTTCAAAAAAATTTTATTTTTAATGAGACGCTTAATGAAAGAGGTTTAATCGCCGGCAAACGAAAACCCGCGATTTCCCGTAAATCCCGGGCTTGGCCCGTATAGTCGAATGTATACAAAGAAAGTACCCAAGGAGTAAACTCATTTCCAGATCGATTTTTTAAATTACTTTTTTCACCACTAAAACGCATAAGACTTGTAGTTTTCAAAAATGTTTTCATTTTTGATGAGACGCTGAATAAAAGAAGTTTAATTGCCGGCAAACGAAAACCTGCGATTTCCCGTAAATCCCGGACTCGGCCCGTATAGTCAAAAGTATACAAAGAAAGTACCCAGGGAGTAAACTCATTTCCCGAACGATTTTTTAAATTATTTTTTCACCACTAAGACGCATGAGACTTGTAGTTTTCAAACTTTTTTCCATTTCTGATGAGACGCTGAATAAAAGAAGTTTAATCGCCGGCAAACGAAAACCCGCAATTTCCCGTAAATCCCGGGCTTGGCACGTATAGTTGAATGTATATAAAGAAAGTAACCAAGGAGTAAACTTATTTCCCGAACGATTTTTCAAATTATTTCTTCACCACTACAACGAATGAGACTTGTAGTTTTCAAAAAATTTTCATTCTTAATGAGACGCTTAATGAAAGAGGTTTAATCGCCGGCAAACGAAAACCCGCGATTTCCCGTAAATCCCGGGCTTGTCCCGTATAGTCAAATGTATACAAAGAAAGTACCCTGTGAGTAAACTCATTTCCAGAACGATTTTTTAAATTATCTTTTCACCACTAAATCGCATGAGACTTGTAGTTTTCAAAAATGTTTTCATTTTTGATGAGACGCTGAATAAAAGAAGTTTAGTCGCCGGCAAAGGAAAACCTGCGATTTCCTGTAAATCCCAGACTCGGCCCGTATAGTCAAAAGTATACAAAGAAAGTACCCAGGGAGTAAACTCATTTCCCAAACGACTTCTTAAATTATTATTTCACCACTAAAGCCCATGAGACTTGTAGTTTTTAAAAATGTTTTCATTTTTGATGAGACGCTGAATAAAAGAAGTTTAATCGCCGGCAAACGAAAACCCGCGATTTCCCGTAAATCCCGGACTCGGCCCGTATAGTCAAAAGTATACAAAGAAAGTACCCAGGGAGTAAACTCATTTCCCGAACGATTTTTTAAATTATTATTTCACCGCTAAATCGCATGAGACCTGTAGTTTTTAAAAACATTTTCATTTTTGATGAGACGCTTAATGAAAGAGGTTTAATCGCCGGCAAACGAAAACCCGCAATTTCCTGTAAATCCCGGGCCTGGCCCTTATAGTCAAAAGTATACAAAGAAAGTACCTAGGGAGTAAACTCATTTCCCGAACGATTTTTTTAAATTATTTTTTCACCACTAAAACGCATGAGACTTGTAGTTTTCAAAAATGTTTTCATTTGTGATGAGACGCTGAATAAAAGAAGTTTAATCGCCGGCAAACAAAAACCTGCGATTTCCCGTAAATCCCAGACTCAGCCCGTATAGTCAAAAGTATACAAAGAAAATACCCAGGGAGTAAACTCATTTCCCGAACGATTTTTTAAATTATTATTTCACCACTAAAGCCCATGAGACTTGTAGTTTTTAAAAATATTTTCATTTTTGATGAGACGCTTAATGAAAGAGGTTTAATCGCCGGCAAATGAAAACCCGCGATTTCCCGTAAATCCCGGGCTTGGCCCGTATAGTCAAAAGTATACAAAGAAAGTACCCAGGGAGTAAATTCATTTCCCGAACGATTTTTTAAATTATCTTTTCACCACTAAAACGCATGAGACTTGCAGTTTTCAAGAATGTTTTCATTTTTTATGAGACGCCTAATGAAAGAGGTTTAATCGCCGGCAAACGAAATCCCGCGATTTCCCGTAAATCCCAGGCTTGGCCCGTATAGTCGAATGTATACAAAGAAAGTACCCAAGGAGTAAACTCATTTCCAGATCGATTTTTTAAATTACTTTTTTCACCACTAAAACGCATAAGACTTGTAGTTTTCAAAAATGTTTTCATTTTTGATGAGACGCTGAATAAAAGAAGTTTAATTGCCGGCAAACGAAAACCTGCGATTTCCCGTAAATCCCGGACTCGGCCCGTATAGTCAAAAGTATTCAAAGAAAGTACCCAGGGAGTAAACTCATTTCCAAAACGATTTTTTAAATTATTATTACACCACTAAAGCCCATGAGACTTGTAGTTTTTAAAAATGTTTTCATTTTTGATGAGACGCTGAATAAAAGAAGTTTAATCGCCGGCAAACGAAAACCCGCGATTTCCCGTAAATCCCGGACTCGGCCCGTATAGTCAAAAGTATACAAAGAAAGTACCCAGGGAGTAAACTCATTTCCCGAACGATTTTTTAAATTATTATTTCACCACTAAAACGCATGAGACCTGTAGTTTTTAAAAACATTTTCATTTTTGATGAGACGCTTAATGAAAGAGGTTTAATCGCCGGCAAACGAAAACCCGCGATTTCCTGTAAATCCCGGGCTTGGCCCTTATAGTCAAAAGTATACAAAGAAAGTACCCAAGGAGTAAACTCATTTCCCGAACGATTTTTTTAAATTATTTTTTCACCACTAAAACGCATGAGACTTGTAGTTTTTAAAAATGTTTTCATTTTTGATGAGACGCTGAATAAAAGAAGTTTAATCGCCGGCAAACGAAAACCTGCGATTTCCCGTAAATCCCAGACTCAGCCCGTATAGTCAAAAGTATACAAAGAAAATACCCAGGGAGTACACTCATTTCCCGAACGATTTTTTAAGTTATTATTTCACCACTAAAGCCCATGAGACTTGTAGTTTTTAAAAATATTTTCATTTTTGATGAGACGCCTAATGAAAGAGGTTTAATCGCCAGCAAATGAAAACCCGCGATTTCCCGTAAATCCCGGGCTTGGCCCGTATAGTCAAAAGTATACAAAGACAGTACCCAGGGAGTAAACTCATTTCCCGAACGATTTTTTAAATTATCTTTTCACCACTAAAACGCATGAGACTTGCAGTTTTCAAAAATGTTTTCATTTTTTATGAGACGCTTAATGAAAGAGGTTTAATCGCCGGCAAACGCAATCCCGCGATTTCCCGTAAATCCCGGGCTTGGCCCGTATAGTCGAATGTATACAAAGAAAGTACCCAAGGAGTAAACTCATTTCCAGATCGATTTTTTAAATTACTTTTTTCACCACTAAAACGCATAAGACTTGTAGTTTTCAAAAATGTTTCCATTTTTGATGAGACGCTGAATAAAAGAAGTTTAATTGCCGGCAAACGAAAACCTGCGATTTCCCGTAAATCCCGGACTCGGCCCGTATAGTCAAAAGTATACAAAGAAAGTACCCAGGGAGTAAACTCATTTCCCGAACGATTTTTTAAATTATTTTTTCACCACTAACACGCATGAGACTTGTAGTTTTCAAACTTTTTTTCATTTTTGATGAGACGCTGAATAAAAGAAGTTTAATCGCCGGCAAACGAAAACCCGCCATTTCCCGTAAATCCCGGGCTTGGCCCGTATAGTTGAATGTATATAAAGAAAGTAACCAAGGAGTAAACTTATTTCCCGAACGATTTTTCAAATTATTTCTTCACCACTAGAACGAATGAGACTTGTAGTTTTCAAAAAATTTTCATTCTTAATGACACGCTTGATGAAAGAGGTTTAATCGCCGGCAAACGAAAACCCGCGATTTCCCGTAAATCCCGGGCTTGTCCCGTATAGTCGAATGTATACAAAGAAAGTACCCTGTGAGTAAATTCATTTCCAGAACGATTTTTTAAATTATCTTTTCACCACTAAATCGCATGAGACTTGTAGTTTTCAAAAATGTTTTCATTTTTGATGAGACGCTGAATAAAAGAAGTTTAATCGCCGGCAAAGGAAAACCTGCGATTTCCCGTAAATCCCAGACTCGGCCCGTATAGTCAAAAGTATACAAAGAAAGTACCCAGGGAGTAAACTCATTTCCCAAACGACTTTTTAAATTATTATTTCACCACTAAAGCCCATGAGACTTGTAGTTTTTAAAAATGTTTTCATTTTTGATGAGACGCTGAATAAAAGAAGTTTAATCGCCGGCAAACGAAAACCCGCGATTTCCCGTAAATCCCGGACTCGGCCCGTATAGTCAAAAGTATACAAAGAAAGTACCCAGGGAGTAAACTCATTTCCCGAACGATTTTTTAAATTATTATTTCACCACTAAAACGCATGAGACCTGTAGTTTTTAAAAACATTTTCATTTTTGATGAGACGCTTAATGAAAGAGGTTTACTCGCCGGCAAACGAAAACCCGCGATTTCCCGTAAATCCCGGGCTTGTCCCGTATAGTCGAATGTATACAAAGAAAGTACCCTGTGAGTAAACTCATTTCCAGAACCATTTTTTAAATTATCTTTTTACCACTAAATCGCATGAGACTTGTAGTTTTCAAAAATGTTTTTATTTTTGATGAGATGCTGAATAAAAGAAGTTTAATCGCCGGCAAACGAAAACCTGCGATTTCCTGTAAATCCCAGACTCGGCCCGTATAGTCAAAAGTATACAAAGAAAGTACCCAGGGAGTAAACTCATTTCCCAAACGACTTTTTAAATTATTATTTCACCACTAAAGCCCATGAGACTTGTAGTTTTTAAAAATATTTTCATTTTTGATGAGACGCTTAATGAAAGAGGTTTACTCGCCGGCAAACGAAAACCCGCGATTTCCCCTAAATCCCGGGCTTGGCCCATGTAGTCAAATGTATACAAAGAAAGTACCCAGGGAGTAAACTCATTTCCCGAATGATTTTTTAATTTTTTTTTCACCACTAAAACGCATGAGATTTGTAGTTTTCAAAAATGTTTTCATTTTTGATGAGACGCTTAATGAAAGAGGTTTAATCGCCGGAATACGAAAACCAGCGATTTCCCCTAAATCCCGGGCTTGGCCCGTGTAGTCGAATGTATACAAAGAAAGTACCCAGGGAGTAAACTCATTTCCCGAATGATTTTTAAATTATTTTTGCACCACTAAAAGGCATGAGACTTGTAGCTTTCAAAAATGTTTTCATTTTTGATGAGACGCTTTATGAAAGAGGTTTAATCGCCGGAATACGAAAACCAGCGATTTCCCCTAAATCCCGGGCTTGGCCCGTGTAGTCGAATGTATACAAAGAAAGTACCCAGGGAGTAAACTCATTTCCCGAATGATTTTTTAATTTTTTTTTTTCACCACTAAAACGCATGAGACTTGTAGTTTTCAAAAATGTTTTCATTTTTGATGAGACGCTTAATGAAAGAGGTTTAATCGCCGGCAAACGAAAACCCGCAATTTCCCGTAAATCCCGGGCTTGGCCCGTACAGTCGAATGTATACAAAGAAAGTACCCTGTGAGTAAACTCATTTCCAGAACGATTTTTTAAATTATTTTTTCACCACTAAAACGCATAAGACTTGTAGCTTTCAAAAATGTTTTCATTTTTGATGAGACGCTTAATGAAAGAGGTTTAATCGCCGGAATACGAAAACCAGCGATTTCCCCTAAATCCCGGGCTTGGCCCGTGTAGTCGAATGTATACAAAGAAAGTACCCAAGGAGTAAACTCATTTCCCGAATGATTTTTAAATTATTTTTGCACCACTAAAACGCATGAGACTTGTAGCTTTCAAAAATGTTTTCATTTTTGATGAGACGCTTAATGAAAGGGGTTTAATCGCCGGAATACGAAAACCAGCGATTTCCCCTAAATCCCGGGCTTGGCCCGTGTAGTCGAATGTATACAAAGAAAGTACCCAGGGAGTAAACTCATTTCCCGAATGATTTTTTAATTTTTTTTTTCACCACTAAAACGCATGAGACTTTTAGTTTTCAAAAATGTTTTCATTTTTGATGAGACGCTTAATGAAAGAGGTTTAATCGCCGGCAAACGAAAACCCGCGATTTCCCGTAAATCCCGGGCTTGGCCCGTACAGTCGAATGTATACAAAGAAAGTACCCTGTGAGTAAACTCATTTCCAGAACGATTTTTTAAATTATTTTTTCACCACTAAAACGCATAAGACTTGTAGTTTTCAAAAATGTTTTCATTTTTGATGAGACGCTTAATGAAAGAGGTTTAATCGCCGGCAAACGAAAACCAGCGATTTCCCCTAAATCCCGGGCTTGGCCCGTGTAGTCGAATGTATACAAAGAAAGTACCCAGGGAGTAAACTCATTTCCCGAATGATTTTTTAATTTTTTTTTTCACCACTAAAACGCATGAGACTTGTAGTTTTCAAAAATGTTTTCATTTTTGATGAGACGCTTAATGAAAGAGGTTTAATCGCCGGCAAACGAAAACCCGCGATTTCCCGTAAATCCCGGGCTTGGCCCGTACAGTCGAATGTATACAAAGAAAGTACCCTGTGAGTAAACTCATTTCCAGAACGATTTTTTAAATTGTTTTTTCACCACTAAAACGCATAAGACTTGTAGCTTTCAAAAATGTTTTCATTTTTGATGAGACGCTTAATGAAAGAGGTTTAATCGCCGGAATACGAAAACCAGCGATTTCCCCTAAATCCCGGGCTTGGCCCGTGTAGTCAAATGTATACAAAGAAAGTACCCAGGGAGTAAACTCATTTCCCGAATGATTTTTAAATTATTTTTGCACCACTAAAACGCATGAGACTTGTAGCTTTCAAAAATGTTTTCATTTTTGATGAGACGCTTAATAAAAGAGGTTTAATCGCCGGAATACGAAAACCAGCGATTTCCCCTAAATCCCGGGCTTGGCCCGTGTAGTCGAATGTATACAAAGAAAGTACCCAGGGAGTAAACTCATTTCCCGAATGATTTTTTAAATTATTATTTCACCACTAAAACGCATGAGACCTGTAGTTTTTAAAAACATTTTCATTTTTGATGAGACGCTTAATGAAAGAGGTTTACTCGCCGGCAAACGAAAACCCGCGATTTCCCGTAAATCCCGGGCTTGTCCCGTATAGTCGAATGTATACAAAGAAAGTACCCAGGGAGTAAACTCATTTCCCGAATGATTTTTTAATTTTTTTTTTCACCACTAAAACGCATGAGACTTTTAGTTTTCAAAAATGTTTTCATTTTTGATGAGACGCTTAATGAAAGAGGTTTAATCGCCGGCAAACGAAAACCCGCGATTTCCCGTAAATCCCGGGCTTGGCCCGTACAGTCGAATGTATACAAAGAAAGTACCCTGTGAGTAAACTCATTTCCAGAACGATTTTTTAAATTATTTTTTCACCACTAAAACGCATAAGACTTGTAGCTTTCAAAAATGTTTTCATTTTTGATGAGACGCTTAATGAAAGAGGTTTAATCGCCGGAATACGAAAACCAGCGATTTCCCCTAAATCCCGGGCTTGGCCCGTGTAGTCGAATGTATACAAAGAAAGTACCCAGGGAGTAAACTCATTTCCCGAATGATTTTTAAATTATTTTTGCACCACTAAAACGCATGAGACTTGTAGCTTTCAAAAATGTTTTCATTTTTGATGAGACGCTTAATAAAAGAGGTTTAATCGCCGGAATACGAAAACCAGCGATTTCCCCTAAATCCCGGGCTTGGCCCGTGTAGTCGAATGTATACAAAGAAAGTACCCAGGGAGTAAACTCATTTCCCGAATGATTTTTTAATTTTTTTTTTCACCACTAAAACGCATGAGACTTTTAGTTTTCAAAAATGTTTTTATTTTTGATGAGACGCTTAATGAAAGAGGTTTAATCGCCGGCAAACGAAAACCAGCGATTTCCCCTAAATCCCGGGCTTGGCCCGTGTAGTCGAATGTATACAAAGAAAGTACCCAAGGAGTAAACTGATTTCCCGAACGATTTTTCAAATTATTTCTGCACCACTAGAACGAATGAGACTTGTAGTTTTCAAAAATGTTTTCATTTTTGATGAGACGCTGAATAAAAGAAGTTTAATCGCCGGCAAACGAAAACCTGCGATTTCCCGTAAATCCCAGACTCGGCCCGTATAGTCAAAAGTATACAAAGAAAGTACCCAGGGAGTAAACTCATTTCCCGAACGATGTTTTAAATTATTATTTCACCACTAAAGCCCATGAGACTTGTAGTTTTTAAAAATGTTTTCATTTTTGATGAGACGTTTAATGAAAGAGGTTTATTCGCCGGCAAACGAAAACCCGCGATTTCCCGCAAATCCCGGGCTTGGCCCGTATAGTCGAATGTATACAAAGAAAGTACCCTGTGAGTAAACTCATTTCCAGAAGGATTTTTTAAAATATTTTTTCACCACTAAAACGCATAAGATTTGTAGTTTTCAAAAATGTTTTCATTTTTGCTGAGACGCTGAATAAAAGAAGTTTAATCGCCGGCAAACGAAAACCCGCGATTTCCCGTAAATCCCAGGCTTGGCCCGTATAGTCAAAAGTATACAAAGAAAGTACCCAGGGAGTATACTCATTTCCCGAACGATTTTTTAAATTATTTTTTTACAACTAAAACGCATGAGACTTGTAGTTTTCAAACTTGTTTTCATTTTTGATGAGACGCTGAATAAAAGAAGTTTAATCGCCGGCAAACGAAAACCCGCGATTTCCCGTAAATCCCAGGCTTGGCCCGTATAGTTGAATGTATATAAAGAAAGTTACCAAGGAGTAAACATATTTCCCGAACGATTTTTCAAATTATTTCTTCACCACTAGAACGAATGAGACTTGTAGTTTTCAAAAAGTTTTCATTTTTAATGAGACGCTTAATGAAAGAGGTTTAATCGCCGGTCAACGAAAACCCGCGATTTCCCGTAAATCCCGGGCTTGTCCCGTATAGTCAAATGTATACAAAGAAAGTACCCTGTGAGTAAACTCATTTCCAGAACGATTTTTTAAATTATCTTTTCACCACTAAATCGCATGAGACTTGTAGTTTTTAAAAATATTTTCATTTTTGATGAGACGCTGAATAAAAGAAGTTTAATCGCCGGCAAACGAAAACCTGCGATTTCCCGTAAATCCCAGACTCGGCCCGTATAGTCAAAAGTATACAAAGAAAGTACCCAGAGAGTAAACTCATTTCCCAAACGACTTTTTAAATTATTATTTCACCACTAAAGCCCATGAGACTTGTAGTTTTTAAAAATATTTTCATTTTTGATGAGACGCTTAATGAAAGAGGTTTAATCGCCGGCAAACGAAAACCCGCAATTTCCCCTAAATCCCGGGCTTGGCCCGTGTAGTCGAATGTATACAAAGAAAGTACCCAGGGAGTACACTCATTTCCCGAATGATTTTTTAATTTTTTTTTTCACCACTAAAACGCATGAGACTTGTAGTTTTCAAAAATGTTTTCATTTTTGATGAGACGCTTAATAAAAGATGTTTAATCGCCGGAATACGAAAACCAGCGATTTCCCCTAAATCCCGGGCTTGGCCCGTGTAGTCGAATGTATACAAAGAAAGTACCCAGGGAGTAAACTCATTTCCCGAATGATTTTTAAATTATTTTTTCACCACTAAAACGCATGAGACTTGTAGTTTTCAAAAATGTTTTCATTTTTGATAAGACGCTTAATGAAAAAGGTTTAATCGCCGGAATACGAAAACCTGCGATTTCCCCTAAATTCCGGGATTGGCCCGTGTAGTCGAATGTATACAAAGAAAGTACCCAGGGAGTAAACTCATTTCCCGAATGATTTTTTAATTTTTTTTTTCACCACTAAAACGCATGAGACTTGTAGTTTTCAAAAATGTTTTCATTTTTGATGAGACGCTTAATGAAAGATGTTTAATCGCCGGCAAACGAAAACCCGCGATTTCCCGTAAATCCCGGGCTTGGCCCGTGTAGTCGAATGTATACAAAGAAAGTACCCAGGGAGTAAACTCATTTCCTGAATGATTTTTTAATTTTTTTTTTCACCACTAAAACGCATGAGACTTTTAGTTTTCAAAAATGTTTTCATTTTTGATGAGACGCTTAATGAAAGAGGTTTAATCGCCGGCAAACGAAAACCCGCGATTTCCCGTAAATCCCGGGCTTGGCCCGTACAGTCGAATGTATACAAAGAAAGTACCCTGTGAGTAAACTCATTTCCAGAACGATTTTTTAAATTATTTTTTCACCACTAAAACGCATAAGACTTGTAGTTTTCAAAAATGTTTTCATTTTTGATGAGACGCTTAATGAAAGAGGTTTAATCGCCGGCAAACGAAAACCAGCGATTTCCCCTAAATCCCGGGCTTGGCCCGTGTAGTCGAATGTATACAAAGAAAGTACCCAAGGAGTAAACTGATTTCCCGAACGATTTTTCAAATTATTTCTGCACCACTAGAACGAATGAGACTTGTAGTTTTCAAAAATGTTTTCATTTTTGATGAGACGCTGAATAAAAGAAGTTTAATCGCCGGCAAACGAAAACCTGCCATTTCCCGTAAATCCCAGACTCGGCCCGTATAGTCAAAAGTATACAAAGAAAGTACCCAGGGAGTAAACTCATTTCCCGAACGATGTTTTAAATTATTATTTCACCACTAAAGCCCATGAGACTTGTAGTTTTTAAAAATGTTTTCATTTTTGATGAGACGTTTAATGAAAGAGGTTTATTCGCCGGCAAACGAAAACCCGCGATTTCCCGCAAATCCCGGGCTTGGCCCGTATAGTCGAATGTATACAAAGAAAGTACCCTGTGTGTAAACTCATTTCCAGAAGGATTTTTTAAATTATTTTTTCACCACTAAAACGCATAAGTTTTGTAGTTTTCAAAAATATTTTCATTTTTGATGAGACGCTGAATAAAAGAAGTTTAATCGCCGGCAAACGAAAACCTGCGATTTCCCGTAAATCCCAGACTCGGCCCGTATAGTCAAAAGTATACAAAGAAAGTACCCAGAGAGTAAACTCATTTCCCAAACGACTTTTTAAATTATTATTTCACCACTAAAGCCCATGAGACTTGTAGTTTTTAAAAATATTTCCATTTTTGATGAGACGCTTAATGAAAGAGGTTTAATCGCCGGCAAACGAAAACCCGCAATTTCCCCTAAATCCCGGGCTTGGCCCGTGTAGTCGAATGTATACAAAGAAAGTACCCAGGGAGTACACTCATTTCCCGAATGATTTTTTAATTTTTTTTTTCACCACTAAAACGCATGAGACTTGTAGTTTTCAAAAATGTTTTCATTTTTGATGAGACGCTTAATAAAAGATGTTTAATCGCCGGAATACGAAAACCAGCGATTTCCCCTAAATCCCGGGCTTGGCCCGTGTAGTCGAATGTATACAAAGAAAGTACCCAGGGAGTAAACTCATTTCCCGAATGATTTTTAAATTATTTTTTCACCACTAAAACGCATGAGACTTGTAGTTTTCAAAAATGTTTTCATTTTTGATGAGACGCTTAATGAAAAAGGTTTAATCGCCGGAATACGAAAACCTGCGATTTCCCCTAAATCCCGGGATTGGCCCGTGTAGTCGAATGTATACAAAGAAAGTACCCAGGGAGTAAACTCATTTCCCGAATGATTTTTTAATTTTTTTTTTCACCACTAAAACGCATGAGACTTGTAGTTTTCAAAAATGTTTTCATTTTTGATGAGACGCTTAATGAAAGATGTTTAATCGCCGGCAAACGAAAATCCGCGATTTCCCGTAAATCCCGGGCTTGGCCCGTATAGTCGAATGTATACAAAGAATGTACCCTGTGAGTAAACTCATTTCCAGAACGATTTTTTAAATTATTTTTTCACCACTAAAACGCATAAGACTTGTAGTTTTCAAAAATGTTTTCATTTTTGATGAGACGCTTAATGAAAGAGGTTTAATCGCCAGGAAAACGAAAACTAGCGATTTCCCCTAAATCCCGGGCTTGGCCCGTGTAGTCGAATGTATACAAAAAAAGTACCCAAGGAGTAAACTGATTTCCCGAACGATTTTTCAAATTATTTCTGCACCACTAGAACGAATGAGACTTGTAGTTTTCAAAAATGTTTTCATTTTTGATGAGACGCTGAATGAAAGAAGTTTAATCGCCAGCAAACGAAAACCTGCGATTTCCCGTAAATCCCAGACTCGGCCCGTATAGTCAAAAGTATACAAAGAAAGTACCCAGGGAGTAAACTCATTTCCCGAACGATTTTTTAAATTATTATTTCACCACTAAAGCACATGAGACTTGTAGTTTTTAAAAATGTTTTCATTTTTGATGAGACGTTTAATGAAAGAGGTTTATTCGCCGGCAAACGAAAACCCGCGATTTCCCGCAAATCCCGGGCTTGGCCCGTAAAGTCGAATGTATACAAAGAAAGTACCCTGTGAGTAAACTCATTTCCAGAAAGATTTTTTAAATTATTTTTTCACCACTAAAACGCATAAGATTTGTAGTTTTCAAAAATGTTTTCATTTTTGCTGAGACGCTGAATAAAAGAAGTTTAATCGCCGGCAAACGAAAACCCGCGATTTCCCGTAAATCCCAGGCTTGGCCCGTATAGTCAAAAGTATACAAAGAAAGTACTCAGGGAGTAAACTCATTTCCCGAACGATTTTTTAAATTATTTTTTCACCACTAAAACGCATGAGACTTGTAGTTTTCAAACTTGTTTTCATTTTTGATGAGACGCTGAATAAAAGAAGTTTATTCGCCGGCAAACGAAAACCCGCGATTTCCCGTAAATCCCAGACTCGGCCCGTATAGTCAAAAGTATACAAAGAAAGTACCCAGAGAGTAAACTCATTTCCCAAACGACTTTTTAAATTATTATTTCACCACTAAAGCCCATGAGACTTGTAGTTTTTAAAAATATTTTCATTTTTGATGAGACGCTTAATGAAAGAGGTTTAATCGCCGGCAAACGAAAACCCGCAATTTCCCCTAAATCCCGGGCTTGGCCCGTGTAGTCGAATGTATACAAAGAAAGTACCCAGGGAGTAAACTCATTTCCCGAATGATTTTTTAATTTTTTTTTTCACCACTAAAACGCATGAGACTTGAAGTTTTCAAAAATGTTTTCATTTTTGATGAGACGCTTAATGAAAGAGGTTTAATCGCCGGCAAACGAAAACCCGCGATTTCCCCTAAATCCCGGGCTTGGCCCGTATAGTCGAATGTATACAAAGAAAGTACCCTATGAGTAAACTCATTTCCAGAACGATTTTTTGAATTATTTTTTCACCACTAAAACGCATAAGACTTGTAGTTTTCAAAAATGTTTTCATTTTTGATGAGACGCTGAATAAAAGAAGTTTAATCGCCCGCAAACGAAAATCCGCAATTTCCCGTAAATCCCAGGCTTGGCCCGTATAGTTTAATGTATATAAAGAAAGTACCTAAGGAGTAATATGATTTCCCGAACGATTTTTTAAATTATTTCTGCACCACTAGAACGAATGAGACTTGTAGTTTTCAAAAATGTTTTTATTTTTAATGAGACGCTTAATGAAAGAGGTTTAATCTCCGGCAAACGAAAACCCGCGATTTCCCGTAAATCCCGGGCTTGTCCCGTATAGTCGAATGTATACAAAGAAAGTACCCTGTGAATAAACTCATTTCCAGAACGATTTTTTAAATTATATTTTCACCACTAAATCGCATGAGACTTGTAGTTCTCAAAAATGTTTTTATTTTTTATGAGACGCTGAATAAAAGAAGTTTAATCGCCCGCAAACGAAAATGCGCAATTTCCCGTAAATCCCGGGCTTGGCCCGTATAATTTAATGTATATAAAGAAAGTACCTAAGGAGTAATATGATTTCCCGAACGATTTTTTAAATTATTTCTGCACCACTAGAACGAATGAGACTTGTAGTTTTCAAAAATGTTTTTATTTTTAATGAGACGCTTAATGAAAGAGGTTTAATCGCCGGCAAACGAAAACCCGCGATTTCCCGTAAATCCCGGGCTTGTCCCGTATAGTCGAATGTATACAAAGAAAGTACCCTGTGAGTAAACTCATTTCCAGAACGATTTTTTAAATTATATTTTCACCACTAAATCGCATGAGACTTGTAGTTCTCAAAAATGTTTTTATTTTTTATGAGACGCTGAATAAAAGAAGTTTAATCGCCGGCAAACGAAAACCCCCGATTTCCCGTAAATCCCGGGCTTGGCCCGTATAGTTGAATGTATATAAAGAAAGTACCCAAGGAGTAAACTGATTTCCCAAACGATTTTTCCAATTATTTCTGCACCACTAGAACGAATGAGACTTGTAGTTTTCAAAAATGCTTTCATTTTTAATGAGACGCTTAATGAAAGAAGTTTAATCGCCGGCAAACGAAAACCCGCGATTTCCCGTAAATCCCGGACTCGGCCCGTATAGTCAAAAGTATACAAAGAAAGTACCCAGGGAGTAAACTCATTTCCCGAACGATTTTTTAAATTATTTTTTCACCACTAAAACGCATGAGACTTGTAGTTTAATGTTTTCATTTTTGATGAGACGCTGAATAAAAGAAGTTTAATCGCCCGCAAACGAAAATCCGCAATTTCCCGTAAATCCCGGGCTTGGCCCGTATAGTTTAATGTATATAAAGAAAGTACCTAAGGAGTAAACTGATTTCCCGAACGATTTTTTAAATTATTTCTGCACCACTAGAACGAATGAGACTTGTAGTTTTCAAAAATGTTTTCATTTTTAATGAGACGCTTAATGAAAGAGGTTTAATCGCCGGCAAACGAAAACCCGCGATTTCCCGTAAATCCCGGGCTTGTCCCGTATAGTCGAATGTATACAAAGAAAGTACCCTGTGAGTAAACTCATTTCCAGAACGATTTTTTAAATTATATTTTCACCACTAAATCGCATGAGACTTGTAGTTCTCAAAAATGTTTTTATTTTTTATGAGACGCTGAATAAAAGAAGTTTAATCGCCGGCAAACGAAAACCTGCGACTTCCCGTAAATTCCGGACTCGGCCCGTATAGTCAAAAGTATACAAAGAAAGTACCCAGGGAGTAAACTCATTTCCCGAACGATTGTTTATATTATTTTTTCACCACTAAAACGCATGAGACTTGTAGTTTTCAAAAATGTCTTCATTTTGATGGGACGCTGAATAAAAGAAGTTTAATCGCCGGCAAACGAAAACCCGCGATTTCCCGTAAATCCCGAACTCGGCCCGTATAGTCAAAAGATACAAAGAAAGTACCCAGGGAGTAAACTCATTTCCCGAACGATTTTTTAAATTATTTTTTCACCACTAAAACGCATGAGACTTGTAGTTTAATGTTTTCATTTTTGATGAGGCGCTTAATGAAAGAGGTTTAATCGCCGGTAAACTAAAACTCGCCATTTCCCGTAAATCCCGGGCTTGGCCCGTATAGTCAAAAGTATACAAAGAAAGTAACCAGGGAGTAAACTCATTTCCCGAACGATTTTTTATATTATTTTTTCACCACTAAAACGCATTAGACTTGTAGTTTTCAAAAATGTTTTCATTTTTGATGGGATGCTGAATAAAAGAAGTTTAATCGCCGGCAAACGAAAACCCGCGATTTCCCGTAAATCCCGGACTCGGCCCGTATAGTCAAAAGTATACAAAGAAAGTACCCAGGGAGTAAACTCATTTCCCGAACGATTTTTTAAATTATTTTTTCACCACTAAAACGCATGAGACTTGTAGTTTTTAAAAATGTTTTCATTTTTGATGAGACGCTTAATGAAAGAGGTTTAATCGCCGGCAAACGAAAACCAGCGATTTCCCCTAAATCCCGGGCTTGGCACGTGTAGTCGAATGTATACAAAGAAAGTACCCAAGGAGTAAACTGTTTTCCCGAATGATTTTTTAATTTTTTTTTTCACCACTAAAACGCATGAGACTTGTAGTTTTCAAAAATGTTTTCATTTTTGATGAGACGCTGAATAAAAGATGTTTAATCGCCGGAATACGAAAACCAGCGATTTCCCCTAAATCCCGGGCTTGGCCCGTGTAGTCGAATGTATACAAAGAAAGTACCCAGGGAGTAAACTCATTTCCCGAATGATTTTTAAATTATTTTTTCACCACTAAAACGCATGAGACTTGTAGTTTTCAAAAATGTTTTCATTTTTGATGAGACGCTTAATGAAAAAGGTTTAATCGCCGGAATACGAAAACCAGCGATTTCCCCTAAATCCCAGGATTGGCCCGTGTAGTCGAATGTATACAAAGAAAGTACCCAGGGAGTAAACTCATTTCCCGAATGATTTTTTAATTTTTTTTTCACCACTAAAACGCATGAGACTTGTAGTTTTCAAAAATGTTTTCATTTTTGATGGGACGCTGAATAAAAGAAGTTTAATCGCCGGCAAACGAAAACCCGCGATTTCCCATAAATCCCGGACTCGGCCCGTATAGTCAAAAGTATACAAAGAAAGTACCCAGGGAGTAAACTCATTTCCCGAACGATTTTTTAAATTATTTTTTCACCACTAAAACGCATGAGACTTGTAGTTTTCAAAAATGTTTTCATTTTTGATGAGACGCTTAATGAAAGAGGTTTAATCGCCGGCAAACGAAAACCAGCGATTTCCCCTAAATCCCGGGCTTGGCCCGTGTAGTCGAATGTATACAAAGAAAGTACCCAAGGAGTGAACTGTTTTCCCGAATGATTTTTTAATTTTTTTTTTCACCACTAAAACGCATGAGACTTGTAGTTTTCAAAAATGTTTTCATTTTTGATGAGACGCTTAATAAAAGATGTTTAATCGCCGGAATACGAAAACCAGCGATTTCCCCTAAATCCCGGGCTTGGCCCGTGTAGTCGAATGTATACAAAGAAAGTACCCAGGGAGTAAACTCATTTCCCGAATGATTTTTAAATTATTTTTTCACCACTAAAACGCATGAGACTTGTAGTTTTCAAAAATGTTTTCATTTTTGATGAGACGCTTAATGAAAAAGGTTTAATCGCCGGAATACGAAAACCAGCGATTTCCCCTAAATCCCAGGATTGGCCCGTGTAGTCGAATGTATACAAAGAAAGTACCCAGGGAGTAAACTCATTTCCCGAATGATTTTTTAATTTTTTTTTCACCACTAAAACGCATGAGACTTGTAGTTTTCAAAAATGTTTTCATTTTTGATGAGACGCTTAATGAAAGAGGTTTAATCGCCGGCAAACGAAAACCAGCAATTTCCCGTGAATCCCGGGCTTGGCCCGTATAGTTGAATGTTTTTAAAGAAAGTACCCAAGGAGTAAACTGATTTCCCAAACGATTTTTCAAATTATTTCTGCACCACTAGAACGAATGAGACTTGTAGTTTTCAAAAATGCTTTCATTTTTAATGAGACGCTTAATGAAAGAGGTTTAATTGCCGGCAAACGAAAACCCGCGATTTCCCGTAAATCCCGGGCTTGTCCCGTATAGTCGAATGTATACAAAGAAAGTACCCTGTGAGTAAACTCATTTCCAGAACGATTTTTTAAATTATCTTTTCACCACTAAATCGCATCAGACTTGTAGTTTTCAAAAATGTTTTCATTTTTTATGAGACGCTGAATAAAAGAAGTTTAATCGCCGGCAAACGAAAACCTGCGACTTCCCGTAAATCCCGGACTCGGCCCGTATAGTCAAAAGTATACAAAGAAAGTACCCAGGGAGTAAACTCATTTCCCGAACGATTGTTTATATTATTTTTTCACCACTAAAACGCATGAGACTTGTAGTTTTCAAAAATGTCTTCATTTTGATGGGACGCTGAATAAAAGAAGTTTAATCGCCGGCAAACGAAAACCCGCAATTTCCCGTAAATCCCGAACTCGGCCCGTATAGTCAAAAGTATACAAAGAAAGTACCCAGGGAGTAAACTCATTTCCCGAACGATTTTTTAAATTATTTTTTCACCACTAAAACGCATGAGACTTGTAGTTTAATGTTTTCATTTTTGATGAGGCGCTTAATGAAAGAGGTTTAATCGCCGGTAAACTAAAACTCGCCATTTCCCGTAAATCCCGGGCTTGGCCCGTACAGTCAAAAGTATACAAAGAAAGTAACCAGGGAGTAAACTCATTTCCCGAACGATTTTTTATATTATTTTTTCACCACTAAAACGCATTAGACTTGTAGTTTTCAAAAATGTTTTCATTTTTGATGGGACGCTGAATAAAAGAAGTTTAATCGCCGGCAAACGAAAACCCGCGATTTCCCGTAAATCCCGGACTCGGCCCGTATAGTCAAAAGTATACAAAGAAAGTACCCAGGGAGTAAACTCATTTCCCGAACGATTTTTTAAATTATTTTTTCACCACTAAAACGCATGAGACTTGTAGTTTTTAAAAATGTTTTCATTTTTGATGAGACGCCTAATGAAAGAGGTTTAATCGCCGGCAAACGAAAACCAGCGATTTCCCCTAAATCCCGGGCTTGGCCCGTGTAGTCGAATGTATACAAAGAAAGTACCCAAGGAGTAAACTGTTTTCCCGAATGATTTTTTAATTTTTTTTTTCACCACTAAAACGCATGAGACTTGTAGTTTTCAAAAATGTTTTCATTTTTGATGAGACGCTGAATAAAAGATGTTTAATCGCCGGAATACGAAAACCAGCGATTTCCCCTAAATCCCGGGCTTGGCCCGTGTAGTCGAATGTATACAAAGAAAGTACCCAGGGAGTAAACTCATTTCCCGAATGATTTTTAAATTATTTTTTCACCACTAAAACGCATGAGACTTGTAGTTTTCAAAAATGTTTTCATTTTTGATGAGACGCTTAATGAAAAAGGTTTAATCGCCGGAATACGAAAACCAGCGATTTCCCCTAAATCCCAGGATTGGCCCGTGTAGTCGAATGTATACAAAGAAAGTACCCAGGGAGTAAACTCATTTCCCGAATGATTTTTTAATTTTTTTTTCACCACTAAAACGCATGAGACTTGTAGTTTTCAAAAATGTTTTCATTTTTGATGGGACGCTGAATAAAAGAAGTTTAATCGCCGGCAAACGAAAACCAGCGATTTCCCATAAATCCCGGACTCGGCCCGTATAGTCAAAAGTATACAAAGAAAGTACCCAGGGAGTAAACTCATTTCCCGAACGATTTTTTAAATTATTTTTTCACCACTAAAACGCATGAGACTTGTAGTTTTCAAAAATGTTTTCATTTTTGATGAGACGCTTAATGAAAAAGGTTTAATCGCCGGAATACGAAAACCAGCGATTTCCCCTAAATCCCAGGATTGGCCCGTGTAGTCGAATGTATACAAAGAAAGTACCCAGGGAGTAAACTCATTTCCCGAATGATTTTTTAATTTTTTTTTCACCACTAAAACGCATGAGACTTGTAGTTTTCAAAAATGTTTTCATTTTTGATGGGACGCTGAATAAAAGAAGTTTAATCGCCGGCAAACGAAAACCAGCGATTTCCCATAAATCCCGGACTCGGCCCGTATAGTCAAAAGTATACAAAGAAAGTACCCAGGGAGTAAACTCATTTCCCGAACGATTTTTTAAATTATTTTTTCACCACTAAAACGCATGAGACTTGTAGTTTTCAAAAATGTTTTCATTTTTGATGAGACGCTTAATAAAAGATGTTTAATCGCCGGAATACGAAAACCAGCGATTTCCCCTAAATCCCGGGCTTGGCCCGTGTAGTCGAATGTATACAAAGAAAGTACCCAGGGAGTAAACTCATTTCCCAAATGATTTTTAAATTATTTTTTCACCACTAAAACGCATGAGACTTGTAGTTTTCAAAAATGTTTTCATTTTTGATGAGACGCTTAATGAAAAAGGTTTAATCGCCGGAATACGAAAACCAGCGATTTCCCCTAAATCCCAGGATTGGCCCGTGTAGTCGAATGTATACAAAGAAAGTACCCAGGGAGTAAACTCATTTCCCGAATGATTTTTTAATTTTTTTTTCACCACTAAAACGCATGAGACTTGTAGTTTTCAAAAATGTTTTCATTTTTGATGAGACGCTTAATGAAAGAGGTTTAATCGCCGGCAAACGAAAACCAGCGATTTCCCGTAAATCCCGGGCTTGGCCTGTATAGTCGAATGTATACAAAGAAAGTACCCTGTGAGTAAACTCATTTCCAGAACGATTTTTTAAATTATTTTTTCACCACTAAAACGCATAAGACTTGTAGTTTTTAAACTTGTTTTCATTTTTGATGAGACGCTGAATAAAAAAAGTTTAATCGCCCGCAAACGAAAATCCGCAATTTCCCGTAAATCCCGGGCTTGGCCCGTATAGTTTAATGTATATAAAGAAAGTACCTAAGGAGTAAAATCATTTCCCGAACGATTTTTTAAATTATTTTTTCACCACTAAAACGCATGAGACTTGTAGTTTTTAAAAATGTTTTCATTTTTGATGAGACGCCTAATGAAAGAGGTTTAATCGCCGGCAAACGAAAACCAGCGATTTCCCCTAAATCCCGGGCTTGGCCCGTGTAGTCGAATGTATACAAAGAAAGTACCCAAGGAGTAAACTGTTTTCCCGAATGATTTTTTAATTTTTTTTTTCACCACTAAAACGCATGAGACTTGTAGTTTTCAAAAATGTTTTCATTTTTGATGAGACGCTGAATAAAAGATGTTTAATCGCCGGAATACGAAAACCAGCGATTTCCCCTAAATCCCGGGCTTGGCCCGTGTAGTCGAATGTATACAAAGAAAGTACCCAGGGAGTAAACTCATTTCCCGAATGATTTTTAAATTATTTTTTCACCACTAAAACGCATGAGACTTGTAGTTTTCAAAAATGTTTTCATTTTTGATGAGACGCTTAATGAAAAAGGTTTAATCGCCGGAATACGAAAACCAGCGATTTCCCCTAAATCCCAGGATTGGCCCGTGTAGTCGAATGTATACAAAGAAAGTACCCAGGGAGTAAACTCATTTCCCGAATGATTTTTTAATTTTTTTTCACCACTAAAACGCATGAGACTTGTAGTTTTCAAAAATGTTTTCATTTTTGATGGGACGCTGAATAAAAGAAGTTTAATCGCCGGCAAACGAAAACCAGCGATTTCCCATAAATCCCGGACTCGGCCCGTATAGTCAAAAGTATACAAAGAAAGTACCCAGGGAGTAAACTCATTTCCCGAACGATTTTTTAAATTATTTTTTCACCACTAAAACGCATGAGACTTGTAGTTTTCAAAAATGTTTTCATTTTTGATGAGACGCTTAATGAAAGAGGTTTAATCGCCGGCAAACGAAAACCAGCGATTTCCCCTAAATCCCGGGCTTGGCCCGTGTAGTCGAATGTATACAAAGAAAGTACCCAAGGAGTGAACTGTTTTCCCGAATGATTTTTTAATTTTTTTTTTCACCACTAAAACGCATGAGACTTGTAGTTTTCAAAAATGTTTTCATTTTTGATGAGACGCTTAATAAAAGATGTTTAATCGCCGGAATACGAAAACCAGCGATTTCCCCTAAATCCCGGGCTTGGCCCGTGTAGTCGAATGTATACAAAGAAAGTACCCAGGGAGTAAACTCATTTCCCAAATGATTTTTAAATTATTTTTTCACCACTAAAACGCATGAGACTTGTAGTTTTCAAAAATGTTTTCATTTTTGATGAGACGCTTAATGAAAAAGGTTTAATCGCCGGAATACGAAAACCAGCGATTTCCCCTAAATCCCAGGATTGGCCCGTGTAGTCGAATGTATACAAAGAAAGTACCCAGGGAGTAAACTCATTTCCCGAATGATTTTTTAATTTTTTTTTCACCACTAAAACGCATGAGACTTGTAGTTTTCAAAAATGTTTTCATTTTTGATGAGACGCTTAATGAAAGAGGTTTAATCGCCGGCAAACGAAAACCAGCGATTTCCCGTAAATCCCGGGCTTGGCCTGTATAGTCGAATGTATACAAAGAAAGTACCCTGTGAGTAAACTCATTTCCAGAACGATTTTTTAAATTATTTTTTCACCACTAAAACGCATAAGACTTGTAGTTTTTAAACTTGTTTTCATTTTTGATGAGACGCTGAATAAAAAAAGTTTAATCGCCCGCAAACGAAAATCCGCAATTTCCCGTAAATCCCGGGCTTGGCCCGTATAGTTTAATGTATATAAAGAAAGTACCTAAGGAGTAAACTGATTTCCCGAACGATTTTTTAAATTATTTCTGCACCACTAGAACGAATGAGACTTGTAGTTTTCAAAAATGTTTTCATTTTTAATGAGACGCTTAATGAAAGAGGTTTAATCGCCGGCAAACGAAAACCCGCGATTTCCCGTAAATCCCGGGCTTGTCCCGTATAGTCGAATGTATACAAAGAAAGTACCCTGTGAGTAAACTCATTTCCAGAACGATTTCTTAAATTATATTTTCACCACTAAATCGCATGAGACTTGTAGTTCTCAAAAATGTTTTTATTTTTTATGAGACGCTGAATAAAAGAAGTTTAATCGCCGGCAAACGAAAACCCCCGATTTCCCGTAAATCCCGGGCTTGGCCCGTATAGTTGAATGTATATAAAGAAAGTACCCAAGGAGTAAACTGATTTCCCAAACGATTTTTTAAATTATTTCTGCACCACTAGAACGAATGAGACTTGTAGTTTTCAAAAATGCCTTCATTTTTAATGAGACGCTTAATGAAAGAGGTTTAATCGCCGGCAAACGAAAACCCGCGATTTCCCGTAAATCCCGGGCTTGTCCCGTATAGTCGAATGTATACAAAGAAAGTACCCAGGGAGTAAACTCATTTCCCGAACGATTTTTTAAATTATTTTTTCACCACTAAAACGCATGAGACTTGTAGTTTAATGTTTTCATTTTTGATGAGGCGCTTAATGAAAGAGGTTTAATCGCCGGTAAACTAAAACTCGCCATTTCCCGTAAATCCCGGGCTTGGCCCGTACAGTCAAAAGTATACAAAGAAAGTAACCAGGGAGTAAACTCATTTCCCGAACGATTTTTTAAATTATTTTTTCACCACTAAAACGCATGAGACTTGTAGTTTTTAAAAATGTTTTCATTTTTGATGAGACGCCTAATGAAAGAGGTTTAATCGCCGGCAAACGAAAACCAGCGATTTCCCCTAAATCCCAGGCTTGGCCCGTGTAGTCGAATGTATACAAAGAAAGTACCCAAGGAGTAAACTGTTTTCCCGAATGATTTTTTAATTTTTTTTTTCACCACTAAAACGCATGAGACTTGTAGTTTTCAAAAATGTTTTCATTTTTGATGAGACGCTGAATAAAAGATGTTTAATCGCCGGAATACGAAAACCAGCGATTTCCCCTAAATCCCGGGCTTGGCCCGTGTAGTCGAATGTATACAAAGAAAGTACCCAGGGAGTAAACTCATTTCCCGAATGATTTTTAAATTATTTTTTCACCACTAAAACGCATGAGACTTGTAGTTTTCAAAAATGTTTTCATTTTTGATGAGACGCTTAATGAAAAAGGTTTAATCGCCGGAATACGAAAACCAGCGATTTCCCCTAAATCCCAGGATTGGCCCGTGTAGTCGAATGTATACAAAGAAAGTACCCAGGGAGTAAACTCATTTCCCGAATGATTTTTTAATTTTTTTTTCACCACTAAAACGCATGAGACTTGTAGTTTTCAAAAATGTTTTCATTTTTGATGGGACGCTGAATAAAAGATGTTTAATCGCCGGAATACGAAAACCAGCGATTTCCCCTAAATCCCGGGCTTGGCCCGTGTAGTCGAATGTATACAAAGAAAGTACCCAGGGAGTAAACTCATTTCCCAAATGATTTTTAAATTATTTTTTCACCACTAAAACGCATGAGACTTGTAGTTTTCAAAAATGTTTTCATTTTTGATGAGACGCTTAATGAAAAAGGTTTAATCGCCGGAATACGAAAACCAGCGATTTCCCCTAAATCCCGGGCTTGGCCTGTATAGTCGAATGTATACAAAGAAAGTACCCTGTGAGTAAACTCATTTCCAGAACGATTTTTTAAATTACTTTTTCACCACTAAAACGCATAAGACTTGTAGTTTTTAAACTTGTTTTCATTTTTGATGAGACGCTGAATAAAAAAAGTTTAATCGCCCGCAAACGAAAATCCGCAATTTCCCGTAAATCCCGGGCTTGGCCCGTATAGTTTAATGTATATAAAGAAAGTACCTAAGGAGTAAACTCATTTCCCGAACGATTTTTTAAATTATTTTTTCACCACTAAAACGCATGAGACTTGTAGTTTTTAAAAATGTTTTCATTTTTGATGAGACGCCTAATGAAAGAGGTTTAATCGCCGGCAAACGAAAACCAGCAATTTCCCCTAAATCCCGGGCTTGGCCCGTGTAGTCGAATGTATACAAAGAAAGTACCCAAGGAGTAAACTGTTTTCCCGAATGATTTTTTAATTTTTTTTTTCACCACTAAAACGCATGAGACTTGTAGTTTTCAAAAATGTTTTCATTTTTGATGAGACGCTGAATAAAAGATGTTTAATCGCCGGAATACGAAAACCAGCGATTTCCCCTAAATCCCGGGCTTGGCCCGTGTAGTCGAATGTATACAAAGAAAGTACCCAGGGAGTAAACTCATTTCCCGAATGATTTTTAAATTATTTTTTCACCACTAAAACGCATGAGACTTGTAGTTTTCAAAAATGTTTTCATTTTTGATGAGACGCTTAATGAAAAAGGTTTAATCGCCGGAATACGAAAACCAGCGATTTCCCCTAAATCCCAGGATTGGCCCGTGTAGTCGAATGTATACAAAGAAAGTACCCAGGGAGTAAACTCATTTCCCGAATGATTTTTTAATTTTTTTTTCACCACTAAAACGCATGAGACTTGTAGTTTTCAAAAATGTTTTCATTTTTGATGGGACGCTGAATAAAAGAAGTTTAATCGCCGGCAAACGAAAACCAGCGATTTCCCATAAATCCCGGACTCGGCCCGTATAGTCAAAAGTATACAAAGAAAGTACCCAGGGAGTAAACTCATTTCCCGAACGATTTTTTAAATTATTTTTTCACCACTAAAACGCATGAGACTTGTAGTTTTCAAAAATGTTTTCATTTTTGATGAGACGCTTAATGAAAGAGGTTTAATCGCCGGCAAACGAAAACCAGCGATTTCCCCTAAATCCCGGGCTTGGCCCGTGTAGTCGAATGTATACAAAGAAAGTACCCAAGGAGTGAACTGTTTTCCCGAATGATTTTTTAATTTTTTTTTTCACCACTAAAACGCATGAGACTTGTAGTTTTCAAAAATGTTTTCATTTTTGATGAGACGCTTAATAAAAGATGTTTAATCGCCGGAATACGAAAACCAGCGATTTCCCCTAAATCCCGGGCTTGGCCCGTGTAGTCGAATGTATACAAAGAAAGTACCCAGGGAGTAAACTCATTTCCCAAATGATTTTTAAATTATTTTTTCACCACTAAAACGCATGAGACTTGTAGTTTTCAAAAATATTTTCATTTTTGATGAGACGCTGAATAAAAGAAGTTTAATGGCCGGCAAACGAAAACCCGCCATTTCCCGTAAATCCCGGACTCGGCCCGTATAGTCAAAAGTATACAAAGAAAGTACCCAGGGAGTAAACTCATTTCCGAACGATTTTTTAAATTATTTTTTCACCACTAAAACGCATGAGACTTGTAGTTTTCAGAAATGTTTTCATTTTTGATGAGACGCCTAATGAAAGCGGTTTAATCGCCGGCAAACGAAAACCCGCCATTTCCCGTAAACCCCGGACTCGGCCCGTATAATCAAAAGTATACAAAGAAAGTACCCAGGGAGTAAACTAATTTCACGAACGGTTTTTTAAATTTTTTTTTCACCACTAAAACGCATGAGACTTGTAGTTTTCAAAAATGTTTTCATTTTTGATGAGACGCTTAATGAAAGAGGTTTAATCGCCGGCAAACGAAAACCAGCGATTTCCCGTAAATCCCGGGCTTGGCCTGTATAGTCGAATGT
This sequence comes from Hydractinia symbiolongicarpus, assembly GCF_029227915.1. Lineage (NCBI taxonomy): Eukaryota > Metazoa > Cnidaria > Hydrozoa > Anthoathecata > Hydractiniidae > Hydractinia > Hydractinia symbiolongicarpus. Next base: position 31,966,912 of record NC_079884.1, read on the forward strand.
ATACAAAGAAAGTACCCTGTGAGTAAACTCATTTCCAGAACGATTTTTTAAATTATTTTTTCACCACTAAAACGCATAAGACTTGTAGTTTTTAAACTTGTTTTCATTTTTGATGAGACGCTGAATAAAAAAAGTTTAATCGCCCGCAAACGAAAATCCGCAATTTCCCGTAAATCCCGGGCTTGGCCCGTATAGTTTAATGTATATAAAGAAAGTACCTAAGGAGTAAACTCATTTCCCGAACGATTTTTTAAATTATTTTTTCACCACTAAAACGCATGAGACTTGTAGTTTTTAAAAATGTTTTCATTTTTGATGAGACGCCTAATGAAAGAGGTTTAATCGCCGGCAAACGAAAACCAGCAATTTCCCCTAAATCCCGGGCTTGGCCCGTGTAGTCGAATGTATACAAAGAAAGTACCCAAGGAGTAAACTGTTTTCCCGAATGATTTTTTAATTTTTTTTTTCACCACTAAAACGCATGAGACTTGTAGTTTTCAAAAATGTTTTCATTTTTGATGAGACGCTGAATAAAAGATGTTTAATCGCCGGAATACGAAAACCAGCGATTTCCCCTAAATCCCGGGCTTGGCCCGTGTAGTCGAATGTATACAAAGAAAGTACCCAGGGAGTAAACTCATTTCCCGAATGATTTTTAAATTATTTTTTCACCACTAAAACGCATGAGACTTGTAGTTTTCAAAAATGTTTTCATTTTTGATGAGACGCTTAATGAAAAAGGTTTAATCGCCGGAATACGAAAACCAGCGATTTCCCCTAAATCCCAGGATTGGCCCGTGTAGTCGAATGTATACAAAGAAAGTACCCAGGGAGTAAACTCATTTCCCGAATGATTTTTTAATTTTTTTTTCACCACTAAAACGCATGAGACTTGTAGTTTTCAAAAATGTTTTCATTTTTGATGGGACGCTGAATAAAAGAAGTTTAATCGCCGGCAAACGAAAACCAGCGATTTCCCATAAATCCCGGACTCGGCCCGTATAGTCAAAAGTATACAAAGAAAGTACCCAGGGAGTAAACTCATTTCCCGAACGATTTTTTAAATTATTTTTTCACCACTAAAACGCATGAGACTTGTAGTTTTCAAAAATGTTTTCATTTTTGATGAGACGCTTAATGAAAGAGGTTTAATCGCCGGCAAACGAAAACCAGCGATTTCCCCTAAATCCCGGGCTTGGCCCGTGTAGTCGAATGTATACAAAGAAAGTACCCAAGGAGTGAACTGTTTTCCCGAATGATTTTTTAATTTTTTTTTTCACCACTAAAACGCATGAGACTTGTAGTTTTCAAAAATGTTTTCATTTTTGATGAGACGCTTAATAAAAGATGTTTAATCGCCGGAATACGAAAACCAGCGATTTCCCCTAAATCCCGGGCTTGGCCCGTGTAGTCGAATGTATACAAAGAAAGTACCCAGGGAGTAAACTCATTTCCCAAATGATTTTTAAATTATTTTTTCACCACTAAAACGCATGAGACTTGTAGTTTTCAAAAATGTTTTCATTTTTGATGAGACGCTTAATGAAAAAGGTTTAATCGCCGGAATACGAAAACCAGCGATTTCCCCTAAATCCCAGGATTGGCCCGTGTAGTCGAATGTATACAAAGAAAGTACCCAGGGAGTAAACTCATTTCCCGAATGATTTTTTAATTTTTTTTTCACCACTAAAACGCATGAGACTTGTAGTTTTCAAAAATGTTTTCATTTTTGATGAGACGCTTAATGAAAGAGGTTTAATCGCCGGCAAACGAAAACCAGCGATTTCCCGTAAATCCCGGGCTTGGCCTGTATAGTCGAATGTATACAAAGAAAGTACCCTGTGAGTAAACTCATTTCCAGAACGATTTTTTAAATTATTTTTTCACCACTAAAACGCATAAGACTTGTAGTTTTTAAACTTGTTTTCATTTTTGATGAGACGCTGAATAAAAAAAGTTTAATCGCCCGCAAACGAAAATCCGCAATTTCCCGTAAATCCCGGGCTTGGCCCGTATAGTTTAATGTATATAAAGAAAGTACCTAAGGAGTAAACTGATTTCCCGAACGATTTTTTAAATTATTTCTGCACCACTAGAACGAATGAGACTTGTAGTTTTCAAAAATGTTTTCATTTTTAATGAGACGCTTAATGAAAGAGGTTTAATCGCCGGCAAACGAAAACCCGCGATTTCCCGTAAATCCCGGGCTTGTCCCGTATAGTCGAATGTATACAAAGAAAGTACCCTGTGAGTAAACTCATTTCCAGAACGATTTCTTAAATTATATTTTCACCACTAAATCGCATGAGACTTGTAGTTTTCAAAAATGCCTTCATTTTTAATGAGACGCTTAATGAAAGAGGTTTAATCGCCGGCAAACGAAAACCCGCGATTTCCCGTAAATCCCGGGCTTGTCCCGTATAGTCGAATGTATACAAAGAAAGTACCCTGTGAGTAAACTCATTTCCAGAACGATTTTTTAAATTATCTTTTCACCACTAAATCGCATGAGACTTGTAGTTTTCAAAAATGTTTTCATTTTTTATGAGACGCTGAATAAAAGAAGTTTAATCGCCGGCAAACGAAAACCTGCGACTTCCCGTAAATCCCGGACTCGGCCCGTATAGTCAAAAGTATACAAAGAAAGTACCCAGGGAGTAAACTCATTTCCCGAACGATTGTTTATATTATTTTTTCACCACTAAAACGCATGAGACTTGTAGTTTTCAAAAATGTTTTCATTTTGATGGGACGCTGAATAAAAGAAGTTTAATCGCCGGCAAACGAAAACCCGCGATATCCCGTAAATCCCGGACTCGGCCCGTATAGTCAAAAGTGTACAAAGAAAGTACCCAGGGAGTAAACTCATTTCCCGAACGATTTTTTAAATTATTTTTTCACCACTAAAACGCATGAAACTTGTAGTTTTCAAAAATGTTTTCATTTTTGATGAGACGCTTAATGAAAGAGGTTTAATCGCCGGTAAACTAAAACTCGCCATTTCCCGTAAATCCCGGGCTTGGCCCGTATAGTCAAAAGTATACAAAGAAAGTAACCAGGGAGTAAACTCATTTCCCGAACGATTTTTGATATTATTTTTTCACCACTAAAACGCATTAGACTTGTAGTTTTCAAAAATGTTTTCATTTTTGATGGGACGCTGAATAAAAGAAGTTTAATCGCCGGCAAACGAAAACCCGCGATTTCCCGTAAATCCCGGACTCGGCCCGTATAGTCAAAAGTATACAAAGAAAGTACCCAGGGACTAAACTCATTTCCCGAACGATTTTTTAAATTATTTTTTCACCACTAAAACGCATAAGACTTGTAGTTTTCAAAAATGTTATCATTTTTGATGAGACGCTTAATGAAAGAGGTTTAATCGCCGGCAAACGAAAACCAGCGATTTCCCCTAAATCCCGGGCTAGGCCCGTGTAGTCGAATGTATACAAAGAAAGTACCCAAGGAGTAAACTGTTTTCCCGAACGATTTTTCAAATTATTTCTGCACCACTAGAACGAATGAGATTTGTAGGTTTTAAAAATGTTTTCATTTTTGATGAGACGTTTAATGAAAGAGGTTTATTCGCCGGCAAACGAAAACCCGCGATGTCCCGCAAATCCCGGGCTTGGCCCGTATAGTCGAATGTATACAAAGAAAGTACCCTGTGAGTAAACTCATTTCCAGAAGGATTTTTTAAATTATTTTTTCACCACTAAAACGCATAAGATTTGTAGTTTTCAAAAATGTTTTCATTTTTGCTGAGACGCTGAATAAAAGAAGTTTAATCGCCGGCAAATGAAAACCCGCGATTTCCCGTAAATCCCAGGCTTGGCCGTATAGTCAAAAGTATACAAAGAAAGTACCCAGGGAGTAAACTCATTTCCCGAACGATTTTTTAAATTATTTTTTCACCACTAAGACGCATGAGACTTGTAGTTTTTAAACTTTTTTTCATTTTTGATGAGACGCTGAATAAAAGAAGTTTAATCGCCGGCAAACGAAAACCCGCGATTTCCCGTAAATCCCGGGCTTGGCCCGTATAGTTGAATGTATATAAAGAAAGTAACCAAGGAGTAAACTTATTTCCCGAACGATTTTTCAAATTATTTCTTCACCACTAGAACGAATGAGACTTGTAGTTTTCAAAAAATTTTCATTTTTAATGAGACGCTTAATGAAAAAGGTTTAATCGCCGGCAAACGAAAACCCGCGATTTCCCGTAAATCCCGGGCTTGTCCCGTATAGTCGAATGTATACAAAGAAAGTACCCTGTGAGTAAACTCATTTCCAGAACGATTTTTTAAATTATCTTTTCACCACTAAATCGCATGGGACTTGTAGTTTTCAAAAATGTTTTCATTTTTGATGAGACGCTGATTAAAAGAAGTTTAATCGCCGGCAAAGGAAAACCTGCGATTTCCCGTAAATCCCAGACTCTGCCCGTATAGTCAAAAGTATACAAAGAAAGTACCCAGGGAGTAAACTCATTTCCCAAACGACTTTTTAAATTATTATTTCACCACTAAAGCCCATGAGACTTGTAGTTTTTAAAAATGTTTTCATTTTTGATGAGACGCTAAATAAAAGAAGTTTAATCGCCGGCAAACGAAAACCCGCGATTTCCCGTAAATCCCGGACTCGGCCCGTATAGTCGAATGTATACAAAGAAAGTACCCTGTGAGTAAACTCATTTCCAGAAGGATTTTTTAAATTATTTTTTCACCACTAAAACGCATAAGATTTGTAGTTTTCAAAAATGTTTTCATTTTTGCTGAGACGCTGAATAAAAGAAGTTTAATCGCCGGCAAATGAAAACCCGCGATTTCCCGTAAATCCCAGGCTTGGCCCGTATAGTCAAAAGTATACAAAGAAAGTACCCAGGGAGTAAACTCATTTCCCGAACGATTTTTTAAATTATTTTTTCACCACTAAGACGCATGAGACTTGTAGTTTTCAAACTTTTTTTCATTTTTGATGAAACGCTGAATAAAAGAAGTTTAATCGCCGGCAAACGAAAACCTGCGATTTCCCGTAAATCCCGGGCTTGGCCCGTATAGTTGAATGTATATAAAGAAAGTAACCAAGGAGTAAACTTATTTCCCGAACGATTTTTCAAATTATTTCTTCACCACTAGAACGAATGAGACTTGTAGTTTTCAAAAAATTTTCATTTTTAATGAGACGCTTAATGAAAGAGGTTTAATCGCCGGCAAACGAAAACCCGCGATTTCCCGTAAATCCCGGGCTTGTCCCGTATAGTGGAATGTATACAAAGAAAGTACCCTGTGAGTAAACTCATTTCCAGAACGATTTTTTAAATTATCTTTTCACCACTAAATCGCATGAGACTTGTAGTTTTCAAAAATGTATTCATTTTTGATGAGACGCTGATTAAAAGAAGTTTAATCGCCGGCAAAGGAAAACCTGCGATTTCCCGTAAATCCCAGACTCGGCCCGTATAGTCAAAAGTATACAAAGAAAGTACCCAGGGAGTAAACTCATTTCCCAAACGACTTTTTAAATTATTATTTCACCACTAAAGCCCATGAGACTTGTAGTTTTTAAAAATGTTTTCATTTTTGATGAGACGCTGAATAAAAGAAGTTTAATTGCCGGCAAACGAAAACCCGCGATTTCCCGTAAATCCCGGACTCGGCTCGTATAGTCAAAAGTATACAAAGAAAGTACCCAGGGAGTAAACTCATTTCCCGAACGATTTTTTAAATTACTTTTTTCACCACTAAAACGCATGAGACCTGTAGTTTTTAAAAACATTTTCATTTTTGATGAGACGCTTAATGAAAGAGGTTTAATCGCCGGCAAACGAAAACCCCCGATTTCCTGTAAATCCCGGGCTTGGCCCTTATAGTCAAAAGTATACAAAGAAAGTACCCAGGGAGTAAACTCATTTCCTGAACGATTTTTTTAAATTATTTTTTCACCACTAAAACGCATGAGACTTGTAGTTTTCAAAAATGTTTTCATTTTTGATGAGACGCTGAATAAAAGAAGTTTAATCGCCGGCAAACGAAAACCTGCGATTTCCCGTAAATCCCAGACTCAGCCCGTATAGTCAAAAGTATACAAAGAAAATACCCAGGGAGTAAACTCATTTCCCGAACGATTTTTTAAATTATTATTTCACCACTAAAGCCCATGAGACTTGTAGTTTTTAAAAATATTTTCATTTTTGATGAGACGCTTAATGAAAGAGGTTTAATCGCCGGCAAATGAAAACCCGCGATTTCCCGTAAATCCCGGGCTTGGCCCGTATAGTCAAAAGTATACAAAGAAAGTACCCAGGGAGTAAACTCATTTCCCGAACGATTTTTTAAATTATCTTTTCACCACTAAAACGCATGAGACTTGCAGTTTTCAAAAATGTTTTCATTTTTTATGAGACACTTAATGAAAGAGGTTTAATCGCCGGCAAACGAAATCCCGCGATTTCCCGTAAATCCCGGGCTTGGCCCGTATAGTCGAATGTATACAAAGAAAGTACCCAAGGAGTAAACTCATTTCCAGATCGATTTTTTAAATTACTTTTTTCACCACTAAAACGCATAGGACTTGTAGTTTTCAAAAATGTTTTCATTTTTGATGAGACGCTGAATAAAAGAAGTTTAATTGCCGGCAAACGAAAACCTGCGATTTCCCGTAAATCCCGGACTCGGCCCGTATAGTCAAAAGTATACAAAGAAAGTACCCAGGGAGTAAACTCATTTCCCGAACAATTTTTCAAATTCTTTTTTCACCACTAAGACGCATGAAACTTGTAGTTTTCAAACTTTTTTTCATTTTTGATGAGACGCTGAATAAAAGAAGTTTAATCGCCGGCAAACGAAAACCCGCGATTTCCCGTAAATCCCGGGCTTGGCCCGTATAGTTGAATGTATATAAAGAAAGTAACCAAGGAGTAAACTTATTTCCCGAACGATTTTTCAAATTATTTCTTCACCACTAAAACGAATGAGACTTGTAGTTTTCAAAAGATTTTCATTCTTAATGAGACGCTTAATGAAAGAGGTTTAATCGCCGGCAAACGAAAACCCGCGATTTCCCGTGAATCCCGGGCTTGTCCCGTATAGTCGAATGTATACAAAGAAAGTACCCTGTGAGTAAACTCAATTCCAGAACGATTTTTTAAATTATCTTTTCACCACTAAATCGCATGAGACTTGTAGTTTTCAAAAATGTTTTCATTTTTGATGAGACGCTGAATAAAAGAAGTTTAATCGCCGGCAAAGGAAAACCTGCGATTTCCCGTAAATCCCAGACTCGCCCCGTATAGTCAAAAGTATACAAAGAAAGTACCCAGGGAGTAAACTCATTTCCCAAACGACTTTTTAAATTATTATTTCACCACTAAGACGCATGAGACTTGTAGTTTTTAAACTTTTTTTCATTTTTGATGAGACGCTGAATAAAAGAAGTTTAATCGCCGGCAAACGAAAACCCGCGATTTCCCGTAAATCCCGGGCTTGGCCCGTATAGTTGAATGTATATAAAGAAAGTAACCAAGGAGTAAACTTATTTCCCGAACGATTTTTCAAATTATTTCTTCACCACTAGAACGAATGAGACTTGTAGTTTTCAAAAAATTTTCATTTTTAATGAGACGCTTAATGAAAAAGGTTTAATCGCCGGCAAACGAAAACCCGCGATTTCCCGTAAATCCCGGGCTTGTCCCGTATAGTCGAATGTATACAAAGAAAGTACCCTGTGAGTAAACTCATTTCCAGAACGATTTTTTAAATTATCTTTTCACCACTAAATCGCATGGGACTTGTAGTTTTCAAAAATGTTTTCATTTTTGATGAGACGCTGATTAAAAGAAGTTTAATCGCCGGCAAAGGAAAACCTGCGATTTCCCGTAAATCCCAGACTCTGCCCGTATAGTCAAAAGTATACAAAGAAAGTACCCAGGGAGTAAACTCATTTCCCAAACGACTTTTTAAATTATTATTTCACCACTAAAGCCCATGAGACTTGTAGTTTTTAAAAATGTTTTCATTTTTGATGAGACGCTAAATAAAAGAAGTTTAATCGCCGGCAAACGAAAACCCGCGATTTCCCGTAAATCCCGGACTCGGCCCGTATAGTCGAATGTATACAAAGAAAGTACCCTGTGAGTAAACTCATTTCCAGAAGGATTTTTTAAATTATTTTTCACCACTAAAACGCATAAGATTTGTAGTTTTCAAAAATGTTTTCATTTTTGCTGAGACGCTGAATAAAAGAAGTTTAATCGCCGGCAAATGAAAACCCGCGATTTCCCGTAAATCCCAGGCTTGGCCCGTATAGTCAAAAGTATACAAAGAAAGTACCCAGGGAGTAAACTCATTTCCCGAACGATTTTTTAAATTATTTTTTCACCACTAAGACGCATGAAACTTGTAGTTTTCAAACTTTTTTTCATTTTTGATGAAACGCTGAATAAAAGAAGTTTAATCGCCGGCAAACGAAAACCTGCGATTTCCCGTAAATCCCGGGCTTGGCCCGTATAGTTGAATGTATATAAAGAAAGTAACCAAGGAGTAAACTTATTTCCCGAACGATTTTTCAAATTATTTCTTCACCACTAGAACGAATGAGACTTGTAGTTTTCAAAAAATTTTCATTTTTAATGAGACGCTTAATGAAAGAGGTTTAATCGCCGGCAAACGAAAACCCGCGATTTCCCGTAAATCCCGGGCTTGTCCCGTATAGTGGAATGTATACAAAGAAAGTACCCTGTGAGTAAACTCATTTCCAGAACGATTTTTTAAATTATCTTTTCACCACTAAATCGCATGAGACTTGTAGTTTTCAAAAATGTATTCATTTTTGATGAGACGCTGATTAAAAGAAGTTTAATCGCCGGCAAAGGAAAACCTGCGATTTCCCGTAAATCCCAGACTCGGCCCGTATAGTCAAAAGTATACAAAGAAAGTACCCAGGGAGTAAACTCATTTCCCAAACGACTTTTTAAATTATTATTTCACCACTAAAGCCCATGAGACTTGTAGTTTTTAAAAATGTTTTCATTTTTGATGAGACGCTGAATAAAAGAAGTTTAATTGCCGGCAAACGAAAACCCGCGATTTCCCGTAAATCCCGGACTCGGCTCGTATAGTCAAAAGTATACAAAGAAAGTACCCAGGGAGTAAACTCATTTCCCGAACGATTTTTTAAATTACTTTTTTCACCACTAAAACGCATGAGACCTGTAGTTTTTAAAAACATTTTCATTTTTGATGAGACGCTTAATGAAAGAGGTTTAATCGCCGGCAAACGAAAACCCCCGATTTCCTGTAAATCCCGGGCTTGGCCCTTATAGTCAAAAGTATACAAAGAAAGTACCCAGGGAGTAAACTCATTTCCTGAACGATTTTTTTAAATTATTTTTTCACCACTAAAACGCATGAGACTTGTAGTTTTCAAAAATGTTTTCATTTTTGATGAGACGCTGAATAAAAGAAGTTTAATCGCCGGCAAACGAAAACCTGCGATTTCCCGTAAATCCCAGACTCAGCCCGTATAGTCAAAAGTATACAAAGAAAATACCCAGGGAGTAAACTCATTTCCCGAACGATTTTTTAAATTATTATTTCACCACTAAAGCCCATGAGACTTGTAGTTTTTAAAAATATTTTCATTTTTGATGAGACGCTTAATGAAAGAGGTTTAATCGCCGGCAAATGAAAACCCGCGATTTCCCGTAAATCCCGGGCTTGGCCCGTATAGTCAAAAGTATACAAAGAAAGTACCCAGGGAGTAAACTCATTTCCCGAACGATTTTTTAAATTATCTTTTCACCACTAAAACGCATGAGACTTGCAGTTTTCAAAAATGTTTTCATTTTTTATGAGACACTTAATGAAAGAGGTTTAATCGCCGGCAAACGAAATCCCGCGATTTCCCGTAAATCCCGGGCTTGGCCCGTATAGTCGAATGTATACAAAGAAAGTACCCAAGGAGTAAACTCATTTCCAGATCGATTTTTTAAATTACTTTTTTCACCACTAAAACGCATAAGACTTGTAGTTTTCAAAAATGTTTTCATTTTTGATGAGACGCTGAATAAAAGAAGTTTAATTGCCGGCAAACGAAAACCTGCGATTTCCCGTAAATCCCGGACTCGGCCCGTATAGTCAAAAGTATACAAAGAAAGTACCCAGGGAGTAAACTCATTTCCCGAACAATTTTTCAAATTCTTTTTTCACCACTAAGACGCATGAAACTTGTAGTTTTCAAACTTTTTTTCATTTTTGATGAGACGCTGAATAAAAGAAGTTTAATCGCCGGCAAACGAAAACCCGCGATTTCCCGTAAATCCCGGGCTTGGCCCGTATAGTTGAATGTATATAAAGAAAGTAACCAAGGAGTAAACTTATTTCCCGAACGATTTTTCAAATTATTTCTTCACCACTAAAACGAATGAGACTTGTAGTTTTCAAAAGATTTTCATTCTTAATGAGACGCTTAATGAAAGAGGTTTAATCGCCGGCAAACGAAAACCCGCGATTTCCCGTGAATCCCGGGCTTGTCCCGTATAGTCGAATGTATACAAAGAAAGTACCCTGTGAGTAAACTCAATTCCAGAACGATTTTTTAAATTATCTTTTCACCACTAAATCGCATGAGACTTGTAGTTTTCAAAAATGTTTTCATTTTTGATGAGACGCTGAATAAAAGAAGTTTAATCGCCGGCAAAGGAAAACCTGCGATTTCCCGTAAATCCCAGACTCGCCCCGTATAGTCAAAAGTATACAAAGAAAGTACCCAGGGAGTAAACTCATTTCCCAAACGACTTTTTAAATTATTATTTCACCACTAAAGCCCATGAGACTTGTAGTTTTTAAAAATGTTTTCATTTTTGATGAGACGCTGAATAAAAGAAGTTTAATCTCCGGCAAACGAAAACCCGCGATTTCCCGTAAATCCCGGACTCGGCCCGTATAGTCAAAAGTATACAAAGAAAGTACCAAGGGAGTAAACTCATTTCCCGAACGATTTTTTAAATTATTATTTCACCACTAAAACGCATGAGACCTGTAGTTTTTAAAAACATTTTCATTTTTGATGAGACGCTTAATGAAAGAGGTTTAATCGCCGGCAAACAAAAACCCGCGATTTCCTGTAAATCCCAGGCTTGGCCCTTATAGTCAAAAGTATACAAAGAAAGTACCCAGGGAGTAAACTCATTTCCCGAACGATTTTTTTAAATTATTTTTTCACCACTAAGACGCATGAGACTTGTAGTTTTCAAACTTTTTTTCATTTTTGATGAGACGCTGAATAAAAGAAGTTTAATCGCCGGCAAACGAAAACCCGCGATTTCCCGTAAATCCCGGGCTTGACCCGTATAGTCAAAAGTATACAAAGAAAGTACCCAGGGAGAAAACTCATTTCCCGAACGATTTTTTAAATTATCTTTTCACCACTAAAACGCATGAGACTTGCAGTTTTCAAAAATGTTTTCATTTTTTATGAGACGCTTAATGAAAGAGGTTTAATCGCCGGCAAACGAAATCCCGCGATTTCCCGTAAATCCCGGGCTTGGCCCGTATAGTCGAATGTATACAAAGAAAGTACCCAAGGAGTAAAATCATTTCCAGATCGATTTTTTAAATTACTTTTTCACCACTAAAACGCATAAGACTTGTAGTTTTCAAAAATGTTTTCATTTTTGATGAGACGCTGAATAAAAGAAGTTTAATTGCCGGCAAACGAAAACCTGCGATTTCCCGTAAATCCCGGACTCGGCCCGTATAGTCAAAAGTATTCAAAGAAAGTTCCCAGGGAGTAAACTCATTTCCAAAACGATTTTTTAAATTATTATTACACCACTAAAGCCCATGAGACTTGTAGTTTTTAAAAATGTTTTCATTTTTGATGAGACGCTGAATAAAAGAAGTTTAATCGCCGGCAAACGAAAACCCGCGATTTCCCGTAAATCCCGGACTCGGCCCGTATAGTCAAAAGTATACAAAGAAAGTACCCAGGGAGTAAACTCATTTCCCGAACGATTTTTTTAAATTATTATTTCACCACTAAAACGCATGAGACCTGTAGTTTTTAAAAACATTTTCATTTTTGATGAGACGCTTAATGAAAGAGGTTTAATCGCCGGCAAACGAAAACCCGCGATTTCCTGTAAATCCCGGGCTTGGCCCTTATAGTCAAAAGTATACAAAGAAAGTACCCAGGGAGTAAACTCATTTCCCGAACGATTTTTATAAATTATTTTTTCACCACTAAAACGCATGAGACTTGTAGTTTTCAAAAATGTTTTCATTTTTGATGAGACGCTGAATAAAAGAAGTTTAATCGCCGGCAAACGAAAACCTGCGATTTCCCGTAAATCCCAGACTCAGCCCGTATAGTCAAAAGTATACAAAGAAAATACCCAGGGAGTAAACTCATTTCCCGGACGATTTTTTGAATTATTATTTCACCACTAAAGCCCATGAGACTTGTAGTTTTTAAAAATATTTTCATTTTTGATGAGACGCTTAATGAAAGAGGTTTAATCGCCGGCAAATGAAAACCCGCGATTTTCCGTAAATCCCGGGCTTGGCCCGTATAGTCAAAAGTATACAAAGAAAGTACCCAGGGAGTAAACTCATTTCCCGAACGATTTTTTAAATTATCTTTTCACCACTAAAACGCATGAGACTTGTAGTTTTCAAAAATGTTTTCATTTTTGATGAGACGCTTAATGAAAGAGGTTTAATCGCCGGCAAACGAAATCCCGCGATTTCCCGTAAATCCCGGGCTTGGCCCGTATAGTCGAATGTATACAAAGAAAGTACCCAAGGAGTAAACTCATTTCCAGATCGATTTTTTAAATTACTTTTTTCACTACTAAGACGCATGAGACTTGTAGTTTTCAAACTTTTTTTCATTTTTGATGAGACGCTGAATAAAAGATGTTTAATCGCCGGCAGACGAAAACCCGCGATTTCCCGTAAATCCCGGGCTTGGCCCGTATAGTTGAATGTATATAAAGAAAGTAACCAAGGAGTAAACTTATTTCCCGAACGATTTTTCAAATTATTTCTTCACCACTAGAACGAATGAGACTTGTAGTTTTCAAAAGATTTTCATTCTTAATGAGACGCTTAATGAAAGAGGTTTAATCGCCGGCAAACGAAAACCCGCGATTTCCCGTAAATCCCGGGCTTGTCCCGTATAGTCGAATGTATACAAAGAAAGTACCCTGTGAGTAAACTCATTTCCAGAACGATTTTTTAAATTATCTTTTCACCACTAAATCGCATGAGACTTGTAGTTTTCAAAAATGTTTTCATTTTTGATGAGACGCTGAATAAAAGAAGTTTAATCGCCGGCAAAGGAAAACCTGCGATTTCCCGTAAATCCCAGACTCGGCCCGTATAGTCAAAAGTATACAACGAAAGTACCCAGGGAGTAAACTCATTTCCCAAACGACTTTTTAAATTATTATTTCACCACTAAAGCCCAAGAGACTTGCAGTTTTTAAAAATGTTTTCATTTTTGATGAGACGCTGAATAAAAGAAGTTTAATCGCCGGCAAACGAAAACCCGCGATTTCCCGTAAATCCCGGACTCGGCCCGTATAGTCAAAAGTATACAAAGAAAGTACCCAGGGAGTAAACTCATTTCCCGAACGATTTTTTAAATTATCTTTTCACCACTAAAACGCATGAGACTTGTAGTTTTCAAAAATGTTTTCATTTTTGATGAGACGCTTAATGAAAGAGGTTTAATCGCCGGCAAACGAAATCCCGCGATTTCCCGTAAATCCCGGGCTTGGCCCGTATAGTCGAAGGTATACAAAGAAAGTACCCAAGGAGTAAACTCATTTCCAGATCGATTTTTTAAATTACTTTTTTCACCACTAAAACGCATAAGACTTGTAGTTTTCAAAAATGTTTTCATTTTTGATGAGACGCTGAATAAAAGAAGTTTAATTGCCGGCAAACGAAAACCTGCGATTTCCCGTAAATCCCGGACTCGGCCCGTATAGTCAAAAGTATACAAAGAAAGTACCCAGGGAGTAAACTCATTTCCCGAACGATTTTTTAAATTATTTTTTCACCACTAAGACGCATGAGACTTATAGTTTTCAAACTTTTTTTCATTTTTGATGAGACGCTGAATAAAAGATGTTTAATCGCCGGCAAACGAAAACCCGCGATTTTCCGTAAATCCCGGGCTTGGCCCGTATAGTTGAATGTATATAAAGAAAGTAACCAAGGAGTAAACTTATTTCCCGAACGATTTTTCAAATTATTTCTTCACCACTAGAACGAATGAGACTTGTAGTTTTTAAAAGATTTTCATTCTTAATGAGACGCTTAATGAATGAGGTTTAATCGCCGGCAAAGGAAAACCTGCGATTTCCCGTAAATCCCAGACTCGGCCCGTATAGTCAAAAGTATACAAAGAAAGTACCCAGGGAGTAAACTCATTTCCCAAACGACTTTTTAAATTATTATTTCACCACTAAAGCCCATGAGACTTGTAGTTTTTAAAAATGTTTTCATTTTTGATGAGACGCTGAATAAAAGAAGTTTAATCGCCGGCAAACGAAAACCCGCGATTTCCCGTAAATCCCGGACTCGGCCCGTATAGTCAAAAGTATACAAAGAAAGTACCCAGGGAGTAAACTCATTTCCCGAACGATTTTTTAAATTATTATTTCACCACTAAAACGCATGAGACCTGTAGTTTTTAAAAACATTTTCATTTTTGATGAGACGCTTAATGAAAGAGGTTTAATCGCCGGCAAACGAAAACCCGCGATTTCATGTAAATCCCGGGCTTGGCCCTTATAGTCAAAAGTATACAAAGAAAGTACCCAGGGAGTAAACTCATTTCCCGAACGATTTCTTTAAATTATTTTTTCACCACTAAAACGCATGAGACTTGTAGTTTTCAAAAATGTTTTCATTTTTGATGAGACGCTGAATAAAAGAAGTTTAATCGCCGGCAAACGAAAACCTGCGATTTCCCGTAAATCCCAGACTCAGCCCGTATAGTCAAAAGTATACAAAGAAAATACCCAGGGAGTAAACTCATTTCCCGAACGATTTTTTAAATTATTATTTCACCACTAAAGCCCATGAGACTTTTAGTTTTTAAAAATATTTTCATTTTTGATGAGACGCTTAATGAAAGAGGTTTAATCGCCGGCAAATGAAAACCCGCGATTTCCCGTAAATCCCGGGCTTGGCCCGTATAGTCAAAAGTATACAAAGAAAGTACCCAGGGAGTAAACTCATTTCCCGAACGATTTTTTAAATTATCTTTTCACCACTAAAACGCATGAGACTTGCAGTTTTCAAAAATGTTTTCATTTTTTATGAGACGCTTAATGAAAGAGGTTTAATCGCCGCAAACGAAATCCCGCGATTTCCCGTAAATCCCGGGCTTGGCCCGTATAGTCGAATGTATACAAAGAAAGTACCCAAGGAGTAAACTCATTTCCAGATCGATTTTTTAAATTACTTTTTTCACCACTAAAACGCATAAGACTTGTAGTTTTCAAAAATGTTTTCATTTTTGATGAGACGCTGAATAAAAGAAGTTTAATTGCCGGCAAACGAAAACCTGCGATTTCCCGTAAATCCCGGACTCGGCCCGTATAGTCAAAAGTATACAAAGAAAGTACCCAGGGAGTAAACTCATTTCCCGAACAATTTTTTAAATTATTTTTTCACCACTAAGACGCATGAGACTTGTAGTTTTCAAACTTTTTTTCATTTTTGATGAGACGCTGAATAAAAGAAGTTTAATCGCCGGCAAACGAAAACCCGCGATTTCCCGTAAATCCCGGGCTTGGCCCGTATAGTTGAATGTATATAAAGAAAGTAACCAAGGAGTAAACTTATTTCCCGAACGATTTTTCAAATTATTTCTTCACCACTAGAACGAATGAGACTTGTAGTTTTCAAAAGATTTTCATTCTTAATGAGACGCTTAATGAAAGAGGTTTAATCGCCGGCAAACGAAAACCCGCGATTTCCCGTAAATCCCGGGCTTGTCCCGTATAGTCGAATGTATGCAAAGAAAGTACCCTGTGAGTAAACTCATTTCCAGAACGATTTTTTAAATTATCTTTTCACCACTAAATCGCATGAGACTTGTAGTTTTCAAAAATGTTTTCATTTTTGATGAGACGCTGAATAAAAGAAGTTTAATCGCCGGCAAAGGAAAACCTGCGATTTCCCGTAAATCCCAGACTCGGCCCGTATAGTCAAAAGTATACAAAGAAAGTACCCAGGGAGTAAACTCATTTCCCAAACGACTTTTTAAATTATTATTTCACCACTAAAGCCCATGAGACTTGTAGTTTTTAAAAATGTTTTCATTTTTGATGAGACGCTTAATGAAAGAGGTTTAATCGCCGGCAAACAAAAACCGGCGATTTCCTGTAAATCCCGGGATTGGCCCGTATAGTCGAATGTATACAAAGAAAGTACCCAAGGAGTAAACTCATTTCCAGATCGATTTTTTAAATTACTTTTTTCACCACTAAAACGCATAAGACTTGTAGTTTTCAAAAATGTTTTCATTTTTGATGAGACGCTGAATAAAAGAAGTTTAATTGCCGGCAAACGAAAACCTGCGATTTCCCGTAAATCCCGGACTCGGCCCGTATAGTCAAAAGTATACAAAGAAAGTACCCAGGGAGTAAACTCATTTCCCGAACAATTTTTTAAATTATTTTTTCACCACTAGAACGAATGAGACTTGTAGTTTTCAAAAGATTTTCATTCTTAATGAGACGCTTAATGAAAGAGGTTTAATCGCCGGCAAACGAAAACCCGCGATTTCCCGTAAATCCCGGGCTTGTCCCGTATAGTCGAATGTATACAAAGAAAGTACCCTGTGAGTAAACTCATTTCCAGAACGATTTTTTAAATTATCTTTTCACCACTAAATCGCATGAGACTTGTAGTTTTCAAAAATGTTTTCATTTTTGATGAGACGCTGAATAAAAGAAGTTTAATCGCCGGCAAAGGAAAACCTGCGATTTCCCGTAAATCCCAGACTCGGCCCGTATAGTCAAAAGTATACAAAGAAAGTACCCAGGGAGTAAACTCATTTCCCAAACGACTTTTTAAATTATTATTTCACCACTAAAGCCCATGAGACTTGTAGTTTTTAAAAATGTTTTCATTTTTGATGAGACGCTGAATAAAAGAAGTTTAATCGCCGGAAAACGAAAACCCGCGATTTCCCGTAAATCCCGGACTCGGCCCGTATAGTCAAAAGTATACAAAGAAAGTACCCAGGGAGTAAACTCATTTCCCGAACGATTTTTTAAATTATTATTTCACCACTAAAACGCATGAGACCTGTAGTTTTTAAAAACATTTTCATTTTTGATGAGACGCTTAATGAAAGAGGTTTAATCGCCGGCAAACGAAAACCCGCGATTTCCTGTAAATCCCTGGCTTGGCCCTTATAGTCAAAAGTATACAAAGAAAGTACCCAGGGAGTAAACTCATTTCCCGAACGATTTTTTTAAATTATTTTTTCACCACTAAGACGCATGAGACTTGTAGTTTTCAAACTTTTTTTCATTTTTGATGAGACGCTGAATAAAAGAAGTTTAATCGCCGGCAAACGAAAACCCGCGATTTCCCGTAAATCCCGGGCTTGGCCCGTATAGTCAAAAGTATACAAAGAAAGTACCCAGGGAGTAAACTCATTTCCCGAACGATTTTTTAAATTATCTTTTCACCACTAAAACGCATGAGACTTGCAGTTTTCAAAAATGTTTTCATTTTTTATGAGACGCTTAATGAAAGAGGTTTAATCGCCGGCAAACGAAATCCCGCGATTTCCCGTAAATCCCGGGCTTGGCCCGTATAGTCGAATGTATACAAAGAAAGTACCCAAGGAGTAATCTCATTTCCAGATCGATTTTTTAAATTACTTTTTTCACCACTAAAACGCATAAGACTTGTAGTTTTCAAAAATGTTTTCATTTTTGATGAGACGCTGAATAAAAGAAGTTTAATTGCCGGCAAACGAAAACCTGCGAGTTCCCGTAAATCCCGGACTCGGCCCGTATAGTCAAAAGTATTCAAAGAAAGTACCCAGGGAGTAAACTCATTTCCAAAACGATTTTTTAAATTATTATTACACCACTAAAGCCCATGAGACTTGTAGTTTTTAAAAATGTTTTCATTTTTGATGAGACGCTGAATAAAAGAAGTTTAATCGCCGGCAAACGAAAACCCGCGATTTCCCGTAAATCCCGGACTCGGCCCGTATAGTCAAAAGTATACAAAGAAAGTACCCAGGGAGTAAACTCATTTCCCGAACGATTTTTTAAATCATTATTTCACCACTAAAACGCATGAGACCTGTAGTTTTTAAAAACATTTTCATTTCTGATGCGACGCTTAATGAAAGAGGTTTAATCGCCGGCAAACGAAAACCCGCGATTTCCTGTAAATCCCGGGCTTGGCCCTTATAGTCAAAAGTATACAAAGAAAGTACCCAGGGAGTAAACTCATTTCCCGAACGATTTTTTTAAATTATTTTTTCACCACTAAAACGCATGAGACTTGTAGTTTTCAAAAATGTTTTCATTTTTGATGAGACGCTGAATAAAAGAAGTTTAATCGCTGGCAAACGAAAACCTGCGATTTCCCGTAAATCCCACACTCAGCCCGTATAGTCAAAAGTATACAAAGAAAATACCCAGGGAGTAAACTCATTTCCCGAACGATTTTTAAAATTATTATTTCACCACTAAAGCCCATGAGACTTGTAGTTTTTAAAAATATTTTCATTTTTGATGAGACGCTTAATGAAAGAGGTTTAATCGCCGGCAAATGAAAACCCGCGATTTCCCGTAAATCCCGGGCTTGGCCCGTATAGTCAAAAGTATACAAAGAAAGTACCCAGGGAGTAAACTCATTTCCCGAACGATTTTTTAAATTATCTTTTCACCACTAAAACGCATGAGACTTGTAGTTTTCAAAAATGTTTTCATTTTTGATGAGACGCTTAATGAAAGAGGTTTAATCGCCGGCAAACGAAAACCCGCGATTTCCTGTAAATCCCGGGCTTGGCCCTTATAGTCAAAAGTATACAAAGAAAGTACCCAGGGAGTAGACTCATTTCCCGAACGATTTTTTTAAATTATTTTTTCACCACTAAAACGCATGAGACTTGTAGTTTTCCAAAATGTTTTTATTTTTGATGAGACGCTGAATAAAAGAAGTTTAATCGCCGGCAAACGAAAACCTGCGATTTCCCGTAAATCCCAGACTCAGCCCGTATAGTCAAAAGTATACAAAGAAAATACCCAGGGAGTAAACTCATTTCCCGAACGATTTTTTAAATTATTATTTCACCACTAAAGCCCATGAGACTTGTAGTTTTTAAAAATATTTTCATTTTTGATGAGACGCTTAATGAAAGAGGTTTAATCGCCGGCAAATGAAAACCCGCGATTTCCCGTAAATCCCGGGCTTGGCCCGTATAGTCAAAAGTATACAAAGAAAGTACCCAGGGAATAAACTCATTTCCCGAACGATTTTTTAAATTATCTTTTCACCACTAAAACGCATGAGACTTGTAGTTTTCAAAAATGTTTTCATTTTTGATGAGACGCTTAATGAAAGAGGTTTAATCGCCGGCAAACGAAATCCCGCGATTTCCCGTAAATCCCGGGCTTGGCCCGTATAGTCGAATGTATACAAAGAAAGTACCCAAGGAGTAAACTCATTTCCAGATCGATTTTTTAAATTACTTTTTTCACCTCTAAAACGCATAAGACTTGTAGTTTTCAAAAATGTTTTCATTTTTGATGAGACGCTGAATAAAAGAAGTTTAATTGCCGGCAAACGAAAACCTGCGATTTCCCGTAAATCCCGGACTCGGCCCGTATAGTCAAAAGTATACAAAGAAAGTACCCAGGGACTAAACTCATTTCCCGAACGATTTTTTAAATTATTTTTTCACCACTAAGACGCATGAGACTTGTAGTTTTCAAACTTTTTTTCATTTTTGATGAGACGCTGAATAAAAGATGTTTAATCGCCGGCAAACGAAAACCCGCGATTTCCCGTAAATCCCGGGCTTGGCCCGTATAGTTGAATGTATATAAAGAAAGTAACCAAGGAGTAAACTTATTTCCCGAACGATTTTTCAAATTATTTCTTAACCACTAGAACGAATGAGACTTGTAGTTTTCAAAAGATTTTCATTCTTAATGAGACGCTTAATGAAAGAGGTTTAATCGCCGGCAAACGAAAACCCGCGATTTCCCGTAAATCCCGGGCTTGGCCCGTATAGTCAAAAGTATACAAAGAAAGTACCCAGGGAGTAAACTCATTTCCCGAACGATTTTTTAAATTATCTTTTCACCACTAAAACGCATGAGACTTGCAGTTTTCAAAAATGTTTTCATTTTTTATGAGACGCTTAATGAAAGAGGTTTAATCGCCGGCAAACGAAATCCCGCGATTTCCCGTAAATCCCGGGCTTGGCCCGTATAGTCGAATGTATACAAAGAAAGTACCCAAGGAGTAATCTCATTTCCAGATCGATTTTTTAAATTACTTTTTTCACCACTAAAACGCATAAGACTTGTAGTTTTTAAAAATGTTTTCATTTTTGATGAGACGCTGAATAAAAGAAGTTTAATTGCCGGCAAACGAAAACCTGCGATTTCCCGTAAATCCCGGACTCGGCCCGTATAGTCAAAAGTATTCAAAGAAAGTACCCAGGGAGTAAACTCATTTCCAAAACGATTTTTTAAATTATTATTACACCACTAAAGCCCATGAGACTTGTAGTTTTTAAAAATGTTTTCATTTTTGATGAGACGCTGAATAAAAGAAGTTTAATCGCCGGCAAACGAAAACCCGCGATTTCCCGTAAATCCCGGACTCGGCCCGTATAGTCAAAAGTATACAAAGAAAGTACCCGGGGAGTAAACTCATTTCCCGAACGATTTTTTAAATTATTATTTCACCACTAAAACGCATGAGACCTGTAGTTTTTAAAAACATTTTCATTTCTGATGAGACGCTTAATGAAAGAGGTTTAATCGCCGGCAAACGAAAACCCGCGATTTCCTGTAAATCCCGGGCTTGGCCCTTATAGTCAAAAGTATACAAAGAAAGTACCCAGGGAGTAAACTCATTTCCCGAACGATTTTTTTAAATTATTTTTTCACCACTAAAACGCATGAGACTTGTAGTTTTCAAAAATGTTTTCATTTTTGATGAGACGCTGAATAAAAGAAGTTTAATCGCCGGCAAACGAAAACCTGCGATTTCCCGTAAATCCCAGACTCAGCCCGTATAGTCAAAAGTATACAAAGAAAATACCCAGGGAGTAAACTCATTTCCCGAACGATTTTTAAAATTATTATTTCACCACTAAAGCCCATGAGACTTGTAGTTTTTAAAAATATTTTCATTTTTGATGAGACGCTTAATGAAAGAGGTTTAATCGCCGGCAAATGAAAACCCGCGATTTCCCGTAAATCCGGGGCTTGGCCCGTATAGTCAAAAGTATACAAAGAAAGTACCCAGGGAGTAAACTCATTTCCCGAACGATTTTTTAAATTATCTTTTCACCACTAAAACGCATGAGACTTGTAGTTTTCAAAAATGTTTTCATTTTTGATGAGACGCTTAATGAAAGAGGTTTAATCGCCGGCAAACGAAAACCCGCGATTTCCTGTAAATCCCGGGCTTGGCCCTTATAGTCAAAAGTATACAAAGAAAGTACCCAGGGAGTAAACTCATTTCCCGAACGATTTTTTTAAATTATTTTTTCACCACTAAAACGCATGAGACTTGTAGTTTTCAAAAATGTTTTCATTTTTGATGAGACGCTGAATAAAAGAAGTTTAATCGCCGGCAAACGAAAACCTGCGATTTCCCGTAAATCCCAGACTCAGCCCGTATAGTCAAAAGTATACAAAGAAAATACCCAGGGAGTAAACTCATTTCCCGAACGATTTTTTAAATTATTATTTCACCACTAAAGCCCATGAGACTTGTAGTTTTTAAAAATATTTTCATTTTTGATGAGACGCTTAATGAAAGAGGTTTAATCGCCGGCAAATGAAAACCCGCGATTTCCCGTAAATCCCGGGCTTGGCCCGTATAGTCAAAAGTATACAAAGAAAGTACCCAGGGAATAAACTCATTTCCCGAACGATTTTTTAAATTATCTTTTCACCACTAAAACGCATGAGACTTGTAGTTTTCAAAAATGTTTTCATTTTTGATGAGACGCTTAATGAAAGAGGTTTAATCGCCGGCAAACGAAATCCCGCGATTTCCCGTAAATCCCGGGCTTGGCCCGTATAGTCGAATGTATACAAAGAAAGTACCCAAGGAGTAAACTCATTTCCAGATCGATTTTTTAAATTACTTTTTTCACCTCTAAAACGTATAAGACTTGTAGTTTTCAAAAATGTTTTCATTTTTGATGAGACGCTGAATAAAAGAAGTTTAATTGCCGGCAAACGAAAAACTGCGATTTCCCGTAAATCCCGGACTCGGCCCGTATAGTCAAAAGTATACAAAGAAAGTACCCAGGGACTAAACTCATTTCCCGAACGATTTTTTAAATTATTTTTTCACCACTAAGACGCATGAGACTTGTAGTTTTCAAACTTTTTTTCATTTTTGATGAGACGCTGAATAAAAGATGTTTAATCGCCGGCAAACGAAAACCCGCGATTTCCCGTAAATCCCGGGCTTGGCCCGTATAGTTGAATGTATATAAAGAAAGTAACCAAGGAGTAAACTTATTTCCCGAACGATTTTTCAAATTATTTCTTAACCACTAGAACGAATGAGACTTGTAGTTTTCAAAAGATTTTCATTCTTAATGAGACGCTTAATGAAAGAGGTTTAATCGCCGGCAAACGAAAACCCGCGATTTCCCGTAAATCCCGAGCTTGTCCCGTATAGTCGAATGTATACAAAGAAAGTACCCTGTGAGTAAACTCATTTCCAGAACGATTTTTTAAATTATCTTTTCACCACTAAATCGCATGAGACTTCTAGTTTTCAAAAATGTTTTCATTTTTGATGAGACGCTGAATAAAAGAAGTTTAATCGCCGGCAAAGGAAAACCTGCGATTTCCCGTAAATCCCAGACTCGGCCCATATAGTCAAAAGTATACAACGAAAGTACCCAGGGAGTAAACTCATTTCCCGAACGATTTTTTAAATTATCTTTTCACCACTAAAACGCATGAGACTTGTAGTTTTCAAAAATGTTTTCATTTTTGATGAGACGCTTAATGAAAGAGGTTTAATCGCCGGCAAACGAAATCCCGCGATTTCCCGTAAATCCCGGGCTTGGCCCGTATAGTCGAATGTATACAAAGAAAGTACCCAGGGAGTAAACTCATTTCCCGAACGATTTTTTAAATTATTTTTTCACCACTAAGACGCATGAGACTTGTAGTTTTCAAACTTTTTTTCATTTTTGATGAGACGCTGAATAAAAGATGTTTAATCGCCGGCAAACGAAAACCCGCGATTTCCCGTAAATCCCGGGCTTGGCCCGTATAGTTGAATGTATATAAAGAAAGTAACCAAGGAGTAAACTTATTTTCCGAACGATTTTTCAAATTATTTCTTCACCACTAGAACGAATGAGACTTGTAGTTTTCAAAAGATTTTCATTCTTAATGAGACGCTTAATGAAAGAGGTTTAATCGCCGGCAAACGAAAACCCGCGATTTCCCGTAAATCCCGGGCTTGTCCCGTATAGTCGAATGTATACAAAGAAAGTACCCTGTGAGTAAACTCATTTCCAGAACGATTTTTTAAATTATCTTTTCACCACTAAATCGCATGAGACTTGTAGTTTTCAAAAATGTTTTCATTTTTGATGAGACGCTGAATAAAAGAAGTTTAATCGCCGGCAAAGGAAAACCTGCGATTTCCCGTAAATCCCAGACTCGGCCCGTATAGTCAAAAGTATACAACGAAAGTACCCAGGGAGTAAACTCATTTCCCAAACGACTTTTTAAATTATTATTTCACCACTAAAGCCCATAAGACTTGTAGTTTTTAAAAATGTTTTCATTTTTGATGAGACGCTGAATAAAAGAAGTTTAATCGCCGGCAAACGAAAACCCGCGATTTCCCGTAAATCCCGGACGCGGCCCGTATAGTCAAAAGTATACAAAGAAAGTACCCAGGGAGTAAACTCATTTCCGGAACGATTTTTTAAATTATTATTTCACCACTAAAACGCATGAGACCTGTAGTTTTTAAAAACATTTTCATTTTTGATGAGACGCTTAATGAAAGAGGTTTAATCTCCGGCAAACGAAAACCCGCGATTTCCTGTAAATCCCGGGCTTGGCCCTTATAGTCAAAAGTATACAAAGAAAGTACCCAGGGAGTAAACTCATTTCCCGAACGATTTTTTTAAATTATTTTTTCACCACTAAAACGCATGAGACTTGTAGTTTTCAAAAATGTTTTCATTTTTGATGAGACGCTGAATAAAAGAAGTTTAATCGCCGGCAAACGAAAACCTGCGATTTCCTGTAAATCCCAGACTCAGCCCGTATAGTCAAAAGTATACAAAGAAAATACCCAGGGAGTAAACTCATTTCCCGAACGATTTTTTAAATTATTATTTCACCACTAAAGCCCATGAGACTTGTAGTTTTTAAAAATATTTTCATTTTTGATGAGACGCTTAATGAAAGAGGTTTAATCGCCGGCAAATAAAAACCCGCGATTTCCCGTAAATCCCGGGCTTGGCCCGTATAGTCAAAAGTATACAAAGAAAGTACCCAGGGAGTAAACTCATTTCCCGAACGATTTTTTAAATTATCTTTTCACCACTAAAACGCATGAGACTTGCAGTTTTCAAAAATGTTTTCATTTTTTATGAGACGCCTAATGAAAGAGGTTTAATCGCCGGCAAACGAAATCCAGCGATTTCCCGTAAATCCCGGGCTTGGCCCGTATAGTCGAATGTATACAAAGAAAGTACCCTGTGAGTAAACTCATTTCCAGAACGATTTTTTAAATTATCTTTTCACCACTAAATCGCATGAGACTTGTAGTTTTCAAAAATGTTTTCATTTTTGATGAGACGCTGAATAAAAGAAGTTTAATCGCCGGCAAAGGAAAACCTGCGATTTCCCGTAAATCCCAGACTCGGCCCGTATAGTCAAAAGTATACAACGAAAGTACCCAGGGAGTAAACTCATTTCCCAAACGACTTTTTAAATTATTATTTCACCACTAAAGCCCATAAGACTTGTAGTTTTTAAAAATGTTTTCATTTTTGATGAGACGCTGAATAAAAGAAGTTTAATCGCCGGCAAACGAAAACCCGCGATTTCCCGTAAATCCCGGACGCGGCCCGTATAGTCAAAAGTATACAAAGAAAGTACCCAGGGAGTAAACTCATTTCCGGAACGATTTTTTAAATTATTATTTCACCACTAAAACGCATGAGACCTGTAGTTTTTAAAAACATTTTCATTTTTGATGAGACGCTTAATGAAAGAGGTTTAATCTCCGGCAAACGAAAACCCGCGATTTCCTGTAAATCCCGGGCTTGGCCCTTATAGTCAAAAGTATACAAAGAAAGTACCCAGGGAGTAAACTCATTTCCCGAACGATTTTTTTAAATTATTTTTTCACCACTAAAACGCATGAGACTTGTAGTTTTCAAAAATGTTTTCATTTTTGATGAGACGCTGAATAAAAGAAGTTTAATCGCCGGCAAACGAAAACCTGCGATTTCCTGTAAATCCCAGACTCAGCCCGTATAGTCAAAAGTATACAAAGAAAATACCCAGGGAGTAAACTCATTTCCCGAACGATTTTTTAAATTATTATTTCACCACTAAAGCCCATGAGACTTGTAGTTTTTAAAAATATTTTCATTTTTGATGAGACGCTTAATGAAAGAGGTTTAATCGCCGGCAAATAAAAACCCGCGATTTCCCGTAAATCCCGGGCTTGGCCCGTATAGTCAAAAGTATACAAAGAAAGTACCCAGGGAGTAAACTCATTTCCCGAACGATTTTTTAAATTATCTTTTCACCACTAAAACGCATGAGACTTGCAGTTTTCAAAAATGTTTTCATTTTTTATGAGACGCCTAATGAAAGAGGTTTAATCGCCGGCAAACGAAATCCCGCGATTTCCCGTAAATCCCGGGCTTGGCCCGTATAGTCGAATGTATACAAAGAAAGTACCCAAGGA
The DNA here is from genome assembly GCF_029227915.1 of Hydractinia symbiolongicarpus. Classification (NCBI taxonomy): domain Eukaryota; kingdom Metazoa; phylum Cnidaria; class Hydrozoa; order Anthoathecata; family Hydractiniidae; genus Hydractinia; species Hydractinia symbiolongicarpus. The sequence goes on from NC_079884.1 coordinate 31,993,125, forward strand.
GTAAACTCATTTCCAGATCGATTTTTTAAATTACTTTTTTCACCACTAAAACGCATAAGACTTGTAGTTTTCAAAAATGTTTTCATTTTTGATGAGACGCTGAATAAAAGAAGTTTAATTTTCCGGCAAACGAAAACCTGTGATTTCCCGTAAATCCCGGACTCGGCCCGTATAGTCAAAAGTATTCAAAGAAAGTACCCAGGGAGTAAACTCATTTCCAAAACGATTTTTTAAATTATTATTACACCACTAAAGCCCATGAGACTTGTAGTTTTTAAAAATGTTTTCATTTTTGATGAGACGCTGTATAAAAGAAGTTTAATCGCCGGCAAACGAAAACCCGCGATTTCCCGTAAATCCCGGACTCGGCCCGTATAGTCAAAAGTATACAAAGAAAGTACCCAGGGAGTAAACTCATTTCCCGAACGATTTTTTAAATTATTATTTCACCACTAAAACGCATGAGACCTGTAGTTTTTAAAAACATTTTCATTTTTGATGAGACGCTTAATGAAAGAGGTTTAATCGCCGGCAAACGAAAACCCGCGATTTCCTGTAAATCCCAGGCTTGGCCCTTATAGTCAAAAGTATACAAAGAAAGTACCCAGGGAGTAAACTCATTTCCCGAACGATTTTTTTAAATTATTTTTTTACCACAAAAACGCATGAGACTTGTAGTTTTCAAAAATGTTTTCATTTTTGATGAGACGCTGAATAAAAGAAGTTTAATCGCCGGCAAACAAAAACCTGCGATTTCCCGTAAATCCCAGACTCAGCCCGTATAGTCAAAAGTATACAAAGAAAATACCCAGGGAGTAAACTCATTTCCCAAACGATTTTTTAAATTATTATTTCACCACTAAAGCCCATGAGACTTGTAGTTTTTAAAAATATTTTCATTTTTGATGAGACGCTTAATGAAAGAGGTTTAATCGCCGGCAAATGAAAACCCGCGATTTCCCGTAAATCCCGGGCTTGGCCCGTATAGTCAAAAGTATACAAAGAAAGTACCCAGGGAGTAAACTCATTTCCCGAACGATTTTTTAAATTATCTTTTTACCACTAAAACGCATGAGACTTGCAGTTTTCAAAAATGTTTTCATTTTTTATGAGACGCCTAATGAAAGAGGTTTAATCGCCGGCAAACGAAATCCCGCGATTTCCCGTAAATACCGGGCTTGGGCCGTATAGTCGAATGTATACAAAGAAAGTACCCAAGGAGTAAACTCATTTCCAGATCGATTTTTTAAATTACTTTTTTCACCACTAAAACGCATAAGACTTGTAGTTTTCAAAAATGTTTTCATTTTGATGAGACGCTGAATAAAAGAAGTTTAATTTTCCGGCAAACGAAAACCTGTGATTTCCCGTAAATCCCGGACTCGGCCCGTATAGTCAAAAGTATTCAAAGAAAGTACCCAGGGAGTAAACTCATTTCCAAAACGATTTTTTAAATTATTATTACACCACTAAAGCCCATGAGACTTGTAGTTTTTAAAAATGTTTTCATTTTTGATGAGACGCTGTATAGAAGAAGTTTAACCGCCGGCAAACGAAAACCTGCGATTTCCCGTAAATCCCAGACTCAGCCCGTATAGTCAAAAGTATACAAAGAAAATACCCAGGGAGTAAACTCATTTCCCGAACGATTTTTTAAATTATTATTTCACCACTAAAGCCCATGAGACTTGTAGTTTTTAAAAATATTTTCATTTTTGATGAGACGCTTAATGAAAGAGGTTTAATCGCCGGCAAATGAAAACCCGCGATTTCCCGTAAATCCCGGGCTTGGCCCGTATAGTCAAAAGTATACAAAGAAAGTACCCAGGGAGTAAACTCATTTCCCGAACGATTTTTTAAATTATCTTTTTACCACTAAAACGCATGAGACTTGCAGTTTTCAAAAATGTTTTCATTTTTTATGAGACGCCTACTGAAAGAAGTTTAATCGCCGGCAAACGAAATCCCGCGATTTCCCGTAAATACCGGGCTTGGCCCGTATAGTCGAATGTATACAAAGAAAGTACCCAAGGAGTAAACTCATTTCCAGATCGATTTTTTAAATTACTTTTTTCACCACTAAAACGCATAAGACTTGTAGTTTTCAAAAATGTTTTCATTTTTGATGAGACGCTGAATAAAAGAAGTTTAATTTTCCGGCAAACGAAAACCTGTGATTTCCCGTAAATCCCGGACTCGGCCCGTATAGTCAAAAGTATTCAAAGAAAGTACCCAGGGAGTAAACTCATTTCCAAAACGATTTTTTAAATTATTATTACACCACTAAAGCCCATGAGACTTGTAGTTTTTAAAAATGTTTTCATTTTTGATGAGACGCTGTATAGAAGAAGTTTAATCGCCGGCAAACGAAAACCCGCGATTTCCCGTAAATCCCGGACTCGGCCCGTATAGTCAAAAGTATACAAAGAAAGTACCCAGGGAGTAAACTCATTTCCCGAACGATTTTTTAAATTATTATTTCACCACTAAAACGCATGAGACCTGTAGTTTTTAAAAACATTTTCATTTTTGATGAGACGCTTAATGAAAGAGGTTTAATCGCCGGCAAACGAAAACCCGCGATTTCCTGTAAATCCCGGGCTTGGCCCTTATAGTCAAAAGTATACAAAGAAAGTACCCAGGGAGTAAACTCATTTCTCGAACGATTTTTTTAAATTATTTTTTCACCACTAAAACGCATGAGACTTGTAGTTTTCAAAAATGTTTTCATTTTTGATGAGACGCTGAATAAAAGAAGTTTAATCGCCGGCAAACGAAAACCTGCGATTTCCCGTAAATCCCAGACTCAGCCCGTATAGTCAAAAGTATACAAAGAAAATACCCAGGGAGTAAACTCATTTCCCGAACGATTTTTTAAATTATTATTTCACCACTAAAGCCCATGAGACTTGTAGTTTTTAAAAATATTTTCATTTTTGATGAGACGCTTAATGAAAGAGGTTTAATCGCCGGCAAATGAAAACCCGCGATTTCCCGTAAATCCCGGGCTTGGCCCGTATAGTCAAAAGTATACAAAGAAAGTACCCAGGGAGTAAACTCATTTTCCGAACGATTTTTTAAATTATCTTTTCACCACTAAAACGCATGAGACTTGCAGTTTTCAAAAATGTTTTCATTTTTTATGAGACGCTTAATGAAAGAGGTTTAATCGCCGGCAAACGAAATCCCGCGATTTCCCGTAAATCCCGGGCTTGGCCCGTATAGTCGAATGTATACAAAGAAAGTACCCAAGGAGTAAACTCATTTCCAGATCGATTTTTTAAATTACTTTTTTCACCACTAAAACGCATAAGACTTGTAGTTTTCAAAAATGTTTTCATTTTTGATGAGACGCTGAATAAAAGAAGTTTAATTTTCCGGCAAACGAAAACCTGTGATTTCCCGTAAATCCCGGACTCGGCACGTATAGTCAAAAGTATTCAAAGAAAGTACCCAGGGAGTAAACTCATTTCCAAAACGATTTTTTAAATTATTATTTCACCACTAAAACGCATGAGACCTGTAGTTTTTAAAAACATTTTCATTTTTGATGAGACGCTTAATGAAAGAGGTTTAATCGCCGGCAAACGAAAACCCGCGATTTCCTGTAAATCCCGGGCTTGGCCCTTATAGTCAAAAGTATACAAAGAAAGTACCCAGGGAGTAAACTCATTTCCCGAACGATTTTTTTAAATTATTTTTTCACCACTAAAACGCATGAGACTTGTAGTTTTCAAAAATGTTTTCATTTTTGATGAGACGCTGAATAAAAGAAGTTTAATCGCCGGCAAACGAAAACCTGCGATTTCCCGTAAATCCCAGACTCAGCCCGTATAGTCAAAAGTATACAAAGAAAATACCCAGGGAGTAAACTCATTTCCCGAACGATTTTTTAAATTATTATTTCACCACTAAAGCCCATGAGACTTGTAGTTTTTAAAAATATTTTCATTTTTGATGAGACGCTTAATGAAAGAGGTTTAATCGCCGGCAAATGAAAACCCGCGATTTCCCGTAAATCCCGGGCTTGGCCCGTATAGTCAAAAGTATACAAAGAAAGTACCCAGGGAGTAAACTCATTTCCCGAACGATTTTTTAAATTATCTTTTCACCACTAAAACGCATGAGACTTGCAGTTTTCAAAAATGTTTTCATTTTTTATGAGACGCTTAATGAAAGAGCTTTAATCGCCGGCAAACGAAATCCCGCGATTTCCCGTAAATCCCGGGCTTGGCCCGTATAGTCGAATGTATACAAAGAAAGTACCCAAGGAGTAAACTCATTTCCAGATCGATTTTTTAAATTACTTTTTTCACCACTAAAACGCATAAGACTTGTAGTTTTCAAAAATGTTTTCATTTTTGATGAGACGCTGAATAAAAGAAGTTTAATTGCTGGCAAACGAAAACCTGCGATTTCCCGTAAATCCCGGACTCGGCCCGTATAGTCAAAAGTATTTAAAGAAAGTACCCAGGGAGTAAACTCATTTCCAAAACGATTTTTTAAATTATTATTACACCACTAAAGCCCATGAGACTTGTAGTTTTCAAAAATGTTTTCATTTTTGATGAGACGCTGAATAAAAGAAGTTTAATCGCCGGCAAACGAAAACCTGCTATTTCCCGTAAATCCCAGACTCAGCCCGTATAGTCAAAAGTATACAAAGAAAATACCCAGGGAGTAAACTCATTTCCCGAACGATTTTTTAAATTATTATTTCACCACTAAAGCCCATGAGACTTGTAGTTTTTAAAAATATTTTCATTTTTGATGAGACGCTTAATGAAAGAGGTTTAATCGCCGGCAAATGAAAACCCGCGATTTCCCGTAAATCCCGGGCTTGGCCCGTATAGTCAAAAGTATACAAAGAAAGTACCCAGGGAGTAAACTCATTTCTCGAACGATTTTTTAAATTATTATTTCACCACTAAAGCCCATGAGACTTGTAATTTTTAAAAATGTTTTCATTTTTGATGAGACGCTGAATAAAAGAAGTTTAATCGCCGGCAAACGAAAACCTGCGATTTCCCGTAAATCCCGGACTCGGCCCGTATAGTCAAAAGTATTCAAAGAAAGTACCCAGGGAGTAAACTCATTTCCAAAACGATTTTTTAAATTATTATTACACCACTAAAGCCCATGAGACTTGTAGTTTTTAAAAATGTTTTCATTTTTGATGAGACGCTGAATAAAAGAAGTTTAATCGCCGGCAAACGAAAACCCGCGATTTCCCGTAAATCCCGGACTCGGCCCGTATAGTCAAAAGTATACAAAGAAAGTACCCAGGGAGTAAACTCATTTCCCGAACGATTTTTTAAATTATTATTTCACCACTAAAACGCATGAGACCTGTAGTTTTTAAAAACATTTTCATTTTTGATGAGACGCTTAATGAAAGAGGTTTAATCGCCGGCAAACGAAAACCCGCGATTTCCTGTAAATCCCGGGCTTGGCCCGTATAGTCAAAAGTATACAAAGAAACTACCCAGGGAGTAAACTCATTTCCCGAACGATTTTTTAAATTATCTTTTCACCACTAAAACGCATGAGACTTGCAGTTTTCAAAAATGTTTTCATTTTTTATGAGACGCTTAATGAAAGAGGTTTAATCGCCGGCAAACGAAATCCCGCGATTTCCCGTAAATCCCGGGCTTGGCCCGTATAGTCGAATGTATACAAAGAAAGTACCCAAGGAGTAAACTCATTTCCAGATCGATTTTTTAAATTACTTTTTTCACCACTAAAACGCATAAGACTTGTAGTTTTCAAAAATGTTTTCATTTTTGATGAGACGCTGAATAAAAGAAGTTTAATTGCCGGCAAACGAAAACCTGCGATTTCCCGTAAATCCCGGACTCGGCCCGTATAGTCAAAAGTATTCAAAGAAAGTAGCCAGGGAGTAAACTCATTTCCAAAACGATTTTTTAAATTATTATTACACCACTAAAGCCCATGAGACTTGTAGTTTTTAAAAATGTTTTCATTTTTGATGAGACGCTGAATAAAAGAAGTTTAATCGCCGGCAAACGAAAACCCGCGATTTCCCGTAAATCCCGGACTCGGCCCGTATAGTCAAAAGTACACAAAGAAAGTACCCATGGAGTAAACTCATTTCCCGAACGATTTTTTAAATTGTTATTTCACCACTAAAACGCATGAGACCTGTAGTTTTTAAAAACATTTTCATTTTTGATGAGACGCTTAATGAAAGAGGTTTAATCGCCAGCAAACGAAAACCCGCGATTTCCTGTAAATCCCGGGCTTGGCCCTTATAGTCAAAAGTATACAAAGAAAGTACCCAGGGAGTAAACTCATTTCCCGAACGATTTTTTTAAATTATTTTTTCACCACTAAAACGCATGAGACTTGTAGTTTTCAAAAATGTTTTCATTTTTGATGAGACGCTGAATAAAAGAAGTTTAATCGCCGGCAAACGAAAACCTGCGATTTCCCGTAAATCCCAGACTCAGCCCGTATAGTCAAAAGTATACAAAGAAAATACCCAGGGAGTAAACTCATTTCCCGAACGATTTTTTAAATTATTATTTCACCACTAAAGCCCATGAGACTTGCAGTTTTTAAAAATATTTTCATTTTTGATGAGACGCTTAATGAAAGAGGTTTAATCGCCGGCAAATGAAAACCCGCGATTTCCCGTAAATCCCGGGCTTGGCCCGTATAGTCAAAAGTATACAAAGAAAGTACCCAGGGAGTAAACTCATTTCCCGAACGTTTTTTTAAATTATCTTTTCACCACTAAAACGCATGAGACTTGCAGTTTTCAAAAATGTTTTCATTTTTTATGAGACGCTTAATGAGAGAGGTTTAATCGCCGGCAAATGAAATCCCGCGATTTCCCGTAAATCCCGGGCTTGGCCCGTATAGTCGAATGTATACAAAGAAAGTACCCAAGGAGTAAACTCATTTCCAGATCGATTTTTTAAATTACTTTTTTCACCACTAAAACGCATAAGACATGTAGTTTTCAAAAATGTTTTCATTTTTGATGAGACGCTGAATAAAAGAAGTTTAATTGCCGGCAAACGAAAACCTGCGATTTCCCGTAAATCCCGGACTCGGCCCGTATAGTCAAAAGTATTCAAAGAAAGTACCCAGGGAGTAAACTCATTTCCAAAACGATTTTTTAAATTATTATTACGCCACTAAAGCCCATCAGACTTGTAGTTTTTAAAAATGTTTTCATTTTTGATGAGACGCTGAATAAAAGAAGTTTAATCGCCGGCAAACGAAAACCCGCGATTTCCCGTAAATCCCGGACTCGGCCCGTATAGTCAAAAGTATACAAAGAAAGTACCCAGGGAGTAAACTCATTTCCCGAACGATTTTTTAAATTATTATTTCACCACTAAAACGCATGAGACCTGTAGTTTTTAAAAACATTTTCATTTTTGATGAGACGCTTAATGAAAGAGGTTTAATCGCCGGCAAACGAAAACCCGCGATTTCCTGTAAATCCCGGGCTTGGCCCTTATAGTCAAAAGTATACAAAGAAAGTACCCAGGGAGTAAACTCATTTCCCGAACGATTTTTTAAATTATCTTTTCACCACTAAAACGCATGAGACTTGCAGTTTTCAAAAATGTTTTCATTTTTGATGAGACGCTTATTGAAAGAGGTTTAATCGCCGGCAAACGAAATCCCGCGATTTCCCGTAAATCCCGGGCTTGGCCCGTATAGTCGAATGTATACGAAGAAAGTACCCAAGGAGTAAACTCATTTCCCGAAAGATTTTTTAAATTTCTTTTTCACCACTAAAGCCCATGAGACTTGTAAATTTTAAAAATGTTTTCATTTTTGATGAGACGCTGAATAAAAGAAGTTTAATCGCCGGCAAACGAAAACCCGCGATTTCCCGTAAATCCCGGACTCGGCCCGAATAGTCAAAAGTATACAAAGAAAGTACCCAGGGAGTAAACTGATTTTCCCGAACGATTTTTTAAAGTATTATTTCACCACTAAAACGCATGAGACCTGTAGTTTTTAAAAATATTTTCATTTTTGATGAGACGCTTAATGAAAGAGGTTTAATCGCCGGCAAACGATTTCCCGTAAATCCCGGGCTTGGCCCGTATGGTCGAATGTATACAAAGAAAGTACCCTGTGAGTAAACTCATTTCCAGAACGATTTTTTAAATTACTTTTTTCACCACTAAAACGCATAACACTTGTAGTTTTCAAAAATGTTTTCATTTTTGATGAGACGCTGAATAAAAGATGTTTAATTGCCGGCAAACGAAAACCTGCGATTTCCCGTAAATCCCGGACTCGGCCCGTATAGTCAAAAGTATACAAAGAAAGTACCCAGGGAGTAAACTCATTTCGCAAACGATTTTTTAAATTATTATTTCACCACTAAAGCCCATGAGACTTGTAGTTTTTAAAAATCTTTTCATTTTTGATGAGACGCTGAATAAAAGAAGTTTAATCGCCGGCAAACGAAAACCCGCGATTTCCCGTTAATCCCGGACTCGGCCCGTATAGTCAAAAGTATACAAAGAAAGTACCCAGGGAGTAAACTCATTTCCCGAACGATTTTTTAAATTATTTTTTCACCACTAAAACGCATGAGACATGTAATTTTCAGAAATGTTTTAATTTTTGATGATACGCTTAATGAAAGTGGTTTAATCGTCGGCAAACGAAAACCCGCGATTTCCCGTAAATCCCGGGCTTGGCCCGTATAGTCGAATGTATACAAAGAAAGTACCCTGTGAGTAAACTCATTTCCAGAACGATTTTTTAAATTACTTTTTTCACCACTAAAACGCATAAGACTTGTAGTTTTCAAAAATGTTTTCATTTTTGATGAGACGCTGAATAAAAGAAGTTTAATTGCCGGCAAACGAAAACCTGCGATTTCCCGTAAATCCCGGACTCGGCCCGTATAGTCAAAAGTATACAAAGAAAGTACCCAGGGAGTAAACTTATTTCCCGAACGATTTCTTAAATTATTATTTCACCACTAAAACGCATGAGACCTGTAGTTTTTAAAAACATTTTCATTTTTGATGAGACGCTTAATGAAAGAGGTTTAATCGCCGGCAAACGAAAACCCGCGATTTCCCGTAAATCCCGGGCTTGGCCCTTATAGTCAAAAGTATACAAAGAAAGTACCCAGGGAGTAAACTCATTTCTCGAACGATTTTTTTAAATTATTTTTTTACCACTAAAATGCATGAGATTTGTAGTTTTCAAAAATGTTTTCATTTTTGATGAGACGCTGAATAAAAGAAGTTTAATCGCCGGCAAACGAAAACACGCGATTTCCCGTAAATCCCGGGCTTGGCCCTTATAGTCAAAAGTATACAAAGAAAGTACCCAGGGAGTAAACTCATTTCCCGAACGATTTTTTAAATTATTTTTTCACCACTAAAACGCATGAGACTTGTAGTTTTCAAAAATGTTTTCATTTTTGATGAGACGCTGAATAAAAGAAGTTTAATCGCCGGCAAACGAAAACCTGCGATTTCCCGTAAATCCCGGGCTTGGCCCGTATAGTCGAATGTATACAAAGAAAGTACCCAAGGAGTAAACTCATTTCCCGAACGATTTTTTAAAATTTTTTTTCACCACTAAAACGCATGAGACTTGTAGTTTTCAAAAATATTTTCATTTTTGATGAGACGCTTAACAAAAGAGGTTTAATCGCCGGCAAACGAAAACCCGCGATTTCCCGTAAATCCCGGGCTTGGCCCGTATAGTCGAATGTATACAAAGAAAGTACCCTGTGAGTAAACTTATTTCCAGAACGATTTTTTAAAATACTTTTTTCACCACTAAAACGCATAAGACTTGTAGTTTTCAAAAATGTTTTCATTTTTGATGAGACGCTGAATAAAAGAAGTTTAATTGCCGGCAAACGAAAACCTGCGATTTCCCGTAAATCCCGGACTCGGCCCGTATAGTCAAAAGTATACAAAGAAAGTACCCAGGGAGTAAACTCATTTCCCAAACGATTTTTAAATTATTATTTCACCACTAAAGCCCATGAGACTTGTAGTTTTTAAAAATGTTTTCATTTTTGATGAGACGCTGAATAAAAGAAGTTTAATCGCCGGCAAACGAAAACCCGCGATTTCCCGTTAATCCCGGACTCGGCCCGTATAGTCAAAAGTATACAAAGAAAGTACCCAGGGAGTAAACTCATTTCCCGAACGATTTTTTAAATTATTATTTCACCACTAAAGCCCATGAGACTTGCAGTTTTTAAAAATATTTTCATTTTTGATGAGACGCTTAATGAAAGAGGTTTAATCGCCGGCAAACGAAAACCCGCGATTTCCCGTAAATCCCGGGCTTGGCCCTTATAGTCAAAAGTATACAAAGAAAGTACCCAGGGAGTAAACTCATTTCCCGAACGATTTTTTTAAATTATTTTTTCACCACTAAAACGCATGAGATTTGTAGTTTTCAAAAATGTTTTCATTTTTGATGAGACGCTGAATAAAAGAAGTTTAATCGCCGGCAAACGAAAACACGCGATTTCCCGTAAATCCCGGGCTTGGCCCTTATAGTCAAAAGTATACAAAGAAAGTACCCAGGGAGTAAACTCATTTCCCGAACGATTTTTTAAATTATTTTTTCACCACTAAAACGCATGAGACTTGTAGTTTTCAAAAATGTTTTCATTTTTGATGAGACGCTGAATAAAAGAAGTTTAATCGCCGGCAAACGAAAACCTGCGATTTCCCGTAAATCCCGGGCTTGGCCCGTATAGTCGAATGTATACAAAGAAAGTACCCAAGGAGTAAACTCATTTCCCGAACGATTTTTTAAAATTTTTTTTCACCACTAAAACGCATGAGACTTGTAGTTTTCAAAAATATTTTTATTTTTGATGAGACGCTTAACAAAAGAGGTTTAATCGCCGACAAACGAAAACCCGCGATTTCCCGTAAATCCCGGGCTTGGCCCGTATAGTCGAATGTATACAAAGAAAGTACCCTGTGAGTAAACTTATTTCCAGAACGATTTTTTAAATTACTTTTTTCACCACTAAAACGCATAAGACTTGTAGTTTTCAAAAATGTTTTCATTTTTGATGAGACGCTGAATAAAAGAAGTTTAATTGCCGGCAAACAAAAACCTGCGATTTCCCGTAAATCCCGGACTCGGCCCGTATAGTCAAAAGTATACAAAGAAAGTACCCAGGGAGTAAACTCATTTCCCAAACGATTTTTAAATTATTATTTCACCACTAAAGCCCATGAGACTTGTAGTTTTTAAAAATGTTTTCATTTTTGATGAGACGCTGAATAAAAGAAGTTTAATCGCCGGCAAACGAAAACTCGCGATTTCCCGTAAATCCCGGACTCGGCCCGTATAGTCAAAAGTATACAAAGAAAGTACCCAGGGAGTAAACTCATTTCCCGAACGATTTTTTAAATTATTATTTCACCACTAAAACGCATGAGACCTGTAGTTTTTAAAAATATTTTCATTTTTGATGACATGCCTAATGAAAGAGTTTTAATCGCCGGCAAACGAAAACCCGCGATTTCCCGTAAATCCCGGGCTTGGCCCGTATAGTCGAATGTATACAAAGAAAGTACCCTGTGAGTAAACTCATTTCCAGAACGATTTTTTAAATTACTTTTTTCACCACTAAAACGCATAAGACTTGTAGTTTTCAAAAATGTTTTCATTTTTGATGAGACGCTGAATAAAAGAAGTTTAATTGCCGGCAAACGAAAACCTGCGATTTCCCGTAAATCCCGGACTCGGCCCGTATAGTCAAAAGTATACAAAGAAAGTACCCAGGGATTAAACTCATTTCGCAAACGATTTTTTAAATTATTATTTCACCACTAAAGCCCATGAGACATGTAGTTTTTAAAAATCTTTTCATTTTTGATGAGATGCGGAATAAAAGAAGTTTAATCGCCGGCAAACGAAAACCCGCGATTTCCCGTAAATCACGGACTCGGCCCGTATAGTCAAAAGTATACAAAGAAAGTACCCAGGGAGTAAACTCATTTCCCGAACGATTTTTTAAATTATTTTTTCACCACTAAAACGCATGAGACATGTAGTTTTCAGAAATGTTATTATTTTTGATGAGACGCTTAATGAAAGTGGTTTAATCGCCGGCAAACGAAAACCCGCGATTTCCCGTAAATCCCAAACTCGGCCCGTATAGTCAAAAGTATACAAAGAAAGTACACAGGGAGTAAACTCATTTCCCGAACGATTTTTTAAATTATTATTTCACCACTAAAGCCCATGAGACTTGTAGTTTTCAAAAATTTTTTCATTTTTGATGAGACGCTTAACAAAAGAGGTTTAATCGCCGGCAAACGAAAACCCGCGATTTCCAGTAAATCCCGGACTCGGCCCGTATAGTCAAAAGTATACAAAGAAAGTACCCAGGGAGTAAACTCATTTCCCGAACGATTTTTTAAATTATTATTTCACCACTAAAACGCATGAGACCTGTAGTTTTTAAAATTATTTTCATTTTTGATGAGTAGCCTAATGAAAGAGTTTTAATCGCCGGCAAACGAAAACCCGCGATTTCCCGTAAATCCCGGGCTTGGCCCGTATAGTCGAATGTATACAAAGAAAGTACCCTGTGAGTAAACTCATTTCCAGAACGATTTTTTAAATTACTTTTTTCACCACTAAAACGCATAAGACTTGTAGTTTTCAAAAATGTTTTCATTTTTGATGAAACGCTGAATAAAAGAAGTTTAATTGCCGGCAAACGAAAACCTGCGATTTCCCGTAAATCCCGGACTCGGCCCGTATAGTCAAAAGTATACAAAGAAAGTACCCAGGGATTAAACTCATTTCGCAAACGATTTTTTAAATTATTATTTCACCACTAAAGCCCATGAGCCATGTAGTTTTTAAAAATCTTTTCATTTTTGATGAGACGCGGAATAAAAGAAGTTTAATCGCCGGCAAACGAAAACCCGCGATTTCCCGTAAATCCCGGACTCGGCCCGTATAGTCAAAAGTATACAAAGAAAGTACCCAGGGAGTAAACTCATTTCCCGAACGATTTTTTAAATTATTTTTTCACCACTAAAACGCATGAGACATGTAGTTTTCAGAAATGTTCTCATTTTTGATGAGACGCTTAATGAAAGTGGTTTAATCGCCGGCAAACGAAAACCCGCGATTTCCCGTAAATCCCAAACTCGGCCCGTATAGTCAAAAGTATACAAAGAAAGTACACAGGGAGTAAACTCATTTCCCGAACGATTTTTTAAATTATTATTTCACCACTAAAGCCCATGAGACTTGTAGTTTTTAAAAATATTTTCATTTTTGATGAGACGCTTAATGAAAGAGGTTTAATCGCCGGCAAATGAAAACCCGCGATTTCCCGTAAATCCCGGGCTTGGCCCGTATAGTCAAAAGTATACAAAGAAAGTACCCAGGGAGTAAACTCATTTCCCGAACGATTTTTTAAATTATCTTTTCACCACTAAAACGCATGAGACTTGCAGTTTTCAAAAATGTTTTCATTTTTGATAAGCCGCTTAATGAAAGAGGTTTAATCGCCGGCAAACGAAATCCCGCGATTTCCCGTAAATCCCGGGCTTGGCCCGTATAGTCGAATGTATACAAAGAAAGTACCCAAGGAGTAAACTCATTTCCCGAACGATTTTTTAAATTTTTTTTTCACCACTAAAACGCATGAGACTTGTAGTTTTCAAAAATATTTTCATTTTTGATGAGACGCTTAACAAAAGAGGTTTAATCGCCGGCAAACGAAAACCCGCGATTTCCCGTAAATCCCGGGCTTGGCCCGTATAGTCGAATGTATACAAAGAAAGTACCCTGTGAGTAAACTTATTTCCAGAACGATTTTTTAAATTACTTTTTTCACCACTAAAACGCATAAGACTTGTAGTTTTCAAAAATGTTTTCATTTTTGATGAGACGCTGAATAAAAGAAGTTTAATTGCCGGCAAACGAAAACCTGCGATTTCCCGTAAATCCCGGACTCGGCCCGTATAGTCAAAAGTATACAAAGAAAGTACCCAGGGAGTAAACTCATTTCCCAAACGATTTTTAAATTATTATTTCACCACTAAAGCCCATGAGACTTGTAGTTTTTAAAAATGTTTTCATTTTTGATGAGACGCTGAATAAAAGAACTTTAATCGCCGGCAAACGAAAACCCGCGATTTCCCGTAAATCCCGGACTCGGCCCGTATAGTCAAAAGTATACAAAGAAAGTACCCAGGGAGTAAACTCATTTCCCAAACGATTTTTTAAATTATTATTTCACCATTAAAACGCATGAGACCTGTAGTTTTTAAAAATATTTTCATTTTTGATGAGATGCCTAATGAAAGAGTTTTAATCGCCGGCAAACGAAAACCCGCGATTTCCCGTAAATCCCGGGCTTGGCCCGTATAGTCGAATGTATACAAAGAAAGTACCCTATGAGTAAACTCATTTCCAGAACGATTTTTTAAATTACTTTTTTCACCACTAAAACGCATAAGACTTGTAGTTTTCAAAAATGTTTTCATTTTTGATGAGACGCTGAATAAAAGAAGTTTAATTGCCGGCAAACGAAAACCTGCGATTTCCCGTAAATCCCGGACTCGGCCCGTATAGTCAAAAGTATACAAAGAAAGTACCCAGGGATTAAACTCATTTCGCAAACGATTTTTTAAATTATTATTTCACCACTAAAGCCCATGAGACATGTAGTTTTTAAAAATCTTTTCATTTTTGATGAGACGCGGAATAAAAGAAGTTTAATCGCCGGCAAACGAAAACCCGCGATTTCCCGTAAATCCCGGACTCGGCCCGTATAGTCAAAAGTATACAAAGAAAGTACCCAGGGAGTAAACTCATTTCCCGAACGATTTTTTAAATTATTTTTTCACCACTAAAACGCATGAGACATGTAGTTTTCAGAAATGTTTTCATTTTTGATGAGACGCTTAATGAAAGTGGTTTAATCGCCGGCAAACGAAAACCCGCGATTTCCCGTAAATCCCAAACTCGGCCCGTATAGTCAAAAGTATACAAAGAAAGTACACAGGGAGTAAACTCATTTCCCGAACGATTTTTTAAATTATTATTTCACCACTAAAGCCCATGAGACTTGTAGTTTTCAAAAATGTTTTCATTTTTGATGAGACGCTTAACAAAAGAGGTTTAATCGCCGGCAAACGAAAACCCGCGATTTCCCGTAAATCCCGGGCTTGGCCCGTATAGTCGAATGTATACAAAGAAAGTACCCTGTGAGTAAACTTATTTCCAGAACGATCTTTTAAATTACTTTTTTCACCACTAAAACGCATAAGACTTGTAGTTTTCAAAAATGTTTTCATTTTTGATGAGACGCTGAATAAAAGAAGTTTAATTGCCGGCAAACGAAAACCTGCGATTTCCCGTAAATCCCGGACTCGGCCCGTATAGTCAAAAGTATACAAAGAAAGTACCCAGGGAGTAAACTCATTTCCCAAACGATTTTTAAATTATTATTTCACCACTAAAGCCCATGAGACTTGTAGTTTTTAAAAATGTTTTCATTTTTGATGAGACGCTGAATAAAAGAAGTTTAATCGCCGGCAAACGAAAACCCGCGATTTCCCGTAAATCCCGGACTCGGCCCGTATAGTCAAAAGTATACAAAGAAAGTACCCAGGGAGTAAACTCATTTCCCGAACGATTTTTTAAATTATTATTTCACCACTAAAACGCATGAGACCTGTAGTTTTTAAAAATATTTTCATTTTTGATGAGATGCCTAATGAAAGAGTTTTAATCGCCGGCAAACGAAAACCCGCGATTTCCCGTAAATCCCGGGCTTGGCCCGTATAGTCGAATGTATACAAAGAAAGTACCCTGTGAGTAAACTCATTTCCAGAACGATTTTTTAAATTACTTTTTTCACCACTAAAACGCATAAGACTTGTAGTTTTCAAAAATGTTTTCATTTTTGATGAGACGCTGAATAAAAGAAGTTTAATTGCCGGCAAACGAAAACCTGCGATTTCCCGTAAATCCCGGACTCGGCCCGTATAGTCAAAAGTATACAAAGAAAGTACCCAGGGATTAAACTCATTTCGCAAACGATTTTTTAAATTATTATTTCACCACTAAAGCCCATGAGACATGTAGTTTTTAAAAATCTTTTCATTTTTGATGAGACGCGGAATAAAAGAAGTTTAATCGCCGGCAAACGAAAACCCGCGATTTCCCGTAAATCCCGGGCTTGGCCCGTATAGTCGAATGTATACAAAGAAAGTACCCTATGAGTAAACTCATTTCCAGAACGATTTTTTAAATTACTTTTTTCACCACTAAAACGCATAAGACTTGTAGTTTTCAAAAATGTTTTCATTTTTGATGAGACGCTGAATAAAAGAAGTTTAATTGCCGGCAAACGAAAACCTGCGATTTCCCGTAAATCCCGGACTCGGCCCGTATAGTCAAAAGTATACAAAGAAAGTACCCAGGGATTAAACTCATTTCGCAAACGATTTTTTTAATTATTATTTCACCACTAAAGCCCATGAGACATGTAGTTTTTAAAAATCTTTTCATTTTTGATGAGACGCGGAATAAAAGAAGTTTAATCGCCGGCAAACGAAAA
The DNA here is from genome assembly GCF_029227915.1 of Hydractinia symbiolongicarpus. Taxonomy (NCBI): domain Eukaryota; kingdom Metazoa; phylum Cnidaria; class Hydrozoa; order Anthoathecata; family Hydractiniidae; genus Hydractinia; species Hydractinia symbiolongicarpus. The sequence goes on from NC_079884.1 coordinate 32,009,716, forward strand.
CCCGCGATTTCCCGTAAATCCCGGACTCGGCCCGTATAGTCAAAAGTATACAAAGAAAGTACCCAGGGAGTAAACTCATTTCCCGAACGATTTTTTAAATTATTTTTTCACCACTAAAACGCATGAGACATGTAGTTTTCAGAAATGTTTTCATTTTTGATGAGACGCTTAATGAAAGTGGTTTAATCGCCGGCAAACGAAAACCCGCGATTTCCCGTAAATCCCAAACTCGGCCCGTATAGTCAAAAGTATACAAAGAAAGTACACAGGGAGTAAACTCATTTCCCGAACGATTTTTTAAATTATTATTTCACCACTAAAGCCCATGAGACTTGTAGTTTTCAAAAATGTTTTCATTTTTGATGAGACGCTTAACAAAAGAGGTTTAATCGCCGGCAAACGAAAACCCGCGATTCCCCGTAAATCCCGGGCTTGGCCCGTATAGTCGAATGTATACAAAGAAAGTACCCTGTGAGTAAACTTATTTCCAGAACGATCTTTTAAATTACTTTTTTCACCACTAAAACGCATAAGACTTGTAGTTTTCAAAAATGTTTTCATTTTTGATGAGACGCTGAATAAAAGAAGTTTAATTGCCGGCAAACGAAAACCTGCGATTTCCCGTAAATCCCGGACTCGGCCCGTATAGTCAAAAGTATACAAAGAAAGTACCCAGGGAGTAAACTCATTTCCCAAACGATTTTTAAATTATTATTTCACCACTAAAGCCCATGAGACTTGTAGTTTTTAAAAATGTTTTCATTTTTGATGAGACGCTGAATAAAAGAAGTTTAATCGCCGGCAAACGAAAACCCGCGATTTCCCGTAAATCCCGGACTCGGCCCGTATAGTCAAAAGTATACAAAGAAAGTACCCAGGGAGTAAACTCATTTCCCGAACGATTTTTTAAATTATTATTTCACCACTAAAACGCATGAGACCTGTAGTGTTTAAAAATATTTTCATTTTTAATGAGATGCCTAATGAAAGAGTTTTAATCGCCGGCAAACGAAAACCCGCGATTTCCCGTAAATCCCGGGCTTGGCCCGTATAGTCGAATGTATACAAAGAAAGTACCCTGTGAGTAAACTCATTTCCAGAACGATTTTTTAAATTACTTTTTTCACCACTAAAACGCATAAGACTTGTAGTTTTCAAAAATGTTTTCATTTTTGATGAGACGCTGAATAAAAGAAGTTTAATTGCCGGCAAACGAAAACCTGCGATTTCCCGTAAATCCCGGACTCGGCCCGTATAGTCAAAAGTATACAAAGAAAGTACCCAGGGATTAAACTCATTTCGCAAACGATTTTTTAAATTATTATTTCACCACTAAAGCCCATGAGACATGTAGTTTTCAAAAATGTTTTCATTTTTGATGAGACGCGGAATAAAAGAAGTTTAATTGCCGGCAAACGAAAACCTGCGATTTCCCGTAAATCCCGGACTCGGCCCGTATAGTCAAAAGTATACAAAGAAAGTACCCAGGGATTAAACTCATTTCGCAAACGATTTTTTAAATTATTATTTCACCACTAAAGCCCATGAGACATGTAGTTTTTAAAAATCTTTTCATTTTTGATGAGATGCGGAATAAAAGAAGTTTAATCGCCGGCAAACGAAAACCCGCGATTTCCCGTAAATCCCGGACTCGGCCCGTATAGTCAAAAGTATACAAAGAAAGTACCCAGGGAGTAAACTCATTTCCCGAACGATTTTTTAAATTATTTTTTCACCACTAAAACGCATGAGACATGTAGTTTTCAGAAATGTTATTATTTTTGATGAGACGCTTAATGAAAGTGGTTTAATCGCCGGCAAACGAAAACCCGCGATTTCCCGTAAATCCCAAACTCGGCCCGTATAGTCAAAAGTATACAAAGAAAGTACACAGGGAGTAAACTCATTTCCCGAACGATTTTTTAAATTATTATTTCACCACTAAAGCCCATGAGACTTGTAGTTTTCAAAAATTTTTTCATTTTTGATGAGACGCTTAACAAAAGAGGTTTAATCGCCGGCAAACGAAAACCCGCGATTTCCAGTAAATCCCGGACTCGGCCCGTATAGTCAAAAGTATACAAAGAAAGTACCCAGGGAGTAAACTCATTTCCCGAACGATTTTTTAAATTATTATTTCACCACTAAAACGCATGAGACCTGTAGTTTTTAAAATTATTTTCATTTTTGATGAGATGCCTAATGAAAGAGTTTTAATCGCCGGCAAACGAAAACCCGCGATTTCCCGTAAATCCCGGGCTTGGCCCGTATAGTCGAATGTATACAAAGAAAGTACCCTGTGAGTAAACTCATTTCCAGAACGATTTTTTAAATTACTTTTTTCACCACTAAAACGCATAAGACTTGTAGTTTTCAAAAATGTTTTCATTTTTGATGAAACGCTGAATAAAAGAAGTTTAATTGCCGGCAAACGAAAACCTGCGATTTCCCGTAAATCCCGGACTCGGCCCGTATAGTCAAAAGTATACAAAGAAAGTACCCAGGGATTAAACTCATTTCGCAAACGATTTTTTAAATTATTATTTCACCACTAAAGCCCATGAGCCATGTAGTTTTTAAAAATCTTTTCATTTTTGATGAGACGCGGAATAAAAGAAGTTTAATCGCCGGCAAACGAAAACCCGCGATTTCCCGTAAATCCCGGACTCGGCCCGTATAGTCAAAAGTATACAAAGAAAGTACCCAGGGAGTAAACTCATTTCCCGAACGATTTTTTAAATTATTTTTTCACCACTAAAACGCATGAGACATGTAGTTTTCAGAAATGTTCTCATTTTTGATGAGACGCTTAATGAAAGTGGTTTAATCGCCGGCAAACGAAAACCCGCGATTTCCCGTAAATCCCAAACTCGGCCCGTATAGTCAAAAGTATACAAAGAAAGTACACAGGGAGTAAACTCATTTCCCGAACGATTTTTTAAATTATTATTTCACCACTAAAGCCCATGAGACTTGTAGTTTTTAAAAATATTTTCATTTTTGATGAGACGCTTAATGAAAGAGGTTTAATCGCCGGCAAATGAAAACCCGCGATTTCCCGTAAATCCCGGGCTTGGCCCGTATAGTCAAAAGTATACAAAGAAAGTACCCAGGGAGTAAACTCATTTCCCGAACGATTTTTTAAATTATCTTTTCACCACTAAAACGCATGAGACTTGCAGTTTTCAAAAATGTTTTCATTTTTGATAAGCCGCTTAATGAAAGAGGTTTAATCGCCGGCAAACGAAATCCCGCGATTTCCCGTAAATCCCGGGCTTGGCCCGTATAGTCGAATGTATACAAAGAAAGTACCCAAGGAGTAAACTCATTTCCCGAACGATTTTTTAAATTTTTTTTTCACCACTAAAACGCATGAGACTTGTAGTTTTCAAAAATATTTTCATTTTTGATGAGACGCTTAACAAAAGAGGTTTAATCGCCGGCAAACGAAAACCCGCGATTTCCCGTAAATCCCGGGCTTGGCCCGTATAGTCGAATGTATACAAAGAAAGTACCCTGTGAGTAAACTTATTTCCAGAACGATTTTTTAAATTACTTTTTTCACCACTAAAACGCATAAGACTTGTAGTTTTCAAAAATGTTTTCATTTTTGATGAGACGCTGAATAAAAGAAGTTTAATTGCCGGCAAACGAAAACCTGCGATTTCCCGTAAATCCCGGACTCGGCCCGTATAGTCAAAAGTATACAAAGAAAGTACCCAGGGAGTAAACTCATTTCCCAAACGATTTTTAAATTATTATTTCACCACTAAAGCCCATGAGACTTGTAGTTTTTAAAAATGTTTTCATTTTTGATGAGACGCTGAATAAAAGAACTTTAATCGCCGGCAAACGAAAACCCGCGATTTCCCGTAAATCCCGGACTCGGCCCGTATAGTCAAAAGTATACAAAGAAAGTACCCAGGGAGTAAACTCATTTCCCAAACGATTTTTTAAATTATTATTTCACCATTAAAACGCATGAGACCTCTAGTTTTTAAAAATATTTTCATTTTTGATGAGATGCCTAATGAAAGAGTTTTAATCGCCGGCAAACGAAAACCCGCGATTTCCCGTAAATCCCGGGCTTGGCCCGTATAGTCGAATGTATACAAAGAAAGTACCCTATGAGTAAACTCATTTCCAGAACGATTTTTTAAATTACTTTTTTCACCACTAAAACGCATAAGACTTGTAGTTTTCAAAAATGTTTTCATTTTTGATGAGACGCTGAATAAAAGAAGTTTAATTGCCGGCAAACGAAAACCTGCGATTTCCCGTAAATCCCGGACTCGGCCCGTATAGTCAAAAGTATACAAAGAAAGTACCCAGGGATTAAACTCATTTCGCAAACGATTTTTTAAATTATTATTTCACCACTAAAGCCCATGAGACATGTAGTTTTTAAAAATCTTTTCATTTTTGATGAGACGCGGAATAAAAGAAGTTTAATCGCCGGCAAACGAAAACCCGCGATTTCCCGTAAATCCCGGACTCGGCCCGTATAGTCAAAAGTATACAAAGAAAGTACCCAGGGAGTAAACTCATTTCCCGAACGATTTTTTAAATTATTTTTTCACCACTAAAACGCATGAGACATGTAGTTTTCAGAAATGTTTTCATTTTTGATGAGACGCTTAATGAAAGTGGTTTAATCGCCGGCAAACGAAAACCCGCGATTTCCCGTAAATCCCAAACTCGGCCCGTATAGTCAAAAGTATACAAAGAAAGTACACAGGGAGTAAACTCATTTCCCGAACGATTTTTTAAATTATTATTTCACCACTAAAGCCCATGAGACTTGTAGTTTTTAAAAATGTTTTCATTTTTGATGAGACGCTGAATAAAAGAACTTTAATCGCCGGCAAACGAAAACCCGCGATTTCCCGTAAATCCCGGACTCGGCCCGTATAGTCAAAAGTATACAAAGAAAGTACCCAGGGAGTAAACTCATTTCCCGAACGATTTTTTAAATTATTATTTCACCACTAAAACGCATGAGACCTGTAGTTTTTAAAAATATTTTCATTTTTGATGAGATGCCTAATGAAAGAGTTTTAATCGCCGGCAAACGAAAACCCGCGATTTCCCGTAAATCCCGGGCTTGGCCCGTATAGTCGAATGTATACAAAGAAAGTACCCTGTGAGTAAACTCATTTCCAGAACGATTTTTTAAATTACTTTTTTCACCACTAAAACGCATAAGACTTGTAGTTTTCAAAAATGTTTTCATTTTTGATGAGACGCTGAATAAAAGAAGTTTAATTGCCGGCAAACGAAAACCTGCGATTTCCCGTAAATCCCGGACTCGGCCGTATAGTCAAAAGTATACAAAGAAAGTACCCAGGGATTAAACTCATTTCGCAAACGATTTTTTAAATTATTATTTCACCACTAAAGCCCATGAGACATGTAGTTTTTAAAAATCTTTTCATTTTTGATGAGACGCGGAATAAAAGAAGTTTAATCGCCGGCAAACGAAAACCCGCGATTTCCCGTAAATCCCGGGCTTGGCCCGTATAGTCGAATGTATACAAAGAAAGTACCCTATGAGTAAACTCATTTCCAGAATGATTTTTTAAATTACTTTTTTCACCACTAAAACGCATAAGACTTGTAGTTTTCAAAAATGTTTTCATTTTTGATGAGACGCTGAATAAAAGAAGTTTAATTGCCGGCAAACGAAAACCTGCGATTTCCCGTAAATCCCGGACTCGGCCCGTATAGTCAAAAGTATACAAAGAAAGTACCCAGGGATTAAACTCATTTCGCAAACGATTTTTTAAATTATTATTTCACCACTAAAGCCCATGAGACATGTAGTTTTTAAAAATCTTTTCATTTTTGATGAGACGCGGAATAAAAGAAGTTTAATCGCCGGCAAACGAAAACCCGCGATTTCCCGTAAATCCCGGACTCGGCCCGTATAGTCAAAAGTATACAAAGAAAGTACCCAGGGAGTAAACTCATTTCCCGAACGATTTTTTAAATTATTTTTTCACCACTAAAACGCATGAGACATGTAGTTTTCAGAAATTTTTTCATTTTTGATGAGACGCTTAATGAAAGTGGTTTAATCGCCGGCAAACGAAAACCCGCGATTTCCCGTAAATCCCAAACTCGGCCCGTATAGTCAAAAGTATACAAAGAAAGTACACAGGGAGTAAACTCATTTCCCGAACGATTTTTTAAATTATTATTTCACCACTAAAGCCCATGAGACTTGTAGTTTTCAAAAATGTTTTCATTTTTGATGAGACGCTTAACAAAAGAGGTTTAATCGCCGGCAAACGAAAACCCGCGATTCCCCGTAAATCCCGGGCTTGGCCCGTATAGTCGAATGTATACAAAGAAAGTACCCTGTGAGTAAACTTATTTCCAGAACGATCTTTTAAATTACTTTTTTCACCACTAAAACGCATAAGACTTGTAGTTTTCAAAAATGTTTTCATTTTTGATGAGACGCTGAATAAAAGAAGTTTAATTGCCGGCAAACGAAAACCTGCGATTTCCCGTAAATCCCGGACTCGGCCCGTATAGTCAAAAGTATACAAAGAAAGTACCCAGGGAGTAAACTCATTTCCCAAACGATTTTTAAATTATTATTTCACCACTAAAGCCCATGAGACTTGTAGTTTTTAAAAATGTTTTCATTTTTGATGAGACGCTGAATAAAAGAAGTTTAATTGCCGGCAAACGAAAACCCGCGATTTCCCGTAAATCCCGGGCTTGGCCCGTATAGTCGAATGTATACAAAGAAAGTACCCTGTGAGTAAACTCATTTCCAGAACGATTTTTTAAATTACTTTTTTCACCACTAAAACGCATAAGACTTGTAGTTTTCAAAAATGTTTTCATTTTTGATGAGACGCTGAATAAAAGAAGTTTAATTGCCGGCAAACGAAAACCTGCGATTTCCCGTAAATCCCGGACTCGGCCCGTATAGTCAAAAGTATACAAAGAAAGTACCCAGGGATTAAACTCATTTCGCAAACGATTTTTTAAATTATTATTTCACCACTAAAGCCCATGAGACATGTAGTTTTTAAAAATCTTTTCATTTTTGATGAGACGCGGAATAAAAGAAGTTTAATCGCCGGCAAACGAAAACCCGCGATTTCCCGTAAATCCCGGGCTTGGCCCGTATAGTCGAATGTATACAAAGAAAGTACCCTATGAGTAAACTCATTTCCAGAACGATTTTTTAAATTACTTTTTTCACCACTAAAACGCATAAGACTTGTAGTTTTCAAAAATGTTTTCATTTTTGATGAGACGCTGAATAAAAGAAGTTTAATTGCCGGCAAACGAAAACCTGCGATTTCCCGTAAATCCCGGACTCGGCCCGTATAGTCAAAAGTATACAAAGAAAGTACCCAGGGATTAAACTCATTTCGCAAACGATTTTTTAAATTATTATTTCACCACTAAAGCCCATGAGACATGTAGTTTTTAAAAATCTTTTCATTTTTGATGAGACGCGGAATAAAAGAAGTTTAATCGCCGGCAAACGAAAACCCGCGATTTCCCGTAAATCCCGGACTCGGCCCGTATAGTCAAAAGTATACAAAGAAAGTACCCAGGGAGTAAACTCATTTCCCGAACGATTTTTTAAATTATTTTTTCACCACTAAAACGCATGAGACATGTAGTTTTCAGAAATGTTTTCATTTTTGATGAGACGCTTAATGAAAGTGGTTTAATCGCCGGCAAACGAAAACCCGCGATTTCCCGTAAATCCCAAACTCGGCCCGTATAGTCAAAAGTATACAAAGAAAGTACACAGGGAGTAAACTCATTTCCCGAACGATTTTTTAAATTATTATTTCACCACTAAAGCCCATGAGACTTGTAGTTTTCAAAAATGTTTTCATTTTTGATGAGACGCTTAACAAAAGAGGTTTAATCGCCGGCAAACGAAAACCCGCGATTCCCCGTAAATCCCGGGCTTGGCCCGTATAGTCGAATGTATACAAAGAAAGTACCCTGTGAGTAAACTTATTTCCAGAACGATCTTTTAAATTACTTTTTTCACCACTAAAACGCATAAGACTTGTAGTTTTCAAAAATGTTTTCATTTTTGATGAGACGCTGAATAAAAGAAGTTTAATTGCCGGCAAACGAAAACCTGCGATTTCCCGTAAATCCCGGACTCGGCCCGTATAGTCAAAAGTATACAAAGAAAGTACCCAGGGAGTAAACTCATTTCCCAAACGATTTTTAAATTATTATTTCACCACTAAAGCCCATGAGACTTGTAGTTTTTAAAAATGTTTTCATTTTTGATGAGACGCTGAATAAAAGAAGTTTAATCGCCGGCAAACGAAAACCCGCGATTTCCCGTAAATCCCGGACTCGGCCCGTATAGTCAAAAGTATACAAAGAAAGTACCCAGGGAGTAAACTCATTTCCCGAACGATTTTTTAAATTATTATTTCACCACTAAAACGCATGAGACCTGTAGTTTTTAAAAATATTTTCATTTTTGATGAGATGCCTAATGAAAGAGTTTTAATCGCCGGCAAACGAAAACCCGCGATTTCCCGTAAATCCCGGGCTTGGCCCGTATAGTCGAATGTATACAAAGAAAGTACCCTGTGAGTAAACTCATTTCCAGAACGATTTTTTAAATTACTTTTTTCACCACTAAAACGCATAAGACTTGTAGTTTTCAAAAATGTTTTCATTTTTGATGAGACGCTGAATAAAAGAAGTTTAATTGCCGGCAAACGAAAACCTGCGATTTCCCGTAAATCCCGGACTCGGCCCGTATAGTCAAAAGTATACAAAGAAAGTACCCAGGGATTAAACTCATTTCGCAAACGATTTTTTAAATTATTATTTCACCACTAAAGCCCATGAGACATGTAGTTTTTAAAAATCTTTTCATTTTTGATGAGACGCGGAATAAAAGAAGTTTAATCGCCGGCAAACGAAAACCCGCGATTTCCCGTAAATCCCGGACTCGGCCCGTATAGTCAAAAGTATACAAAGAAAGTACCCAGGGAGTAAACTCATTTCCCGAACGATTTTTTAAATTATTTTTTCACCACTAAAACGCATGAGACATGTAGTTTTCAGAAATGTTTTCATTTTTGATGAGACGCTTAATGAAAGTGGTTTAATCGCCGGCAAACGAAAACCCGCGATTTCCCGTAAATCCCAAACTCGGCCGGTATAGTCAAAAGTATACAAAGAAAGTACACAGGGAGTAAACTCATTTCCCGAACGATTTTTTAAATTATTATTTCACCACTAAAGCCCATGAGACTTGTAGTTTTTAAAAATATTTTCATTTTTGATGAGACGCTTAACAAAAGAGGTTTAATCGCCGGCAAACGAAAACCCGCGATTTCCCGTAAATCCCGGGCTTGGCCCGTATAGTCGAATGTATACAAAGAAAGTACCCTGTGAGTAAACTTATTTCCAGAACGATTTTTTAAATTACTTTTTTCACCACTAAAACGCATAAGACTTGTAGTTTTCAAAAATGTTTTCATTTTTGATGAGACGCTGAATAAAAGAAGTTTAATTGCCGGCAAACGAAAACCTGCGATTTCCCGTAAATCCCGGACTCGGCCCGTATAGTCAAAAGTATACAAAGAAAGTACCCAGGGAGTAAACTCATTTCCCAAACGATTTTTTAAATTATTATTTCACCACTAAAACGCATGAGACCTGTAGTTTTTAAAAATATTTTCATTTTTGATGAGATGCTTAATGAAAGAGTTTTAATCGCCGGCAAACGAAAACCCGCGATTTCCGTAAATCCCGGGCTTGGCCCGTATAGTCGAATGTATACAAAGAAAGTACCCTGTGAGTAAACTCATTTCCAGAACGATTTTTTAAATTACTTTTTTCACCACTAAAACGCATAAGACTTGTAGTTTTCAAAAATGTTTTCATTTTTGATGAGACGCTGAATAAAAGAAGTTTAATTGCCGGCAAACGAAAACCTGCGATTTCCCGTAAATCCCGGACTCGGCCCGTATAGTCAAAAGTATACAAAGAAAGTACCCAGGGATTAAACTCATTTCGCAAACGATTTTTTAAATTATTATTTCACCACTAAAGCCCATGAGACATGTAGTTTTTAAAAATCTTTTCATTTTTGATGAGACGCGGAATAAAAGAAGTTTAATCGCCGGCAAACGAAAACCCGCGATTTCCCGTAAATCCCGGACTCGGCCCGTATAGTCAAAAGTATACAAAGAAAGTACCCAGGGAGTAAACTCATTTCCCGAACGATTTTTTAAATTATTTTTTCACCACTAAAACGCATGAGACATGTAGTTTTCAGAAATGTTTTCATTTTTGATGAGACGCTTAATGAAAGTGGTTTAATCGCCGGCAAACGAAAACCCGCGATTTCCCGTAAATCCCGGGCTTGGCCCGTATAGTCGAATGTATACAAAGAAAGTACCTTGTGAGTAAACTCATTTCCAGAACGATTTTTTAAATTACTTTTTTCACCACTAAAACGCATAACACTTGTAGTTTTCAAAAATGTTTTCATTTTTGATGAGACGCTGAATAAAAGAAGTTTAATTGCCGGCAAACGAAAACCTGCGATTTCCCGTAAATCCCAGACTCGGCCCGTATAGTCAAAAGTATACAAAGAAAGTACCCAGGGAGTAAACTCATTTCCCAAACGATTTTTTAAATTATTATTTCACCACTAAAGCCCATGAGACTTGTAGTTTTTAAAAATCTGTTCATTTTTGATGAGACCCTTAATGAAAGAGGTTTAATCGCCGGCAAACGAAAACCAGCGATTTCCCCTAAATCCCGGGCTTGGCCCGTGTAGTCGAATGTATACAAAAAAAGTACTCAGGGAGTAAACTCATTTCCGAACGATTTTTTAAATTTTTTTTTCACCACTAAAACGCATGAGACTTGTATTTTTCAAATATGTTTTCTTTTTTGATGAGACGCTTAATGAAAGAGATTTAATCGCCGGCAAACGAAAACCTGCGATTTCCCGTAAATCCCGGGCTTGGCCCGTATAGTCAAAAGTATACAAAGAAAGTACCCTGTGAGTAAACTTATTTCCAGAACGATTTTTTAAATTACTTTTTTCACCACTAAAACGCATGAGGCATGTAGTTTTCAGAAATGTTTTCATTTTTGATGAGACGCTTAATGAAAGTGGTTTAATCGCCGGCAAACGAAAACCCGCGATTTCCCGTAAATCCCAAACTCGGCCCGTATAGTCAAAAGTATACAAAGAAAGTACACAGGGAGTAAACTCATTTCCCGAACGATTTTTTAAATTATTATTTCACCACTAAAGCCCATGAGACTTGTAGTTTTTAAAAATATTTTCATTTTTGATGAGACGCTTAATGAAAGAGGTTTAATCGCCGGCAAATGAAAACCCGCGATTTCCCGTAAATCCCGGGCTTGGCCTGTATAGTCAAAAGTATACAAAGAAAGTACCCAGGGAGTAAACTCATTTCCCGAACGATTTTTTAAATTATCTTTTCACCACTAAAACGCATGAGACTTGCAGTTTTCAAAAATGTTTTCATTTTTGATGAGTCGCTTAATGAAAGAGGTTTAATCGCCAGCAAACGAAATCCCGCGATTTCCCGTAAATCCCGGGCTTGGCCCGTATAGTCGAATGTATACAAAGAAAGTACCCAAGGAGTAAACTCATTTCCCGAACGATTTTTGAAATTTTTTTTTCACCACTAAAACGCATGAGACTTGTAGTTTTCAAAAATATTTTCATTTTTGATGAGACGCTTAACAAAAGAGGTTTAATCGCCGGCAAACGAAAACCCGCGATTTCCCGTAAATCCCGGGCTTGGCCCGTATAGTCGAATGTATACAAAGAAAGTACCCTGTGAGTAAACTTATTTCCAGAACGATTTTTTAAATTACTTTTTTCACCACTAAAACGCATAAGACTTGTAGTTTTCAAAAATGTTTTCATTTTTGATGAGACGCTGAATAAAAGAAGTTTAATTGCCGGCAAACGAAAACCTGCGATTTCCCGTAAATCCCGGACTCGGCCCGTATAGTCAAAAGTATACAAAGAAAGTACCCAGGGAGTAAACTCATTTCCCAAACGATTTTTAAATTATTATTTCACCACTAAAGCCCATGAGACTTGTAGTTTTTAAAAATGTTTTCATTTTTGATGAGACGCTGAATAAAAGAAGTTTAATCGCCGGCAAACGAAAACCCGCGATTTCCCGTAAATCCCGGACTCGGCCCGTATAGTCAAAAGTATACAAAGAAAGTACCCAGGGAGTAAACTCATTTCCCGAACGATTTTTTAAATTATTATTTCACCACTAAAACGCATGAGACCTGTAGTTTTTAAAAATATTTTCATTTTTGATGAGATGCTTAATGAAAGAGTTTTAATCGCCGGCAAACGAAAACCCGCGATTTCCGTAAATCCCGGGCTTGGCCCGTATAGTCGAATGTATACAAAGAAAGTACCCTGTGAGTAAACTCATTTCCAGAACGATTTTTTAAATTACTTTTTTCACCACTAAAACGCATAAGACTTGTAGTTTTCAAAAATGTTTTCATTTTTGATGAGACGCTGAATAAAAGAAGTTTAATTGCCGGCAAACGAAAACCTGCGATTTCCCGTAAATCCCGGACTCGTCCCGTATAGTCAAAAGTATACAAAGAAAGTACCCAGGGATTAAACTCATTTCGCAAACGATTTTTTAAATTATTATTTCACCACTAAAGCCCATGAGACATGTAGTTTTTAAAAATCTTTTCATTTTTGATGAGACGCGGAAAAAAAGAAGTTTAATCGCCGGCAAACGAAAACCCGCGATTTCCCGTAAATCCCGGACTCGGCCCGTATAGTCAAAAGTATACAAAGAAAGTACCCAGGGAGTAAACTCATTTCCCGAACGATTTTTTAAATTATTTTTTCACCACTAAAACGCATGAGACATGTAGTTTTCAGAAATGTTTTCATTTTTGATGAGACGCTTAATGAAAGTGGTTTAATCGCCGGCAAACGAAAACCCGCGATTTCCCGTAAATCCCGGGCTTGGCCCGTATAGTCGAATGTATACAAAGAAAGTACCTTGTGAGTAAACTCATTTCCAGAACGATTTTTTAAATTACTTTTTTCACCACTAAAACGCATAACACTTGTAGTTTTCAAAAATGTTTTCATTTTTGATGAGACGCTGAATAAAAGAAGTTTAATTGCCGGCAAACGAAAACCTGCGATTTCCCGTAAATCCCAGACTCGGCCCGTATAGTCAAAAGTATACAAAGAAAGTACCCAGGGAGTAAACTCATTTTCCAAACGATTTTTTAAATTATTATTTCACCACTAAAGCCCATGAGACTTGTAGTTTTTAAAAATCTTTTCATTTTTGATGAGACCCTTAATGAAAGAGGTTTAATCGCCGGCAAACGAAAACCAGCGATTTCCCCTAAATCCCGGGCTTGGCCCGTGTAGTCGAATGTATACAAAAAAAGTACTCAGGGAGTAAACTCATTTCCGAACGATTTTTTAATTTTTTTTTTCACCACTAAAACGCATGAGACTTGTATTTTTCAAATATGTTTTCTTTTTTGATGAGACGCTTAATGAAAGAGATTTAATCGCCGGCAAACGAAAACCTGCGATTTCCCGTAAATCCCGGGCTTGGCCCGTATAGTCAAAAGTATACAAAGAAAGTACCCTGTGAGTAAACTCATTTCCCAAACGATTTTTTAAATTATTATTTCACCACTAAAGCCCATGAGACTTGTAGTTTTTAAAAATGTTTTCATTTTTGATGAGACGCTGAATAAAAGAAGTTTAATCGCCGGCAAACGAAAACCCGCGATTTCCCGTAAATCCCGGGCTTGGCCCTTATAGTCAAAAGTATACAAAGAAAGTACCCAGGGAGTAAACTCATTTCCCGAACGATTTTTTAAATTATCTTTTCACCACTAAAACGCATGAGACTTGCAGTTTTCAAAAATGTTTTCATTTTTGATGAGCCGCTTAATGAAAGAGGTTTAATCGCCGGCAAACGAAATCCCGCGATTTCCCGTAAATCCCGGGCTTGGCCCGTATAGTCGAATTTATACAAAGAAAGTACCCAAGGAGTAAACTCATTTCCCGAACGATTTTTTAAATTTTTTTTTCACCACTAAAACGCATGAGACTTGTAGTTTTCAAAAATATTTTCATTTTTGATGAGACGCTTAACAAAAGAGGTTTAATCGCCGGCAAACGAAAACCCGCGATTTCCCGTAAATCCCGGGCTTGGCCCGTATAGTCGAATGTATACAAAGAAAGTACCCTGTGAGTAAACTTATTTCCAGAACGATTTTTTAAATTACTTTTTTCACCACTAAAACGCATAAGACTTGTAGTTTTCAAAAATGTTTTCATTTTTGATGAGACGCTGAATAAAAGAAGTTTAATTGCCGGCAAACGAAAACCTGCGATTTCCCGTAAATCCCGGACTCGGCCCGTATAGTCAAAAGTATACAAAGAAAGTACCCAGGGATTAAACTCATTTCGCAAACGATTTTTTAAATTATTATTTCACCACTAAAGCCCATGAGACATGTAGTTTTTAAAAATCTTTTCATTTTTGATGAGACGCGGAATAAAAGAAGTTTAATCGCCGGCAAACGAAAACCCGCGATTTCCCGTAAATCCCGGACTCGGCCCGTATAGTCAAAAGTATACAAAGAAAGTACCCAGGGAGTAAACTCATTTCCCGAACGATTTTTTAAATTATTTTTTCACCACTAAAACGCATGAGACATGTAGTTTTCAGAAATGTTTTCATTTTTGATGAGACGCTTAATGAAAGTGGTTTAATCGCCGGCAAACGAAAACCCGCGATTTCCCGTAAATCCCAAACTCGGCCCGTATAGTCAAAAGTATACAAAGAAAGTACACAGGGAGTAAACTCATTTCCCGAACGATTTTTTAAATTATTATTTCACCACTAAAGCCCATGAGACTTGTAGTTTTCAAAAATGTTTTCATTTTTGATGAGACGCTTAACAAAAGAGGTTTAATCGCCGGCAAACGAAAACCCGCGATTCCCCGTAAATCCCGGGCTTGGCCCGTATAGTCGAATGTATACAAAGAAAGTACCCTGTGAGTAAACTTATTTCCAGAACGATCTTTTAAATTACTTTTTTCACCACTAAAACGCATAAGACTTGTAGTTTTCAAAAATGTTTTCATTTTTGATGAGACGCTGAATAAAAGAAGTTTAATTGCCGGCAAACGAAAACCTGCGATTTCCCGTAAATCCCGGACTCGGCCCGTATAGTCAAAAGTATACAAAGAAAGTACCCAGGGAGTAAACTCATTTCCCAAACGATTTTTAAATTATTATTTCACCACTAAAGCCCATGAGACTTGTAGTTTTTAAAAATGTTTTCATTTTTGATGAGACGCTGAATAAAAGAAGTTTAATCGCCGGCAAACGAAAACCCGCGATTTCCCGTAAATCCCGGACTCGGCCCGTATAGTCAAAAGTATACAAAGAAAGTACCCAGGGAGTAAACTCATTTCCCGAACGATTTTTTAAATTATTATTTCACCACTAAAACGCATGAGACCTGTAGTTTTTAAAAATATTTTCATTTTTGATGAGATGCCTAATGAAAGAGTTTTAATCGCCGGCAAACGAAAACCCGCGATTTCCCGTAAATCCCGGGCTTGGCCCGTATAGTCGAATGTATACAAAGAAAGTACCCTGTGAGTAAACTCATTTCCAGAACGATTTTTTAAATTACTTTTTTCACCACTAAAACGCATAAGACTTGTAGTTTTCAAAAATGTTTTCATTTTTGATGAGACGCTGAATAAAAGAAGTTTAATTGCCGGCAAACGAAAACCTGCGATTTCCCGTAAATCCCGGACTCGGCCCGTATAGTCAAAAGTATACAAAGAAAGTACCCAGGGATTAAACTCATTTCGCAAACGATTTTTTAAATTATTATTTCACCACTAAAGCCCATGAGACATGTAGTTTTTAAAAATCTTTTCATTTTTGATGAGACGCGGAATAAAAGAAGTTTAATCGCCGGCAAACGAAAACCCGCGATTTCCCGTAAATCCCGGACTCGGCCCGTATAGTCAAAAGTATACAAAGAAAGTACCCAGGGAGTAAACTCATTTCCCGAACGATTTTTTAAATTATTTTTTCACCACTAAAACGCATGAGACATGTAGTTTTCAGAAATGTTTTCATTTTTGATGAGACGCTTAATGAAAGTGGTTTAATCGCCGGCAAACGAAAACCCGCGATTTCCCGTAAATCCCAAACTCGGCCGGTATAGTCAAAAGTATACAAAGAAAGTACACAGGGAGTAAACTCATTTCCCGAACGATTTTTTAAATTATTATTTCACCACTAAAGCCCATGAGACTTGTAGTTTTTAAAAATATTTTCATTTTTGATGAGACGCTTAACAAAAGAGGTTTAATCGCCGGCAAACGAAAACCCGCGATTTCCCGTAAATCCCGGGCTTGGCCCGTATAGTCGAATGTATACAAAGAAAGTACCCTGTGAGTAAACTTATTTCCAGAACGATTTTTTAAATTACTTTTTTCACCACTAAAACGCATAAGACTTGTAGTTTTCAAAAATGTTTTCATTTTTGATGAGACGCTGAATAAAAGAAGTTTAATTGCCGGCAAACGAAAACCTGCGATTTCCCGTAAATCCCGGACTCGGCCCGTATAGTCAAAAGTATACAAAGAAAGTACCCAGGGAGTAAACTCATTTCCCAAACGATTTTTTAAATTATTATTTCACCACTAAAACGCATGAGACCTGTAGTTTTTAAAAATATTTTCATTTTTGATGAGATGCTTAATGAAAGAGTTTTAATCGCCGGCAAACGAAAACCCGCGATTTCCGTAAATCCCGGGCTTGGCCCGTATAGTCGAATGTATACAAAGAAAGTACCCTGTGAGTAAACTCATTTCCAGAACGATTTTTTAAATTACTTTTTTCACCACTAAAACGCATAAGACTTGTAGTTTTCAAAAATGTTTTCATTTTTGATGAGACGCTGAATAAAAGAAGTTTAATTGCCGGCAAACGAAAACCTGCGATTTCCCGTAAATCCCGGACTCGGCCCGTATAGTCAAAAGTATACAAAGAAAGTACCCAGGGATTAAACTCATTTCGCAAACGATTTTTTAAATTATTATTTCACCACTAAAGCCCATGAGACATGTAGTTTTTAAAAATCTTTTCATTTTTGATGAGACGCGGAATAAAAGAAGTTTAATCGCCGGCAAACGAAAACCCGCGATTTCCCGTAAATCCCGGACTCGGCCCGTATAGTCAAAAGTATACAAAGAAAGTACCCAGGGAGTAAACTCATTTCCCGAACGATTTTTTAAATTATTTTTTCACCACTAAAACGCATGAGACATGTAGTTTTCAGAAATGTTTTCATTTTTGATGAGACGCTTAATGAAAGTGGTTTAATCACCGGCAAACGAAAACCCGCGATTTCCCGTAAATCCCGGGCTTGGCCCGTATAGTCGAATGTATACAAAGAAAGTACCTTGTGAGTAAACTCATTTCCAGAACGATTTTTTAAATTACTTTTTTCACCACTAAAACGCATAACACTTGTAGTTTTCAAAAATGTTTTCATTTTTGATGAGACGCTGAATAAAAGAAGTTTAATTGCCGGCAAACGAAAACCTGCGATTTCCCGTAAATCCCAGACTCGGCCCGTATAGTCAAAAGTATACAAAGAAAGTACCCAGGGAGTAAACTCATTTCCCAAACGATTTTTTAAATTATTATTTCACCACTAAAGCCCATGAGACTTGTAGTTTTTAAAAATCTGTTCATTTTTGATGAGACCCTTAATGAAAGAGGTTTAATCGCCGGCAAACGAAAACCAGCGATTTCCCCTAAATCCCGGGCTTGGCCCGTGTAGTCGAATGTATACAAAAAAAGTACTCAGGGAGTAAACTCATTTCCGAACGATTTTTTAAATTTTTTTTTCACCACTAAAACGCATGAGACTTGTATTTTTCAAATATGTTTTCTTTTTTGATGAGACGCTTAATGAAAGAGATTTAATCGCCGGCAAACGAAAACCTGCGATTTCCCGTAAATCCCGGGCTTGGCCCGTATAGTCAAAAGTATACAAAGAAAGTACCCTGTGAGTAAACTTATTTCCAGAACGATTTTTTAAATTACTTTTTTCACCACTAAAACGCATGGGGCATGTAGTTTTCAGAAATGTTTTCATTTTTGATGAGACGCTTAATGAAAGTGGTTTAATCGCCGGCAAACGAAAACCCGCGATTTCCCGTAAATCCCAAACTCGGCCCGTATAGTCAAAAGTATACAAAGAAAGTACACAGGGAGTAAACTCATTTCCCGAACGATTTTTTAAATTATTATTTCACCACTAAAGCCCATGAGACTTGTAGTTTTTAAAAATATTTTCATTTTTGATGAGACGCTTAATGAAAGAGGTTTAATCGCCGGCAAATGAAAACCCGCGATTTCCCGTAAATCCCGGGCTTGGCCTGTATAGTCAAAAGTATACAAAGAAAGTACCCAGGGAGTAAACTCATTTCCCGAACGATTTTTTAAATTATCTTTTCACCACTAAAACGCATGAGACTTGCAGTTTTCAAAAATGTTTTCATTTTTGATGAGTCGCTTAATGAAAGAGGTTTAATCGCCAGCAAACGAAATCCCGCGATTTCCCGTAAATCCCGGGCTTGGCCCGTATAGTCGAATGTATACAAAGAAAGTACCCAAGGAGTAAACTCATTTCCCGAACGATTTTTGAAATTTTTTTTTCACCACTAAAACGCATGAGACTTGTAGTTTTCAAAAATATTTTCATTTTTGATGAGACGCTTAACAAAAGAGGTTTAATCGCCGGCAAACGAAAACCCGCGATTTCCCGTAAATCCCGGGCTTGGCCCGTATAGTCGAATGTATACAAAGAAAGTACCCTGTGAGTAAACTTATTTCCAGAACGATTTTTTAAATTACTTTTTTCACCACTAAAACGCATAAGACTTGTAGTTTTCAAATATGTTTTCATTTTTGATGAGACGCTGAATAAAAGAAGTTTAATTGCCGGCAAACGAAAACCTGCGATTTCCCGTAAATCCCGGACTCGGCCCGTATAGTCAAAAGTATACAAAGAAAGTACCCAGGGAGTAAACTCATTTCCCAAACGATTTTTAAATTATTATTTCACCACTAAAGCCCATGAGACTTGTAGTTTTTAAAAATGTTTTCATTTTTGATGAGACGCTGAATAAAAGAAGTTTAATCGCCGGCAAACGAAAACCCGCGATTTCCCGTAAATCCCGGACTCGGCCCGTATAGTCAAAAGTATACAAAGAAAGTACCCAGGGAGTAAACTCATTTCCCGAACGATTTTTTAAATTATTATTTCACCACTAAAACGCATGAGACCTGTAGTTTTTAAAAATATTTTCATTTTTGATGAGATGCTTAATGAAAGAGTTTTAATCGCCGGCAAACGAAAACCCGCGATTTCCGTAAATCCCGGGCTTGGCCCGTATAGTCGAATGTATACAAAGAAAGTACCCTGTGAGTAAACTCATTTCCAGAACGATTTTTTAAATTACTTTTTTCACCACTAAAACGCATAAGACTTGTAGTTTTCAAAAATGTTTTCATTTTTGATGAGACGCTGAATAAAAGAAGTTTAATTGCCGGCAAACGAAAACCTGCGATTTCCCGTAAATCCCGGACTCGTCCCGTATAGTCAAAAGTATACAAAGAAAGTACCCAGGGATTAAACTCATTTCGCAAACGATTTTTTAAATTATTATTTCACCACTAAAGCCCATGAGACATGTAGTTTTTAAAAATCTTTTCATTTTTGATGAGACGCGGAAAAAAAGAAGTTTAATCGCCGGCAAACGAAAACCCGCGATTTCCCGTAAATCCCGGACTCGGCCCGTATAGTCAAAAGTATACAAAGAAAGTACCCAGGGAGTAAACTCATTTCCCGAACGATTTTTTAAATTATTTTTTCACCACTAAAACGCATGAGACATGTAGTTTTCAGAAATGTTTTCATTTTTGATGAGACGCTTAATGAAAGTGGTTTAATCGCCGGCAAACGAAAACCCGCGATTTCCCGTAAATCCCGGGCTTGGCCCGTATAGTCGAATGTATACAAAGAAAGTACCTTGTGAGTAAACTCATTTCCAGAACGATTTTTTAAATTACTTTTTTCACCACTAAAACGCATAACACTTGTAGTTTTCAAAAATGTTTTCATTTTTGATGAGACGCTGAATAAAAGAAGTTTAATTGCCGGCAAACGAAAACCTGCGATTTCCCGTAAATCCCGGACTCGGCCCGTATAGTCAAAAGTATACAAAGAAAGTACCCAGGGAGTAAACTCATTTCCCAAACGATTTTTTAAATTATTATTTCACCACTAAAACGCATGAGACCTGTAGTTTTTAAAAATATTTTCATTTTTGATGAGATGCTTAATGAAAGAGTTTTAATCGCCGGCAAACGAAAACCCGCGATTTCCGTAAATCCCGGGCTTGGCCCGTATAGTCGAATGTATACAAAGAAAGTACCCTGTGAGTAAACTCATTTCCAGAACGATTTTTTAAATTACTTTTTTCACCACTAAAACGCATAAGACTTGTAGTTTTCAAAAATGTTTTCATTTTTGATGAGACGCTGAATAAAAGAAGTTTAATTGCCGGCAAACGAAAACCTGCGATTTCCCGTAAATCCCGGACTCGGCCCGTATAGTCAAAAGTATACAAAGAAAGTACCCAGGGATTAAACTCATTTCGCAAACGATTTTTTAAATTATTATTTCACCACTAAAGCCCATGAGACATGTAGTTTTTAAAAATCTTTTCATTTTTGATGAGACGCGGAATAAAAGAAGTTTAATCGCCGGCAAACGAAAACCCGCGATTTCCCGTAAATCCCGGACTCGGCCCGTATAGTCAAAAGTATACAAAGAAAGTACCCAGGGAGTAAACTCATTTCCCGAACGATTTTTTAAATTATTTTTTCACCACTAAAACGCATGAGACATGTAGTTTTCAGAAATGTTTTCATTTTTGATGAGACGCTTAATGAAAGTGGTTTAATCGCCGGCAAACGAAAACCCGCGATTTCCCGTAAATCCCGGGCTTGGCCCGTATAGTCGAATGTATACAAAGAAAGTACCTTGTGAGTAAACTCATTTCCAGAACGATTTTTTAAATTACTTTTTTCACCACTAAAACGCATAACACTTGTAGTTTTCAAAAATGTTTTCATTTTTGATGAGACGCTGAATAAAAGAAGTTTAATTGCCGGCAAACGAAAACCTGCGATTTCCCGTAAATCCCAGACTCGGCCCGTATAGTCAAAAGTATACAAAGAAAGTACCCAGGGAGTAAACTCATTTCCCAAACGATTTTTTAAATTATTATTTCACCACTAAAGCCCATGAGACTTGTAGTTTTTAAAAATCTGTTCATTTTTGATGAGACCCTTAATGAAAGAGGTTTAATCGCCGGCAAACGAAAACCAGCGATTTCCCCTAAATCCCGGGCTTGGCCCGTGTAGTCGAATGTATACAAAAAAAGTACTCAGGGAGTAAACTCATTTCCGAACGCTTTTTTAAATTTTTTTTTCACCACTAAAACGCATGAGACTTGTATTTTTCAAATATGTTTTCTTTTTTGATGAGACGCTTAATGAAAGAGATTTAATCGCCGGCAAACGAAAACCTGCGATTTCCCGTAAATCCCGGGCTTGGCCCGTATAGTCAAAAGTATACAAAGAAAGTACCCTGTGAGTAAACTTATTTCCAGAACGATTTTTTAAATTACTTTTTTCACCACTAAAACGCATGAGGCATGTAGTTTTCAGAAATGTTTTCATTTTTGATGAGACGCTTAATGAAAGTGGTTTAATCGCCGGCAAACGAAAACCCGCGATTTCCCGTAAATCCCAAACTCGGCCCGTATAGTCAAAAGTATACAAAGAAAGTACACAGGGAGTAAACTCATTTCCCGAACGATTTTTTAAATTATTATTTCACCACTAAAGCCCATGAGACTTGTAGTTTTTAAAAATATTTTCATTTTTGATGAGACGCTTAATGAAAGAGGTTTAATCGCCGGCAAATGAAAACCCGCGATTTCCCGTAAATCCCGGGCTTGGCCTGTATAGTCAAAAGTATACAAAGAAAGTACCCAGGGAGTAAACTCATTTCCCGAACGATTTTTTAAATTATCTTTTCACCACTAAAACGCATGAGACTTGCAGTTTTCAAAAATGTTTTCATTTTTGATGAGTCGCTTAATGAAAGAGGTTTAATCGCCAGCAAACGAAATCCCGCGATTTCCCGTAAATCCCGGGCTTGGCCCGTATAGTCGAATGTATACAAAGAAAGTACCCAAGGAGTAAACTCATTTCCCGAACGATTTTTGAAATTTTTTTTTCACCACTAAAACGCATGAGACTTGTAGTTTTCAAAAATATTTTCATTTTTGATGAGACGCTTAACAAAAGAGGTTTAATCGCCGGCAAACGAAAACCCGCGATTTCCCGTAAATCCCGGGCTTGGCCCGTATAGTCGAATGTATACAAAGAAAGTACCCTGTGAGTAAACTTATTTCCAGAACGATTTTTTAAATTACTTTTTTCACCACTAAAACGCATAAGACTTGTAGTTTTCAAAAATGTTTTCATTTTTGATGAGACGCTGAATAAAAGAAGTTTAATTGCCGGCAAACGAAAACCTGCGATTTCCCGTAAATCCCGGACTCGGCCCGTATAGTCAAAAGTATACAAAGAAAGTACCCAGGGAGTAAACTCATTTCCCAAACGATTTTTAAATTATTATTTCACCACTAAAGCCCATGAGACTTGTAGTTTTTAAAAATGTTTTCATTTTTGATGAGACGCTGAATAAAAGAAGTTTAATCGCCGGCAAACGAAAACCCGCGATTTCCCGTAAATCCCGGACTCGGCCCGTATAGTCAAAAGTATACAAAGAAAGTACCCAGGGAGTAAACTCATTTCCCGAACGATTTTTTAAATTATTATTTCACCACTAAAACGCATGAGACCTGTAGTTTTTAAAAATATTTTCATTTTTGATGAGATGCTTAATGAAAGAGTTTTAATCGCCGGCAAACGAAAACCCGCGATTTCCGTAAATCCCGGGCTTGGCCCGTATAGTCGAATGTATACAAAGAAAGTACCCTGTGAGTAAACTCATTTCCAGAACGATTTTTTAAATTACTTTTTTCACCACTAAAACGCATAAGACTTGTAGTTTTCAAAAATGTTTTCATTTTTGATGAGACGCTGAATAAAAGAAGTTTAATTGCCGGCAAACGAAAACCTGCGATTTCCCGTAAATCCCGGACTCGTCCCGTATAGTCAAAAGTATACAAAGAAAGTACCCAGGAATTAAACTCATTTCGCAAACGATTTTTTAAATTATTATTTCACCACTAAAGCCCATGAGACATGTAGTTTTTAAAAATCTTTTCATTTTTGATGAGACGCGGAAAAAAAGAAGTTTAATCGCCGGCAAACGAAAACCCGCGATTTCCCGTAAATCCCGGACTCGGCCCGTATAGTCAAAAGTATACAAAGAAAGTACCCAGGGAGTAAACTCATTTCCCGAACGATTTTTTAAATTATTTTTTCACCACTAAAACGCATGAGACATGTAGTTTTCAGAAATGTTTTCATTTTTGATGAGACGCTTAATGAAAGTGGTTTAATCGCCGGCAAACGAAAACCCGCGATTTCCCGTAAATCCCGGGCTTGGCCCGTATAGTCGAATGTATACAAAGAAAGTACCTTGTGAGTAAACTCATTTCCAGAACGATTTTTTAAATTACTTTTTTCACCACTAAAACGCATAACACTTGTAGTTTTCAAAAATGTTTTCATTTTTGATGAGACGCTGAATAAAAGAAGTTTAATTGCCGGCAAACGAAAACCTGCGATTTCCCGTAAATCCCAGACTCGGCCCGTATAGTCAAAAGTATACAAAGAAAGTACCCAGGGAGTAAACTCATTTTCCAAACGATTTTTTAAATTATTATTTCACCACTAAAGCCCATGAGACTTGTAGTTTTTAAAAATCTTTTCATTTTTGATGAGACCCTTAATGAAAGAGGTTTAATCGCCGGCAAACGAAAACCAGCGATTTCCCCTAAATCCCGGGCTTGGCCCGTGTAGTCGAATGTATACAAAAAAAGTACTCAGGGAGTAAACTCATTTCCGAACGATTTTTTAAATTTTTTTTTCACCACTAAAACGCATGAGACTTGTATTTTTCAAATATGTTTTCTTTTTTGATGAGACGCTTAATGAAAGAGATTTAATCGCCGGCAAACGAAAACCTGCGATTTCCCGTAAATCCCGGGCTTGGCCCGTATAGTCAAAAGTATACAAAGAAAGTACCCTGTGAGTAAACTTATTTCCAGAACGATTTTTTAAATTACTTTTTTCACCACTAAAACGCATAAGACTTGTAGTTTTCAAAAATGTTTTCATTTTTGATGAGACGCTGAATAAAAGAAGTTTAATTGCCGGCAAACGAAAACCTGCGATTTCCCGTAAATCCCGGACTCGGCCCGTATAGTCAAAAGTATACAAAGAAAGTACCCAGGGAGTAAACTCATTTCCCAAACGATTTTTTAAATTATTATTTCACCACTAAAGCCCATGAGACTTGTAGTTTTTAAAAATGTTTTCATTTTTGATGAGACGCTGAATAAAAGAAGTTTAATCGCCGGCAAACGAAAACCCGCGATTTCCCGTAAATCCCGGGCTTGGCCCTTATAGTCAAAAGTATACAAAGAAAGTACCCAGGGAGTAAACTCATTTCCCGAACGATTTTTTAAATTATCTTTTCACCACTAAAACGCATGAGACTTGCAGTTTTCAAAAATGTTTTCATTTTTGATGAGCCGCTTAATGAAAGAGGTTTAATCGCCGGCAAACGAAATCCCGCGATTTCCCGTAAATCCCGGGCTTGGCCCGTATAGTCGAATTTATACAAAGAAAGTACCCAAGGAGTAAACTCATTTCCCGAACGATTTTTTAAATTTTTTTTTCACCACTAAAACGCATGAGACTTGTAGTTTTCAAAAATATTTTCATTTTTGATGAGACGCTTAACAAAAGAGGTTTAATCGCCGGCAAACGAAAACCCGCGATTTCCCGTAAATCCCGGGCTTGGCCCGTATAGTCGAATGTATACAAAGAAAGTACCCTGTGAGTAAACTTATTTCCAGAACGATTTTTTAAATTACTTTTTTCACCACTAAAACGCATAAGACTTGTAGTTTTCAAAAATGTTTTCATTTTTGATGAGACGCTGAATAAAAGAAGTTTAATTGCCGGCAAACGAAAACCTGCAATTTCCCGTAAATCCCGGACTCGGCCCGTATAGTCAAAAGTATACAAAGAAAGTACCCAGGGAGTAAACTCATTTCCCAAACGATTTTTTAAATTATTATTTCACCACTAAAGCCCATGATACTTGTAGTTTTTAAAAATGTTTTCATTTTTGATGAGACGCTGAATAAAAGAAGTTTAATCGCCGGCAAACGAAAACCCGCGATTTCCCGTAAATCCCGGACTCGGCCCGTATAGTCAAAAGTATACAAAGAAAGTACCCAGGGAGTAAACTCATTTCCCGAACGATTTTTTAAATTATTATTTCACCACTGAAACGCATGAGACCTGTAGTTTTTAAAAATATTTTCATTTTTGATGAGATGCCTAATGAAAGAGGTTTAATCGCCGGCAAACGAAAACCCGCGATTTCCCGTAAATCCCGGGCTTGGCCCGTATAGTCGAATGTATACAAAGAAAGTACCCTGTGAGTAAACTCATTTCCAGAACGATTTTTTAAATTACTTTTTTCACCACTAAAACGCATAAGACTTGTAGTTTTCAAAAATGTTTTCATTTTTGATGAGACGCTGAATAAAAGAAGTTTAATTGCCGGCAAACGAAAACCTGCGATTTCCCGTAAATCCCGGACTCGGCCCGTATAGTCAAAAGTATACAAAGAAAGTACCCAGGGAGTAAACTCATTTCCCGAACGATTTTTTAAATTATTTTTTCACCACTAAAACGCATGAGACATGTAGTTTTCAGAAATGTTTTCATTTTTGATGAGACGCTTAATGAAAGTGGTTTAATCGCCGGCAAACGAAAACCCGCGATTTCCCGTAAATCCCGGGCTTGGCCCGTATAGTCGAATGTATACAAAGAAAGTACCCTGTGAGTAAACTCATTTCTAAAACGATTTTATAAATTATCTTTTCACACTAAAACACATGAGACTTGTAGTTTTCAAAAATATTTTCATTTTTGATGAGACGCTTAATGAAAGAGATTTAATCGCCGGCAAACGAAAACCTGCGATTTCCCGTAAATCCCGGGCTTGGCCCGTATAGTCAAAAGTATACAAAGAAAGTACCCTGTGAGTAAACTTATTTCCAGAACGATTTTTTAAATTACTTTTTTCACCACTAAAACGCATAAGACTTGTAGTTTTCAAAAATGTTTTCATTTTTGATGAGACGCTGAATAAAAGAAGTTTAATTGCCGGCAAACGAAAACCTACGATTTCCCGTAAATCCCGGACTCGGCCCGTATAGTCAAAAGTATACAAAGAAAGTACCAAGGGAGTAAACTCATTTCCCAAACGATTTTTTAAATTATTATTTCACCACTAAAGCCCATGAGACTTGTAGTTTTTAAAAATCTGTTCATTTTTGATGAGACCCTTAATGAAAGAGGTTTAATCGCCGGCAAACGAAAACCAGCGATTTCCCCTAAATCCCGGGCTTGGCCCGTGTAGTCGAATGTATACAAAAAAAGTACTCAGGGAGTAAACTCATTTCCGAACGATTTTTTAAATTTTTTTTTCACCACTAAAACGCATGAGACTTGTATTTTTCAAATATGTTTTCTTTTTTGATGAGACGCTTAATGAAAGAGATTTAATCGCCGGCAAACGAAAACCTGCGATTTCCCGTAAATCCCGGGCTTGGCCCGTATAGTCAAAAGTATACAAAGAAAGTACCCTGTGAGTAAACTTATTTCCAGAACGATTTTTTAAATTACTTTTTTCACCACTAAAACGCATAAGACTTGTAGTTTTCAAAAATGTTTTCATTTTTGATGAGACGCTGAATAAAAGAAGTTTAATTGCCGGCAAACGAAAACCTGCGATTTCCCGTAAATCCCGGACTCGGCCCGTATAGTCAAAAGTATACAAAGAAAGTACCCAGGGAGTAAACTCATTTCCCAAACGATTTTTTAAATTATTATTTCACCACTAAAACGCATGAGACTTGTAGTTTTCAAAAATATTTTCATTTTTGATGAGACGCTTAACAAAAGAGGTTTAATCGCCGGCAAACGAAAACCCGCGATTTCCCGTAAATCCCGGGCTTGGCCCGTATAGTCGAATGTATACAAAGAAAGTACCCTGTGAGTAAACTTATTTCCAGAACGATTTTTTAAATTACTTTTTTCACCACTAAAACGCATAAGACTTGTAGTTTTCAAAAATGTTTTCATTTTTGATGAGACGCTGAATAAAAGAAGTTTAATTGCCGGCAAACGAAAACCTGCGATTTCCCGTAAATCCCGGACTCGGCCCGTATAGTCAAAAGTATACAAAGAAAGTACCCAGGGAGTAAACTCATTTCCCAAACGATTTTTTAAATTATTATTTCACCACTAAAGCCCATGAGACTTGTAGTTTTTAAAAATGTTTTCATTTTTGATGAGACGCTGAATAAAAGAAGTTTAATCGCCGGCAAACGAAAACCCGCGATTTCCCGTAAATCCCGGACTCGGCCCGTATAGTCAAAAGTATACAAAGAAAGTACCCAGGGAGTAAACTCATTTCCCGAACGATTTTTTAAATTATTATTTCACCACTGAAACGCATGAGACCTGTAGTTTTTAAAAATATTTTCATTTTTGATGAGATGCCTAATGAAAGAGGTTTAATCGCCGGCAAACGAAAACCCGCGATTTCCCGTAAATCCCGGGCTTGGCCCGTGTAGTCGAATGTATACAAAGAAAGTACCCTGTGAGTAAAATCATTTCCAGAACGATTTTTTAAATTACTTTTTTCACCACTAAAACGCATAAGACTTGTAGTTTTCAAAAATGTTTTCATTTTTGATGAGACGCTGAATAAAAGAAGTTTAATTGCCGGCAAACGAAAACCTGCGATTTCCCGTAAATCCCGGACTCGGCCCGTATAGTCAAAAGTATACAAAGAAAGTACCCAGGGAGTAAACTCATTTCCCGAACGATTTTTTAAATTATTTTTTCACCACTAAAACGCATGAGACATGTAGTTTTCAGAAATGTTTTCATTTTTGATGAGACGCTTAATGAAAGTGGTTTAATCGCCGGCAAACGAAAACCCGCGATTTCCCGTAAATCCCGGGCTTGGCCCGTATAGTCGAATGTATACAAAGAAAGTACCCTGTGAGTAAACTCATTTCTAAAACGATTTTATAAATTATATTTTCACACTAAAACACATGAGACTTGTAGTTTTTAAAAATATTTTCATTTTTGATGAGATGCTTAATGAAAGAAGTTTAATCGCCGGCAAACAAAAACCCGCGATTTCCCGTAAATCCCGGGCTTGGCCCGTATAGTCGAATGTATACAAAGAAAGTACCCTGTGAGTAAACTCATTTCCAGAACGATTTTTTAAATTACTTCTTTCACCACTAAAACGCATAAGACTTGTAGTTTTCAAAAATGTTTTCATTTTTGATGAGACGCTCAATAAAAGAAGTTTAATTGCCGGCAAACGAAAACCTGCGATTTCCCGTAAATCCCGGACTCGGCCCGTATAGTCAAAAGTATAAAAAGAAAGTACCCAGGGAGTAAACTCATTTCCCGAACGATTTTTTAAATTATTTTTTCACCAATAAAACGCATGAGACATGTAGTTTTCAGAAATGTTTTCATTTTTGATGAGAGGCTTAATGAAAGTGGTTTAATCGCCGGTAAACGAAAACCCGCCATTTCCCGTAAATCCCGGGCTTGGCCCGTATAGTCAAAAGTATACAAAGAAAGTACCCAGGGAGTAAACTCATTTCCCGAACGATTTTTTATATTATTTTTTCACCACTAAAACGCATGAGACTTGTTGTTTTCAAAGATGTTTTCATTTTTGATGAGACGCTTAATGAAAGAGGTTTAATCGCCGGCAAACGAAAACCAGCGATTTTTCCTAAATCCCCGGCTAGGCCCGTGTAGTCGAATGTATACAAAAAAAGTACTCAGGGAGTAAACTCATTTCCGAACGATTTTTTAAATTTTTTTTTCACCACTAAAACGCATGAGACTTGTAGTTTTCAAAAATGTTTTCTTTTTTGATGAGACGCTTAATGAAAGAGATTTAATCGCCGGCAAACGAAAACCTGCGATTTCCCGTAAATCCCGGGCTTGGCCCGTATAGTCAAAAGTATACAAAGAAAGTACCCTGTGAGTAAACTTATTTCCAGAACGATTTTTTAAATTACTTTTTTCACCACTAAAACGCATAAGACTTGTAGTTTTCAAAAATGTTTTCATTTTTGATGAGACGCTGAATAAAAGAAGTTTAATTGCCGGCAAACGAAAACCTGCAATTTCCCGTAAATCCCGGACTCGGCCCGTATAGTCAAAAGTATACAAACAAAGTACCCAGGGAGTAAACTCATTTCCCAAACGATTTTTTAAATTATTATTTCACCACTAAGGCCCATGAGACTTGTAGTTTTTAAAAATGTTTTCATTTTTGATGAGACGCTGAATAAAAGAAGTTTAATCGCCGGCAATCGAAAACCTGCGATTTCCCGTAAATCCCGGACTCGGCCCGTATAGTCAAAAGTATACAAAGAAAGTACCCTGTGAGTAAACTTATTTCCAGAACGATTTTTTAAATTACTTTTTTCACCACTAAAACGCATAAGACTTGTAGTTTTCAAAAATGTTTTCATTTTTGATGAGACGCTGAATAAAAGAAGTTTAATTGCCGGCAAACGAAAACCTGCAATTTCCCGTAAATCCCGGACTCGGCCCGTATAGTCAAAAGTATACAAACAAAGTACCCAGGGAGTAAACTCATTTCCCAAACGATTTTTTAAATTATTATTTCACCACTAAAGCCCATGAGACTTGTAGTTTTTAAAAATGTTTTCATTTTTGATGAGACGCTGAATAAAAGAAGTTTAATCGCCGGCAATCGAAAACCTGCGATTTCCCGTAAATCCCGGACTCGGCCCGTATAGTCAAAAGTATACAAAGAAAGTACCCTGTGAGTAAACTTATTTCCAGAACGATTTTTTAAATTACTTTTTTCACCACTAAAACGCATAAGACTTGTAGTTTTCAAAAATGTTTTCATTTTTGATGAGACGCTGAATAAAAGAAGTTTAATTGCCGGCAAACGAAAACCTGCCATTTCCCGTAAATCCCGGACTCGGCCCGTATAGTCAAAAGTATACAAACAAAGTACCCAGGGAGTAAACTCATTTCCCAAACGATTTTTTAAATTATTATTTCACCACTAAAGCCCATGAGACTTGTAGTTTTTAAAAATGTTTTCATTTTTGATGAGACGCTGAATAAAAGAAGTTTAATCGCCGGCAATCGAAAACCTGCGATTTCCCGTAAATCCCGGACTCGGCCCGTATAGTCAAAAGTATACAAAGAAAGTACCCAGGGAGTAAACTCATTTTCCGAACGATTTTTTAAATTATTATTTCACCACTAAAACGCATGAGACCTGTAGTTTTTAAAAATATTTTCATTTTTGATGAGACGCTTAATGAAAGAGGTTTAATCGCCGGCAAACGAAAACCCGCGATTTCTCGTAAATCCCGGGCTTGGCCCGTATAGTCGAATGTATACAAAGAAAGTACCCTGTGAGTAAACTCATTTCCAGAACGATTTTTTAAATTACTTTTTTCACCACTAAAACGCATAAGACTTGTAGTTTTCAAAAATGTTTTCATTTTTGATGAGACGCTGAATAAAAGAAGTTTAATTGCCGGCAAACGAAAACCTGCGATTTCCCGTAAATCCCGGACTCGGCCCGTATAGTCAAAATTATACAAAGAAAGTACCCAGGGATTAAACTCATTTCGCAAACGATTTTTTAAATTATTATTTCACCACTAAAGCCCATGAGACTTGTACTTTTTAAAAATCTTTTCATTTTTGATGAGACGCGGAATAAAAGAAGTTTAATCGCCGGCAAACGAAAACCCGCGATTTCCCGTAAATCCCGGACTCGGCCCGTATAGTCAAAAGTATACAAAGAAAGTACCCAGGGAGTAAACTCATTTCCCGAACGATTTTTTAAATTATTTTTTCACCACTAAAACGCATGAGACATGTAGTTTTCAGAAATGTTTTCATTTTTGATGAGACGCTTAATGAAAGTGGTTTAATCGCCGGCAAACGAAAACCCGCGATTTCCCGTAAATCCCGGGCTTGGCCCGTATAGTCGAATGTATACAAAGAAAGTACCCTGTGAGTAAACTCATTTCAAAAACGATTTTATAAATTATCTTTTCACACTAAAACGCATGAGACTTGTAGTTTTCAAAAATATTTTCATTTTTGATGAGACACTGAATAAAAGAAGTTTAATCGCCGGTAAACGAAAACCCGCCATTTCCCGTAAATCCCGGGCT
Source organism: Hydractinia symbiolongicarpus (assembly GCF_029227915.1). NCBI lineage: Eukaryota > Metazoa > Cnidaria > Hydrozoa > Anthoathecata > Hydractiniidae > Hydractinia > Hydractinia symbiolongicarpus. The sequence continues at coordinate 32,041,433 of NC_079884.1, forward strand.
TGGCCCGTATAGTCAAAAGTATACAAAGAAAGTACCCAGGGAGTAAACTCATTTCCCGAACGATTTTTTATATTATTTTTTCACCACTAAAACGCATGAGACTTGTTGTTTTCAAAGATGTTTTCATTTTTGATGAGACGCTTAATGAAAGAGGTTTAATCGCCGGCAAACGAAAACCAGCGATTTCCCCTAAATCCCGGGCTTGGCCCGTGTAGCCGAATGTATACAAAAAAAGTACTCAGGGAGTAAACTCATTTCCGAACGATTTTTTAAGATTTTTTTTCACCACTAAAACGCATGAGACTTGTAGTTTTCAAAAATGTTTTCTTTTTTGATGAGACGCTTAATGAAAGAGATTTAATCGCCGGCAAACGAAAACCTGCGATTTCCCGTAAATCCCGGGCTTGGCCCGTATAGTCGAATGTATAAAAAGAAAGTACCCTGTGAGTAAACTCATTTCCAGAACGATTTTTTAAATTATTTTTTCACCACTAAAACGCATGAGACTTGTAGTTTTCAAAAATGTTTTCATTTTTGATGAGACGCTGAATAAAAGAAGTTTAATTGCCGGCAAACGAAAACCTGCGATTTCCCGTAAATCCCGGACTCGGCCCGTATAGTCAAAAGTATACAAAGAAAGTACCCAGGGAGTAAACTCATTTCCCAAACGATTTTTTAAATTATTATTTCACCACTAAAGCCCATGAGACTTGTAGTTTTTAAAAATGTTTTCATTTTTGATGAGACGCGGAATAAAAGAAGTTTAATCGCCAGCAAACGAAAACCCGCGATTTCCCGTAAATCCCGGACTGGGCCCGTATAGTCAAAAGTATACAAAGAAAGTACCCAGGGAGTAAACTCATTTCCCCAACGATTTTTTAAATTATTTTTTCACCACTAAAACGCATGAGACTTGTAGTTTTCAGAAATGTTTTCATTTTTGATGAGACTTTTAATGAAAGTGGTTTAATCGACGGCAAACGAAAACCCGCGATTTCCCGTAAATCCCGGGCTTGGCCCGTATAGTCAAATGTATACAAAGAAAGTACCCTGTGAGTAAACTCATTTCCAAAACGATTTTTTAAATTATCTTTTCACCACTAAAACGCATGAGACTTGTAGTTTTCAAAAATGTTTTCATTTTTGATGAGACACTGAATAAAAGAAGTTTAATCGCCGGCAAACGAAAACCCGCCATTTCCTGTAAATCCCGGGCTTGGCCCGCATAGTCAAAAGTATACAAAGAAAGTACCCAGGGAGTAAACTCATTTCCCGAACGATTTTTTATATTATTTTTTCACCACTAAAACGCATGAGACTTGTTGTTTTCAAAGATGTTTTCATTTTTGATGAGACGCTTAATGAAAGAGGTTTAATCGCCGGCAAACGAAAACCAGCGATTTCCCCTAAATCCCGGGCTTGGCCCGTGTAGTCGAATGTATGCAAAAAAAGTACCCAGGGAGTAAACTCATTTTCCGAACGATTTTTTAATTTTTTTTTCACCAATAAAACGCATGAGACTTGTAGTTTTCAAACTTGTTTTCATTTTTGATGAGACGCTGATAAAAAGAAGTTGAATCGCGGGAAACGAAAACCCGCGATTTCCCGTAAATCTCGTGCTTGGCCCGTATAGTTGAATATATATAAAGAAAGTACCCAAGGAGTAAACTGATTTCCCGAACGAGTTTTCAAATTATCTCTGCACCACTAGAACGAATGAGGCTTGTAGTTTTCAAAAATGTTTTCATTTTTAATGAGGCGCTTAATGAAAGAGGTTTAATCGCCGGCAAACTAAAACCCGCGATTTCCCGTAAATCCCGGGCTTGGCCCGTATAGTCGAATGTAAAAAAAGAAAGTACCCTGTGAGTAAACTCATTTCCAGAACGATTTTTTAAATTATTTTTTCACCACTAAAAGGCATAAGACTTGCAGTCTTCAAAAATGTTTTCATTTTTGATGAGACACTGAATAAAAGAAGTTTAATCGCCGGCAAACGAAAACCCGCCATTTCCTGTAAATCCCGGGCTTGGCCCGC